>NC_067400.1:95037240-95365990 GCF_016432865.1 Antechinus flavipes
CCACCAACAATGTATTAGTGTCCCAGTTTTCACATATCCTCTCCAACATTCATCATTTTCTTTTCCTGTCATGTTAGTCAATCTGACAAGTGGTGTAATGCTACCTCAGAGTTGTTTTAATTTGTATTTCTCTGATTGATAGTGATTTAGAGCACCTTTTAATATGACTAGCAATGACTTTAATTTCTTTATCTGAAAATATTCATATCTTTGAACATTTATCAATTGAAGAATGGCCTTAATCATTATAAATTTGAGTCAATTCTCTATATATTTTAGAAATAAAGCCTTTAGGGGGGCAGAGCTAAGATGGCGAAGAAGGCACACGTGACTTTCTAAGCTCCTTTCATACCCTCATTAGTAATTATTAAAATCAGCCTCAAAAATAGTGCTTGACTGGTAAAATTCATTAAGATTGGAAATACAGTAATTTACCAACTATAGATAATCTAGAAGAACATCAGAAAAGGTTTGTCTTGAGTGGTAGGAGCAGACCAGCACAAGCAGGGAGATAGGAGAGGCTACCAAATGGAGTGGACCAAGTGTGGGGGTGGTCTCTGTGGCTATAAAATATACAGGGTGGAGTCTACTACAGGTTGGTTGCTCTGCTTTGGTTGCAAAGCAGTAGATCAGCAGAAAAATTAAAGCCAAAGATAGAGGGTAATCTAAAAAACACCAGAACCTAACAGGATCTGGCTATACACACCCAAAACTGGACATGAGTGACTCAGCACAGACCACAGCACAGCTCTACAGCCATATTCTGCAGCACAGGGCTTTTGCTGGGGCAGTCACAAATCTACACAGTGGGGGGTTTGGCCTGGGGCAATAGAACTTCTGCAGTGGCACTGTGCTTTCCAGGGCAGAGACACTTCTGGTGCCATACAAGTGAGGGCTACTGCTAATAACCAAAGCAGGCTTTTGCCAGGGCAATGACACATTCCCTGCTCAGTCTCTAGCCCCAGGGCAGTCGCTAATCCACACAGCGGGGTTCTTCACTGGGCACTTCCCCAGTTCGGCTATGATACACAAATCTGAGTCACTTGCGGTGGGGAACTTTTTCCCAAAACATTCCTGTAACTCACTGTTCTGTGTAGCCCATTGGCAGGACAGCTACTGTCCATATATCTATCCCTGCTCTGCAGAGGAAGCTGGAAACCTCCTTGCCCTGAAGTCAGACCTTACAGGCTTTTTAAAAATGAGTAAAAAAGCCAAAAGGATGATCGATAGCTTCTATACAGCAAGATAGCAGGTATTCAACCCTGAGGAGACTAATAGCAGACAGTCTCTAGACAAAACCATAAACAACTCATTTAAAAACTCAATTGAACATATACAAAATAGAAGTAAAAAAAGCTAATGAAAATAACTCATTAAAAATCAGTGCTGAAGAAATAGAAATGAATGATTCATTGAGACATGAAGAATCAGTCAAGCAAAACCAAAAAAAAAAAAAAATTAAAATTAGGAAAAAAAAAACATTATCTACTTGGAAAAATAACAGATGTGGAAAATAGATGTAGGAAAGATAATATGAGGATTATTGGACTTCCCAAAAATTACAATGAAAAAAAGAGTCTAGATACTATTTTACAGGAAATTATCAAAGAGACCTGCCCAGATGTAATAGGATCAGAAGGTAAAATCGTCATTGAAAGAATTCATCCAGTACCTTTTGAAAAGGACCCTAAAAGAAAAACTCCAAGGAATGTTGGGGCTAAATTTCAAAACTATTAGATTAAGGAAAAAACTATTACAAGCAGCCACAAAAACAAACAGACAAACAAACAAACAATTCAAATACCAAGAAGCCACAATAAGGATCACTCAAGATCTAGCTACTTACACATGAAAAGATCAAAGGGCCTGGAATCTGATATTCCAAAAGGCGAAAGAACTTGGAATGCAGCCAAGAATAAACTACCTATCTAAGCTGAGCATTTTCTTCCAGGGAAGAAGATGGTCATTTAATGAAACAGATGAATTCCATTTGTTTCTAAGGGGGGGAAAAACAGAACTAAACAAAAAATTTGATTTCCAACCATAGGGCTCAAGAGAAGCAGAAAAAGGAATGGATATGGCCCTTTTCAACAATGAGATGAACCAAAGCAGTTCCATTAGAGCAGTAACAAATTGAACCAGCTACATCTGGCAAAAGGATTCTTGGAAATGAGTATGAACCACTTCCTAGAATTCCCAATCCCTCTATTTTGTCCACCTGCATTTTTTATTTCCTTCACAGGTTAATTGTACACTATTTCAAAATCTGATTTTGTTTGTACAGCAAAACAACTGAATGGACATGTACATATATTGTATTTAACTTATACTTTAACATATTTAACATGTATTGGTAAACCTGCCATCTAAGGGAGGAGATGAGAGGAAGGAGGGGAAAAATTGGGACAAAAGGTTTTGCAAATGTCAATGCTGAAAAATTACCTATTCATATATCTTGTACATAAAAAGCTATAAAAAAAAGAAGGCCTTTATCAGAAACCTTGCTTCATTGCCAGTTTTGTCTGTGTTTTATCTTTTTGTTTGTTTGTTTATACAAAACCTTTTTAATCTAATATAATCAAAATTAATCAATTTTTGATCCATAATAATTTCCAGTTCTTCTTTGGTCATAAATTCCTTCCTTCTCCACAGGTAAACTATCCTAAGTTCTTTCCACCTTGCTTATAATATCACTCTTTATGTTTAAATCATGTACCTATATCAACTATATCTTGGTAGATGGTATTAGGTGTGAATCAATGCCTATTTTCTGCCATAATGGTTTCCAATTTTACCAACAGTTTTTGTCAAATAGAGAGTTCTTATCACAAAAGTACTATTTTGTCCTGTGAACCTACCGTATTCCACTGATTAGCTACTTTATTTTTTTAGCCAGTACCAAATGCTTTTGATGACAGTTGCTTCATAGTATAGTTTTAGGTCTGACACCTAACCAATTGGGAAAATATTAAATGGTCTTGGATAGGGCGAGCAAATAGAACAAAGATGACATTTTTATTATAAATTATTTTATTTTTAAAATGTAAGTGAAAATTAATCAGTTTTTAAATCTATTTAATGATCAAAAGTTTTTATGATCTTTTCTCCAAAACATTTTACAACTATAATGTCAATGTAAGTGTCAGAGGCACATACTAGACTATTTCAATTTTTGAAAAGAATAGTCTAAAGAAATTCAGGGCATATCTAAATTCTACAACAACCAGTAATTAAAAGATAAAAAATCTAATCAACCAAATGTTATTTTTTGTCATTGTTGTGACAAATGTAAGGATTGACCTTTTTTAAAGCTGAATTAAATGGTAGTTTTGGCATCATGTAGATATGTCATAATTTATTCAAGAGGTCATAACAAATAAATGGATGTTGTAAAGGATTCTAGAGGTTATTGAACCACTAATGACTTCCCATATATATAGAAAATTGGCAAACACATAATGTAGATAATAACTCAATTTAATATTTATAAAGTATCTGGATTCAGTAAATATAAATTTTGTGATGCTCTTTTCTATAAATATCAATATATTTAGTATTTATTTATATGATCAGGTATAAATGGATCTCATCATGACCTAGAATTATTCATTATTAACATCTTCACTCTATGTACTTTCTCATACAAAACCCCTTTAGCTAATTTCACTATTATCATATAATAATGTGCATTATTATCTTACCAAATAAAACCATAAGTCTAGGATTGTGAGAAAAATATTCTAAGGAATAAATTTTTTATTATAATTTTAAATAAAGAAGCATTTCTATTATTTTTCAAACTATTTCCTTAAAAGAAATTAGAATATTAAAATACAAATTATTTAAACATACATAACTTGCACACTAATTTAAAAAGTATCCTAAATCTAATAGGAAGCAAGGAAACAATATTTTATCCCAGCTGTCTTTAGGACTATGCTGGCTTAAAGATAGGGCTCTGGATATTTTTTCCTGAAGATAATATGGCTCTAAAATAGGGAAGTCAAGAAATTACCAATAAATGAATCATTTATAGGAAATAGTATACAAATTTGGATTCCCTTGGACAGAATACTGGTTGATCTTGTAATTTGTTATTACACCCACCTATTCATATTGATAATATGGAGTCCTAACAACTCAAATAGAAAATCATAAGTATTTTAAGTTAAAATTATACAATAGGAAAAAAAATATTCTCCCCTAATGTTTTCAAAAGCAAATGCCCTATTTCAATAAATGTGAACAAATGAATGAATAAAAGATTATTACTTAAGGAAAGCCGAGAAAACAGTTAGTACTTCTCTGAAAAGAATAGATATAGGTGAATCCTGAGACTATGTTCTTTCAAAGGCTCCAAATTACCAATAGAATTAATTAAAATCCCTTAAACTGGCTTATTTCTATACCTAGTAGGTTGAGTCTACAGGGGTTGTCATTTGGTTGTCCTGACATTTTAGCTGTGCTTATAGTTTGCTTTGCTCTAGATTTGCCTGTATGCAAAACAGGAGAACTACTAGGCTCTCAGAGGTGTATTTGCATCCATACCTTTACTTGAGCCATCAGCTCAATTTTGGAAGTACTAAAGCTTATGGGTATCCAGTCTGCTACTTAGGTCTTGAAATAACTAAACACTTTATTCTCCATGAAATAGCAACAGGAACAGCCTCGGTCTTCTCTCCAAAAGTCTGAAGAGCCTATTCATAACAGCCAGTCCAATGTCAAAATATAGACTGAAAAATGTTGGAAAAACAAAAACAAAAACAAAATTAAACAAAACAAAAACAAAAATAAAAGAATGGTGTCAGAAACTTTGGTTGTGGGAACACAAACTCTGGAGATACAAATCCAGAAATGAGTGACTCCAAAATATTTACCGTAATGGGTCAGAATACTGGAGAAAGGTGTTAACTCAGTAGAATTGATAAGACAATGGTTATCTAGTTTAGCATGGTGATTAATAGTTCTCTAGTTCAGTAATACACTTAGTTCTTAATATAGTTCTACAAGATTGACTTCTATTCTACAAGATTCACACCTACAATGATGTAATTAAAGCTGGAACAAACTCAGCTAGACATTCATTCCATCTCCCACCTTTATGGTGGCTGGAGGCTGGATCACAAGTCCTCGGACTCATTCATTCCATCTTCCACCACCATGGGGAACTGGAACAGACTCAGGGAAGACAGAAGACTAAAGAATGGAGCACAAGCTCCAGACTCAGGGACCATTGTGGTGATCCTCCTGCCTCCCCCACAGAAACCAAGACACATTCTGGAGGACCTCCAGAAAGGTAGCCTGGGCTCCAGGCAAGGAGACAAGACGGTGAAGGAGACAATAAAGTTTTTTGGTTTTCATCTCTGGCTATTCTCATGATGATTATTCTGCTGAAACGAAGTCTGCTCCAAAGACCTCCAGACAACCAATCAGAACATTATAATTTTCCTCAGAAAAAAAACAGCATTTAGACAGATGTTCAACAAAAATATCCAGAAGTAAAAAATAGACAGAAGTAAAAATTGTTATAAATAGTTGATAAATTGTTATAAATACATGACATAAATATCAACCAGAAGGAAGAGATAAGGTAAGAGCTGATAAGGGCAGAATACAGTAGAAATAAGAGGAAGGATATACTCAGAGAGAGATTCAATCTAAGCAAAATAAACTGTAAGTATGTTCACCAATATTTATGGTTCTTTTTACATGTTCAAATGTTAGGGATTGAACCCAGGATCTCGTACACTAAAAGCATTCTTTCTATAATTGGGCCATTCAGAGAATATTGATACCTATACTGTGGAGATTTAGTGAGTCCTTTTTGTGTTGCTCATTCACTTTTGGTATCTATCTATTATCCCTCTTGCATGGGTAGCTCCAAGTTGCTATAGTCTTTGCAGCAGCCATACTGTAGTAAAAAACAACTCCACAAATGGGTTGAACCAGGTTAAGTGTAACTAAGAGACCTCCAATTTATTGATGAATAAGAATGTTGTCCTCTAGTATATGAAAGCATTTCCCTGTGGATGGATGAATGAGAACAATTTATTACAATGGCCATGAAGGTCCCTGAAGAAGGCTCTGTGGAGTCCTTAGCATCTGGTCCAACATTAAAGTCCATGTTCACTACACATGTTCATAAAGTCACATGTTCATAAAGAAAAACTTTGGGTGAATTTTGTGCTCTACCTTCATTCCTTCCAATAAAAAGGGAGAGATGGTTAAGAGAGTTGAAAGATGCTGAGTATTCAAAGTTCAGTTAAACAACATGATGAGATTTCTGGTGATTACCTTGTTCTGGAAGGGGCATCTTCTTGTTCCATGGAATTCATACTAAGATCCCTAAAGTAGAAAGTTTCTATCTGTGCATCTTCAATGTTGGGAGATAATTTTATATATGATATTTTAGACAATTGGAATTTTTCATTAGATTCAATTTTTCCTGAAGGCTGAAAACTTGACATTTTGAATAATCCAGAAAAGATAGAATCAGTCATCACAAATAATATTCATTGATTGCCATAAGCTACAGAACCTCTTCAAAGATATGAAGAAACTAAAACTTATATGTACCCCTTCAGGAAAATTTGAATCTAATTAAAAATTCCAAATTATGCAGTACTTTCAATAATGTTAAGAAATTGCATGACATATGTGCTCTTTGAAATCAAAGCAAATAGTCTTCTGGTGATGTTATGTGATTATGAAATAAGGAAATATAGAGTCTTTGAAAAATTGAAGGTGAAGATCATGTAAAGGGCAATGTGGAGACACATGTTTTGTATAAGTAGATTATATAAATCAGCAATCCAGAATTATACAGAAATGGCATAAGGTGTTATCTGTGAGACTGTGCTAAGGAAAAAATTCGGGTAAAGCAGTTATGTAGCTGTAAGTACTCCAACACTTCCACACAATCCCATGCAATATAAAGGAAGACATTGCAGATTGTGGGATGAACCCATCTGGAAGGAATATGGCAAGACATAGACAAAACATTCACAGATTGAGAAGGTGTGGGAGGGTTTCAATCTGCACTGTTAAGATTGAGTATTTAAGATTTTCCAGAGCCAAGATGGCAGACTAAGTAGTAAATCACCATAACTCATCTCCAAACAACCATAGAACAATGCCCCAAACAAATTCTGGAACATCAGAACCAACAAAAAGATGGGGAAAACCAATATTCAAGCCCAAGAAAGTTGGAAGATCAGCATGAAAGATCTGTCTCACTGGGGTAAGAAGGGAACACAGTTCAGGATGGGAAGTTTACCAAAGTGCTGGCAACAAGCTCCACCTCAGCAATCAGAAGTAGATTCCCTAGCCCAGGGTGGTGGAGCCAGAAACACCAACATCAGGACCCCTATGTGCATCAGGACCTCTATGTGCTTCAGCATAGGCAGGGAAACCAACAGACTCCAGCTCTGAGAACCATCCCCTATCTTAGTGTAGCCCCAGGGAAACACAGAAACATTATACCAAGCTCAGCACATATCAGACATCACCCTTAGGACTATAGCTAAGAACTAGGTAAGTTGTCAGATGTATAAAAAGTCCAGTGTCACCAGCCAATTCCCTCACCACTCTCTCAGCTTAACACCAAACATAAGGATCCCACATGGGCTACAGGGTAATATCAATGAAGCACCAGGTGAATAGCCAGGGCCTGCAGCCTCTGAAGAAAAAGACTGGGATGAAAGCAAAGGGCAAAGAGAAGTCAGGAAGAGGAAGCTCTCTCCAATTCCCTTCAGAAATAAATTATAATAAAGTCCCTAAACTGATTCTGGAGTGACAGAACCCACAAAAATAGAGTTAAACCATTTTCCAATTTAAAAGAACTTATAAGGACTTCAGGAATGGTCTGTCTCATTTGGATAAAAGGAGAGCACAGTTCAGCACAGACAGAAAAGGCAAAAAGAGGATCTTACCAACAGTAGAGGTCAGCATCCCAGGCCTCTTGGCCTTACCTGAGCAGCCTAGTGGCAGAATAGGGGAGTTGTGAGCTCTTTAGCTCCAGGTCAGAAAGTACATTGCAAGCCTTAAACCAATGCAGAAGAGATGCTACTAAGCCTGATTATTCTAGTGAAGTGCACAAAACACAAGCAACTGAACCTCCAAGGAGGAAATCCATGGGGATCCCTGATCTCCAGCATAAAAAGCTCCAGGAGTAGAACTCAACTCTGAAATTCACAAAATTGACTAAAAATCAAATAAGTAACAGAAAAGAGCTCTGACTATAGAAATCAACTATGGTGTCAGGAAAGATTAAAATGCAAACTCAGAAGAAGACAATGATATCAAAATGCCTAAATGTGAAGCCTCAAAGAGGAAAATAAAATAGTCAACCCCAAAAGTCCTCTAGGAAGATTTTAAAAATTAAGTAAGAGAGATAGAAAAACAATTGGGAAAAGAAATGAGAGCTATACTGATATACAAAAAAAGAGTCAACAGTTTGGGAAAGGAAGCACAAAAATTGACTGAGGAAAAGAATTTCTTAAAAGATACAGCTGATCAACCAAATTGGGAGGTAGGGATTCACTAAAGAAAACAATTTCTTTAAAAGTAGAATTGTTAGTGCAGCTAGATAGCGTAGTGTATAAAACAGCAGCCCTGGAGTCAAAAGAACCTGAGTTTAAATCCAGCCTCAGACACTTAATAGTTACAAGCTGTGTGACCTTGTTCAAGTCACTTAACCCCAAATTGCCAAAAAACAAACAAAAAAATTAAAAGTAGAATTCAGCAAATGGGAAAGGAGATACAAAAGCCCATTAAAGAAAATGACTACTTAAAAATTAGAATTGGGCAAATGGAAGCTAATTACTAAAAGAGATACTATGATTCAGTAAAACAAAATCACAGGAATGACAAAATATGAGAAAATGGAAAATACCTTCATGGAAAAACAATTGACCTGGAAAATAGATCCAGGAGAGAGGTAATTTAAAATTTACTCCACGAAGGCCAGGGATAAAACATAATGAACCTGGATAGATAGCATCTTTCAGTAAATTATCAAAGGAAACTACCTTTAATTCTAGAAGCAGAGGGCAAAATCGTCATTAAAAGAATCCCACCAATTGAGGAATTTTACATATTATATATATATAATATATATATATATATATATATATATATATATATATATATATATATATATATATATATTATACATTGTACACAATAATAGCAAGAATGTGCAATGATCAACTGTGAAAGCCTATGTTCTTATCAGTAGTTCAGGGATCCAAAGCAATCCTGATAGATTTTGGATAGAAAATGACATCTGTATACAGAAAAAGAAGTAAGGAAACAATGTAAATCAATACATGCTATGTTCCCTCCTTTTCTCTGCTTTAAAAAAATCTCTCCAATGTTTTTTACCCTTTTGTTCTGATTTTTCTCTTCCAACATGATTCATAAAGGAAGGTATGTTAAATAAATAAACTTACTACAACAAAAAATAATTTATATGATCTCTCCTAAAAAAAAAAAAAGAATCCACCAATCACCTCTTGAATGATATACCAAAATGGATACATATTATAAGGACTATACACAATGACCAGATGGGATTTATACCAGAAAGACAGGATTGGTTCAAAATTAGGAAAATTCTTTATAGATGATATGATATTATACTTAGAGAATCCTAGAACATTGACAAGGAGGTGGTGGAGAATTACTTTAAGTAATCAACTTTAGTTAAGTTGTAGGGTATTGAAGAAAATGCATCAGTATTTATTTATATGGTAAATAAAGCCCAGCAGCAAGATAGAAAAATTAATTTTAAATAATTGTAAATACTTGACAGTCTAACTCACAAGACAAACTGAGGAACTATATGAGCACACTTATAAAACACTTTTTTTATACAAATAAAGTGAGATATAAACAGTTGCAGGAAAATTGTTCATGAGTAGATAGAGGCAATATTATAAAAATGACATTTCTGCCTAAACTATTATGCTTATTCAATTCCATCAAACTCCCAAAAACAAACAAGCAAAAAACTATCTGGTAGATTCATTAGAAAAAATAGAAGGTCAAGAATGTCAGGAAAATTAATAGGGGAAAAACACAAAGGAAGATAGTCTAACCATACCAGATCTAAAACTATATTATAAAGTTATAATTATCAAAACTAGCTGATAATAAGAAACAGAATGATAGATCAAGGGAGTATATTATATACACAAGACATGATGGTCAAAGATCATTTTAACCTACTATTTGATAAACTTCAAAGACTCCAGATAAGAGTCTTTAAATAAGGACCAACTATATGATAAAAACTGCTGGGAAAATTGGAAAACAATAAGACACAAACTAAGTATAGATCAATACATCACATTACATATCTAGACAAGATCAAAATGGGTGCATGATTTAGACATAAAAAGAAAAAAATGTTATTCACATTCAGATAAAGAAAGATGAATTCTGAATACAGATTGAACCATTTTCACCCACATATATTCTTCTTTAAAATTTTGTTGGTTTTTATAATTTTTTTACTCACATATGAGAAATATGAAAATGCTTTACATGATAATATATGTATAGCCAATATCAAATTGCCTAATAGTTTTGGAAGAAGAAAGGGGATGGGGGAGGCAAGGATAAAAATGTGAAAGTAAAATCTTATTTAAAAAAGAATACTAACATTTGTCTTGACATGTAATGGGGAAATATTAAAATATTATTATTATAATACTTATGGAACTGTGTAAGATTTAAACAACCAAGAAATAACCTGCTCTATCTGTATCTCACCTCCCACATAACCCAAGAGTGTAGTGCCTGAGAAATGGTTGAAGAATTGAAAAGCTTGGTGTAAATGTTAAGAGACAAGTTTCCCAGGAGGTGGAAGAAGTAAGTACAATTCTTGCCCCCAAGTCTTCCTCTTTCTCCTCTGGGCTGAATGTGCAGAATCCTTCAACTGATTACATCACAAGACCAGCTTAAAAACCACAACCAACCAAAGTACTTCTCTGAAGAAGTCTATACTCATCTCCCTAGAGATCTGACATATTCAAAGATATTCAGGATTATACAGGCAGACTAGGTCATAGGTAGATCTAGAACCTAGGTCTTAAGACTTCAAGGATACATGTCTTTATTAAGGATGCCAGGCTTGTCTCCAACACTTGAACTAAATTCCACATTTATTAAATATCTACTACATTGTGATAGGTTTTTGTGAAATACAAATAAATATAATTTGGCGTTTTAAAAAATTGATTATTCAAGAGATCATAGATCTACTCAATTGTCTAATGAATGAGTGGGTCAGGAAAATGAATATTGCTTACAGATTTAGATTTGTCCAGACACATAATCTCATTCATAGCTTTATCTCTCTGTATTTGCATTTGTATTCATTAAGTATAAATTCCTCCATATTTTCCTACTAGGTTTAATCTTACAATAATTATTTTCAGGCACATATTTAGTGTTACAAATGCTGCACTTAAGCAACATACATATCTGCAATTGCCTCTTCCCCAAAGTTATACAGTTTAGATCTCTGTTAAGACATTACCTATTGAAGTGTTTCAAATGGAAATGTTTTGCAATATGATAAAATTCTGTTTTTTTTAAACTTAGTTTAGTTTTTTCCTCTGAGAATATAAAAATCATATACCAGTATTACTTATTTTAACAGACATAGAATTTGTCAGTGAGTTCTAGCAACCTATTATCTATATACATAAATTTTTCACTTTTGTTGCTTGCATATCTCTAATTAGTTTTGATATTTCCTTATTTTTCTACCCAGAGGCTTGAATACCTGAACAAGGAAAAATCTACACAAGGGACACTATGTTTTGCATTCCTTTCAAAGGTGAGAGTCTAGGAAAATACTGAGATTCTTTCATTCCTAGTTTGATTTGTGTCAGTGTACAGACAGTCAACCTAGTTTGTTTGTAGTAGCTTATCTATATACTATTATATATCTATAAAAGATACCTATATATAAGATACACAACTAGGAACTCAGTTGTATAGATTTTGCTATCCAAGTTTCAATAATTTATATTTTTTTCATGATGAAATGTTACTTTTCCATAAATTTAGAGAGATCACAATTTCAGTACTAGATACAAAGTCTGCAAAACTGTGGACATATTAGACAGGGATCAAGACTCTCAGTTGTTCTGAATCAGTGGAGTCTAAATCCAAAATGGTTGTGATGCTAGGAAGGAGACTGGGGTCACAAAGGTGGCCTGATTTCAAATTTGTGAGAAAGGGTTTCCTATTGTTGTTTGTTCTCTTTAGTTAAAGAGGAGCAAAATGGTATTATAACGTATGATGTCAATGAACAATTTGTCCAGCTGTTACTAATTAAAGCAATATGAGGTAGGAAGAACCTGCCACAGGTCTGTAAATCCTAGCATCTCACATTTTTTTAGATCTATTACAGTTCTCCTGATTTGCTTATAAAGAACAGAATCTTCTTTGATTTGCATGCTGTGCTATATTATCCTATGTCAGTATCTTCTATGTCTCATAATCAATACCACAGTGTTTTAGAGAGATCTTGAAAGTTTCTTTGTATTGCTCTGACTTCTGTATGAGTGTTTGCTTTGAATGTTTTTCATAAAATAGCCAATTAGTTAAATTTATGTTTGGCATTTGATAACGTGGACAGTCCATTAGAGTAGCACTCTTTGCAGTAGAGTTTAAATATTTTAGCAGTTCAGCTCAAGAAAAGACCTCAGGATCTGGTACTCTATTTTGTTAGATAATGTTCAGAATCTCCAGAGATAATCCACTGAAGCAGTTTTCTGGAGTGAACTGATAAGACAGTTCAGGTTTTAAAAGAATACAACAATGATGTCAGCATAATGGTTCTGTAGACCTGCGTCTGTTCCTATTCTTGAGTTAAAATCACTGAGAATTATTTACTTATCCTCCTTTAGTACATTCATAAGAGTCTCCAGATATTCATTAAATTTGTCTTTGGTCTCAACAGGGTTCATCATGGCCAGAGTACATGTACTGATGATGGTGATATTGTGTATTCCTGCAAGAGGTAGTTGCATTGTCTTGAGCCAAAGACTACTCATTTTGAGAGACAGACAGTCTTGTTGATTAGGTTACAATTGATAGTGAAACTTTCCAGCTTTATGGAACTCCTCATCATTATGGCCACACCAAAAAAGCTACAACTCTATAAACTGGTTCTCCTTTGCCAATCTTTTTGTTCAGGGCTGCTATTTGGATGATGAATTCTCACAAAAAGAATTTCAGGTCTTTTTCAGGTCTACTGAGATTCGTATTGTCCATAATTGTGCACACATTCCATGTATTAATGGTGAATGGAATCATCTTTACAAAAGCTTTTGTATGCTTTCGTGTTTTGACTACAGGGTAGGATGCCCACATAGGTATATGAATGTTTGCTATATATATGTGCATGTATATCTCTATCTATATTCTCTAGAATCAACCATTCCATTTTGCACCTAAAGCCTTTCTCTGTGCTTTGGCATTGATTGACTCCCATGTCTGGAATAAACTTTATCCTCACTTCTAGATTTTAAAATCTCTAATTTGCTTCATGACTAAATTTTAATATGATTTGTTACATAAGGTCTTTGTTGAATTGGACAAGTTTTTAGGGCCTTTATAAACACGTAAGGACCATCTCATTTGACCATATATTTGACCATCTCAAATCAGCTTGTTAATTGTATATAATCTTACATGTAAATATGTTGTCTTCCTTGATTAAATAAAAAGTAAAAACCTTGAAAACAGGGAATTAATTTTGGCTTTGTATCTTGGATATCTAGTAAAGAACATATACATAATGCATATTTAATAACTTCTTTTTGATTAATTAAATTACAAATTACTAACCTTTTATTATCCTTACTTTACAATTTAAACTTTATACATAAATAGATAATGAATTTCTTATTCAAGGACAGATTTCTCCCAAGTTTTTAAGTAAAATAAATTTTTCCTGAAGTAAAAATACTTTAATTTTTTTCTTAACATTGAGCTCTAATGATTATAGCATACCATGCCACTAAATATTTTAAATTAATAAATGAATCATTGTGTTATGCTATAATTTGTATACAAGATTTAGATTTTCATAGAATAAAAGTATTCTATGCAAATGAAAAAAATTCAGCACCACTGAAAATTCAAGCAGTATGGATGACGCTGAAGTCAGTATCCACATAATATACATTTCTCTTCCTTTCATTTGGGCAGAATATAGTCAAATAGATAGAGACCTTGTGCACATACACAAGTCAGTATCTATGTTCAGAAAGCTGTCATTTCCTTGACATTAGATTCTAAATTTTTAAAAACAATTCTTTCAGTATAAGAATATACATACAGAAGAATATACATTAAGAAAAAATGTATGATAGAATAGTGGTCTAGTTATGAAGTAGGAGGAAAAGGAGATGATGATGATGATAGTGATGATGATATTGATATAATGCCAGAAGAGATTCAGATTTATAGTACTATCATACCATCTTTGTGTCTTTGCTCAATGTAACCTCTATCAATGAAATATATGATATTCAATTATAGGCTTATCATTTCCAAACAAAATTTCTTCAGCCAGTTTTACCCCTAATGAGAGATAAACCATTCAATTTCTTAGGAATAAATAAATTTGGAGAAAAGAAGAATTTGTTATTGGACATCAGTAGATAGTAGATGTATCAAAGTGAATGAACGCAATCAAAAATAACCCACACATCCAGTAAAAAGTAAAGTATGCTGATTCTCAGCATAATTGCCAACCATGGCCATTTGGTTCAACAGATATTACCCCACCTTTACAGCAATTAACATGACAGAAAGGATTGAAGTATAAGATAAAATATTAATAAGATAAAAATAAGATAAAGTAGAAATCTAAATTAAAAAGGGAAACAAACAAACAAACAAAAAAAAAAACATATCCTCCACATTTTTCTATTCCTTTTTTTTTCTCTATTGTGTGCAATGGACTACATAAGCATTCATTCTGAGATTTGGCTGTTGTGGGTTTATTATTCCCCTCAAACACCAACACAATCCCCTCCTCACTAGACACCTCTTAGTGGGGAAGAAACTCGTGACTTTACTAAACTGAAATAATCAATTTTATGCAAAGAAAACTCAGCATTATGAATGATTTATTATGATTTGTAAAATGTTTTGAATTAATGATTCAAATAAGCATAGTCAAAACAAACTTATAGTCCATTTATAATTTTTTTTTTTTTGCCATCCTTCACTTTAATTCAATTCACTTGAATGTCATGGAATCACTTTCCTGGTGTCATGGTGCTCTTTGAGAACAAAGAATAAACAACAATAATGAATATATAATAAACTAAACATGCTTACAATAAATATGCATATATGCATTTTGTTTATGTGCATATACATCTATCTGTATATATATATATATACATACATACACATATTTGTATACGTTTTGCATTTATATATGAATATGTAGGTATGCAATATCATAAATATAATGTAGTCATATATGAATTTTATTTATCTATTTATGAATTGATTTGTTTGTTTAAGATGATGGAATCCTGAAAGCCTTTCTCTTTTTTATATTCTTGAAAGATTTCTTAAATCAATGTGATGATTTTAATTGAATTATATAATTCTTATAATTTCGAATTTGGAATTCATGTTTGGGTATATGTAAGAGAAAAGATCATAAGATTGTTGATTTAGAGATGGAAAGGACCTCAGAAGTCATCTTGTGTAATATCTTATTTGTACAAATGAGTAAACTGAAGCCTAGAGAAGTTAAATGACCTATTCCAGTTTATACAACTGTCTTGTACAACAGCAGGTTTGTGAATACAACTGTAGGGCCCAAGCCCATTTAATAAGATGGAAAAGCAAAGCAATTGTCATTTCAAATAATAAAACCGTCTTTTTCTCATTTTTCTCTGTGTCTTTTCCCACTTCTCTGTCTCTGTTTCTGTCTTTATTGCTTTCTATCTTTCTTTCTACTTCTCCCTTTACCCAAGATTTTGTATTAAAATATCTAGATTCAGACCATTAGAGGAAATCTGCCTTTATGTGTACTATAAGAGATTTTGTATTTGCATTTCACAAAAATAATTTAGAAATTTATACAATTTAATGTACACTAATTAGGAAATCCAGGACAATCAGTTCTTTCAAAGAAAAAACACAAAATTTGTAATTGGGGAAATTTAACCCAGGCTGTAAGTAGTCATTATTATTGAACTAATAAACTAGGGGGATAAGTTATTTTCTCATCTGTTAACCCAAGGATGAAGATAAGAATTCCATTTTCTGAAGCTATAACCATCTGGAAGAGGCAAAGAGTAGAATTTACATCAATAGAGAACTTAATGCCCCTCCTCAAAAAATAAAAGAAGCAAATTTTGGAATTCAAACAGAGAATATCTCCTTACCAATAGCCAACATTGTAATAAAGGAAGCTAGGGTGCTTCAAGAGTGAAATTGAAGTTCATTTCAGGACTCAAACAAAACAAAGCAGAATAAAAGAGGAAGCATGTTCTGAAATGGACTGAAAATAAAGGCAACTCTAGCAAAAATGGGCGAAAACATATCTGTTCATTATTATTGATCTAATTAAATAAAATTTTAGATATGATAAAAAAGACAATAAATAAAAAAGAACCAAAATAGATAACAGCAAAACAAAATTATCATTTCTGGCAGATAATATGATATCATATTTAGAGAATCTTAGAGAATCAATTAAAAAAATAGTTGAAATAACTAATACCATTACTTTTCTCAGTAATCTCTGTAGAGGGCTGAAACTATTGGATTGATACACTGAGGTTGGGTTGGCTGAGCGCTTGAGGCTAACTATTGATTGGATGATACTCTATGTGCATATGCTTGGAAAATGATCCTTTCCACTATCCTGTGCCTGGCTCAATGATTGGTGTATAGAGGATTGTAGGAGGGACCAGGAGGTGGAGAAAGACTAGCCAGGGACACTTGGCGGTAGATGAAAAGGCAGTTGCGGAGAATCTGATTCTATCCTGTTCAACCCTGAGTCTAAGACCAAGAATAAAGATGGACTTCTGCTTATCCTGACTCCAGCTGATTCTGGGGTGTCCTGGGTGCTAGCGTGGTTGTTACATTTGGTGCCCAAGCATGGGAAGCGAGGACCCTACCTTCACTGAAAAAGTCTCCAGTGATGAGGAAATAGGGTGAGTATTTAAATAGACAAACAGGGAACTTAACTTTATTAAAGGCTGAACTAGTAACCTTTTCTAATTTCAATGGGGCAGATATTGGGAAAAGATCTAGCCCCAGCCCCACCCCCACCCCAAAGGAGATCTGTGGGGAGCACACTCAGATTGATAAAGAGACAGGGCTTATTTATGACTTGGGAGCAGATTGATGGATTCCTGGATACATTAGAATGTATGTCCCCTTGGTTCTTTGAGAAAGAAGAGAGAAGCCTAAATAATTTTAAAATTGTAGGAGATCAACTCTGCAAATATTATAATGATAATGATTCCGAGTCACTTACCAAAGAAACACTTTATATATGCAACATAATACATTTGGCCTTAAAAATTCCTGCTAGTTATAGAAAAAAGAAAAGCTTTCAGAATGGCCAGATAAGGAAGTATGAGAAAAATGAGAAGGACAAAGGAGGAATTAACAGCCATATCACCAGAGGGCATGAGGAGTCAAGTGAAGATGAAGGGCAAGGTGAACCATGTGGTAAAGGGTGGGGTGATTCTCCCTCTCACAAGGCAGCTTCAACCCTGCCTAAATCAGATTGATTCTTGACACGCCCCTATCAACTTCATCTTCCAGGATGGAGGGGGAAGAAGGAGTAGGAGGCGTAGTGACACCATCAGCACCTCCCCCCAAAAAAAATCACCCCCTTCTCTGATTAGACTGCAAAAGGCACTACTTAAAGCCACAGAAGAAGGGCAGGATTTAGCTGATTTGAAAATAGGAATGTATCCTGTGATTCAACAGTTTAACTCTTCAGGTCAAGAAAGTAGAAGATACACTCCTTTTGATATAGACCTGAAAAAGGCTTGCACTCTTTATGGGGCTACATCAGCTTATGTTAAGATGTTATTACAGAATTTGGCTTATGAAGTCTTAACCCCTAGGGACTAGAAATCTATAGCAAGGACATGCTTAGAACCTGCACAAAACTTGTGGCTTTCTGAATATTGTGAGCCCTGTAGGATACAAGCCCAACTAAATAGTCAAAGTGGAGTTAATACTCCAATCACCTATGACCAACTAACAAGTATAGGTTCTTTTGCAGAAATTTCAGTACAGATTAATTACCCCTTAGCAGCTTATGGACAAATTGCTGCTGCTGCTATCAAAGCATGGATTTTGCTTCCCAATAAAAACGACAAGGGGGAAACCTTCACAAAAATAACACAAGGGTCAAATGAACCCTTTGCTGATTTTGTGGGACATCTGCAGACTGCTGTTGTATGAACTAATGGTGAAAGTGTAGCAACAGAAACTATGATAAGGCAACTTTCTAAAGAAAATGCAAATGAGGTTTGTAGAACAATTATACTAGGATTATGCAAGGATGATCCTTTAGAGGAGATCATAAAATGCTGTGCCACAGTGGGCATAAATGCTTTTTATGGCCAGGCTATGATGCAGACTTCCCAAAATCCAAACATGGGGAGATAGGGTCCCTTCTGGTAAGGGACTTTCAGAAAGACTCGTCAATGCTTTCAATGTGGTAAAGTAGGGTATCTGAAAGCTCAAAGTTGGCATAGGGAAAGAGTGAGAAAACAGGGTGGGAGAAGAAGACCCAATATCCTAGGTCCAAAATGCAACAGAGGCTTCCATTGGGCCTTAGAATGTAGACTGATTCAGGGAAACGGGATGAGGGGCCCAGCCCCAAGGCCCAAGGCAAAAAAAATACTTGGGGCATGATGGCAGCCAATGGTGCACCCAGAGAGTGCCTAGAAATCTAGTACCCAGACATGACCAATCAGCCATAAAGCCATATGATGGGAGAAAGGGATTATAGAATCAATCAGCCAGGAAGCAACTTGATGGGAGAAAGGAATTACAACTGAGGAGAATAGAGTTGTATGCAGCTGGGACAACTGAGATATTCTGTGGAGAGGTGAAATCTGGATCCCTTGCCTCCAGGCACAGTAGGCTTGACCATTTCAGCTTCTGAGGGCACTTACAAAACAGTGTCCATCCACACACTGATGTGGGAAACTGGGGAATGTGTAGATAATATCCCAATACAGGTAGACTTATCAGCCAGGAGAAGTAGTGGCATTAGGTTTACTAATACAGACTCATAATAAGCAATTTGGTGATAGTCCCCCAGATTCTGACTCCAAGCAAAAAAATCCAGGAATATACTGGACAGCAGCTATAACAGCTGACTGACCTATGCTCACTATCTATATAAATGGCATACAATGAGAAGGATTGGTAGACACTGGTGCAGATCGTACAATCATTAGAGATGCCAACTGGCCCAGTCACTGGCCAAAGATTAAGGCAGACACCTACATGTCTGGCATAGGGGAATCAATAGCAGCTGAAGTTAGTGCACCCCTTTGAGATGGATTTTTGAAGGTAAAACAGGAGTTTTCACTCCTTTTATAGTTGAAAAAATCCCCATCAATCTGTGGGAAGAGACATTTTACAACAATTAGGATTAAAAATGAGTACCTCATTTTTTTAGGCAGGGCTGCTGTTGAAGGCCTGCCAACACTTTCACCTGTTCCTCTCCAATGGAAAAGTGAAAAACCAATTTGGATAGAACAGTGGCCCTTAGGTAGCAATAAAATTGACCTTGACCGAGGACACTTACAACCTTCTCTAAGTCCTTGGAATTCCCCAGTATTTGTTGTAAGAAAGAAATCTGGAAAATGTTAACTGATTTAAGAAAGATAAATGAACACATGGAAAGGATGGGAACTCTTCAGCCTGGGCTTTCCTCTCCGGCTCAATTACCTAGAGAATGGCCTCTTTCGGTTATAGACATTAAGCATTGTTTCTATTCTATCCCTCTAGATAAGGAGGATATGAAAAGATTTGCCTTTTCAGTGCACAGCCTTAACTTAGCTGAACCTGATAAAAGATATGAATGGACAGTTTTGCCACAAGGAATGAAAAACAGCCCTACTATGTGTCAAATGTATGTTGCTGCTGCTCTTACTCCAGTAAGAAAAGCATTTCCAAAAGTAATATTATTACATTACATGGATGATATATTGGGATGTGCACCTGAGGAACAAATGAAAACACTAAGATACTAGAAATTGCACATAGCTCCAGAAAAAATTCAAAGACATGCTCCTTTTCAATATTTAGGATATGAAGTAAATCCTAAGGTGCTCAAAGTACAAAAACTTTCCTTAAGAACAGAGAAGCTAAACACCTTGAATGACTTTCAAAAATTGATAGGATATATCCAATGGATGCGTCCAGTGTTAGGCTTTACTACCTATCAATTACAACCATTATATGACATCTTAAGGGGAGACAGTGCTTTAAACTCACCACACCAGCTTACAAAAGAAGCTCAAGAGGCTTTGAGAGAAGTTGAACTGGCTTTATCCAATGTGGTTGAAAGAGTCACTCAAAAACCCTTGGAAATATCAGTTTTTGCCACACAAGAGGCACCCACAGCAGTCCTTCATCAAGGAGACAGTGTGATAGAGTGGGCGAACCTCCCGGCACAACCAGAACAAAGCCTTACTCCTTACCCAGTGCTTGTGGCTAGATTTTATTAAAGGCCATTAAGCAAGCAGTACAATTATCTGGGATAAGACCTGACAAGATATACATCTTTTATACTAATGCACAAATTAATGTATGCTGTCAAACCATCCCAGAGTGGCAAATTTTATTGGCCATGGCTCCAAATTTTGCACGTGAGTCTCTATTAAAGATAACCAGACCATTACATAATTGGGATGAATTTTTGAAGAGAAGGTTTCTAAAGTTCCTCTTAAAGGACCAACTATCTTTACAGATGCATCCCAACAGAACCCTTGTGCTGTATACTCTCATGACTTAACTATAAAGAGAATAGTCAAAGCTCCTTTTCAGTCCACTCAGCAGAATGAATTGTATTTAATCATTTTAGCTCTTACATATTATCCAGGAGATATAAATATATCTGATTTGGCCTATTCAGTAGGTGTGGTACAAAGAATTGCCACAGCCCAAATAAAATTTGTAGCCTCTAATATATATCAGCTCTTCAAGGAACTTCAAGAGCAAGTGAGAAAGCATCCAGGTAAGATTTATATTTTGCATGTCCACTCTCATAGTGGACTTCCAGGTCCAATTTTTGATGGTAATTCAAAGGCAGATAGCCTTCTAACTATGCTGGCCAATACTCCTTTATTTCAAGAAGCCCAAGAATCTCATTTTAAATACCATCAGGCTGCTCGAGCTTTACATTTGCAATTTGGAATACCAAGAGAGGAAGTAAGGAGCATAGTAAAAGCCTGTACGGCTTGCCTTCCTCTCCACGCTCCTACACTGCCTCCAGGGAAAAGCCCTCATAGTTTGAGACCCAATGAAATTTGGCAAATGGATGTGCCCCATTATAAATCTTTTGGTTGTCTGTCTTCTATTCATGTTATGGTAGACACTTTTTCAGGATTCATTTTAGCAATACCAGCAGCAAAAGAGACAGCCCGAGTGATTACTGAATTCCTTATGGGTGTGCCACAAGCCATAAAAACAGGCAATGGACTTGCATATATTTCTAAACATTTTGAACACTTTTGTGCACAGTATAAGATTTTACACACCACTGGCATACCCTTTAATCCTCAACAACAGGCAATCATAGAGAGGAGAAACAGAGACATTAAGATGCTCCTCCAAAAACAAAAGAAAGGGGGAGCCACAGGTAACCCTAGAGAACTTCTAAATCTAGCTCTTTATATTATTAATTTCTTGATTTTTGACAAAGATTCACTGGCTCTGGCAGAAAGGTTTTATAACTCACCAGAAGGGCAGTGTCCAGTGTGAGCAGCTCCACTATCTTCAGATAATCACCAGGTGATGTAGGGAGACCCAGAAAGTGATGAATGGAAGGGACCAAATAGGTTAACTGCTTTAGGGAGAAGATTTGCTTGTATCTCCATAGGTGGAGAAGGAATCAGATGGGTCCCAATAAGCCGTATTCACTTTGTCCATTGGAGAGAGACGCAAAGCAGACCCTTGAAACAAAGGAAAAGACCCAAGAAACATCACATGCTGACTGTGCCCACCACTGAAAGAGCATGGCAGTTATGGTGTTTGACTCATGGACACAAAAATTGTTAAACTTCAAAACCCTCAGGAATCATTGGATTTTCTGAGCAATGATAAGACTGTTGCAGGATTTAAAAATCTGCTGGGATCATTTGATTCCCTAACACATAAAAAGACTGTTGCAGGATTTCAAAAACTTGTGGGGATCATTGGATTCCCTAATACATGAAACAACTATTGCAGGACTTCAAAAACTTGCGGGTATCTTTGGATTCCCTGACATGTGAAGCGATGGACAATAGATTGGTTTTGGACTATCTCTTGGCTGCTGAAGAAGGCGTATGTGTGACTGTTGTTTAAATACCTTCCTTCTAGGACTTCTGGAAATCTCTTATAATACCATATTGATGTATATTGTTTTTTATCACTACTTGTATATACATTGAGCCTGCACTGGTTGTGGGGAGAATCATCACTAATAGCTTGTGTGTTATTGCTATGTGCTTGCATAATACCTCCCATGCTGATGGGTTTGTGAGCATACCTGTTTCTAATAAGAGCCTTCAGCCCAGAAACCCGCTAGCAATCCCTACTTCCCTTTGGTGCTTTTCATCTCCCTTCCTGAGATATCAGGGAGGGCATTATCATCTCCTTTTTAGTACTTTCACCTCCCTTTCTAAGAAGTTGGGGGGGGGAGTTGTGTGTGGGGGTGTGATCACCTCCTTTTTGGTGTTTTTACCTCTTTTCCTGAGATCACCTTCTTTTGGGGGCTCTCACCATCCTAAGAAGTCAGGGATGGCATGACCATCTGTGTTCTAAAACAAAAGAAAGCGGGAGATGTAGAGGGCTGCACCTATTGGATTGGTACACTGAGGTTGGGACTGCTGAGCTCTTGAGGCTAACTACTCATTGGACAATACTCTATGGGCTTATGCTTGGAAAATGATCCTTTCCACTATGCATACTGTCTCAATGATTGGTGTATAGAGGATTGTAGGAGGTACTAGGGGTGGAGTAAAGCTAGCCAGGGACACACTCTCAGCGGTAGATGAGGTAGAAGGCACTTGCAGAGATTCTCTTCCATACCCTTCATTTCTACCCCTAAAGACCAAGAATAAAGATGGACTTTTGCTTATCCTGATTCTGGCTGATTATGGAGTATCTTAGGTGCTAGCATGGTCATCACAAATCTCTATCTTTTATTTGGTCATAAACATCTGTTATTCATTGATTTGCTACCTAATTTAATTATCATATCACCCTTTATATCTAAATAATTTACCTATTTTGACCTCACTTTGATGTATGGTGGAAGACATTGCTCTATACCCAGTTTCTACAAAACTATTTTCCAGTTTTTCCAGTAATTTTTGTTCTTGCCAGAAAAGCTTGAATCTTTGGGTTTATTAATTACAAGACTTGTATGGTTATTTAGTACTTTGAGTTGTGTCTTTAATCTATCCCACTAATTACCACTCTATTTTATTTAGCCATACTCAATTGTTTTCATTCTTGCAACTGTAAAATATATGTTGGGATCTGACTAGGTCACTTTTCTTCACAACTTATTGATTCCTTTAAATTTCTTGACTTTTTTTCTCCCTGATAAATTTTCTTATTTTTCTAGTTCTATAAAATAATTTTTGTAATTTGATTTCTTTTGCATTCAATAAGTCATTTAAATTGACATAAAATGTCATTTATATAATAAACGCATTACAAGCAATAAAAATCTCCCAATTGTTTAGAAATGTTTTTTTTTGAATGAGAAATATTTTGTAATTCTGTTGATATGGTTTCCACATATATCTTGGTAGGTAGACGCCAAGGTATTTTATAATGTCTGCACTTATTTTAAATGAAATTTCTTTATTTTTCCTCTGGATTTTGTTAGTAATATATAAACATGTTGATTTAATTTTTTTTTAATTACCTACAACTTTACCAAAGCTTTTAGTTGATTCAAGTATTTCTCAGGATATCCTAGAGTTCTTTTAATATGCACATATAATATCCACTGGTAATGATAGTATTGATTCTTGCCTATTTTATTACTTCTTTTGTTCTATTGCTATAGCTTGACTATCTAATACAATTTAGTAATAGGGGTAATAATAGTCATTATTTGTTTACCTTTGAAATTACTGGAAAGACTTCTGTTTTATGCCTATTATAGATAAATACTTGTTATGGACTTTAAATATCTATTCTGTGTAAATAAATTTGTTATGTGCTTACATACATTTGTTAAAGTAACCATATAACAAATTTATTTAAATTATTTGTAGTGTACATTACCTAAAATGCTAGACTTGATCAATCAAAAGTTTCTAACATTCTCAGATATATAGATAATACAGATGTTCTGGTGGTAGAAATAAGAAACCTATTGATAAGTATAAAAGAGGAGAGTGTAGAAATTAGCTTAAAGCTTAATGTTTTAAAAAAATCTAAGATCATGGCATCTAGTTCTATCACTTCCCGACAAATAGAGTTAGAGGAATTGTCATATGAAATGTCATACTTTATACATGCAAGCGCAGCTCAAAATGTAACAATAGATAGTAAATAAAATTAAAGATCTTTGCTCTGTTGAAAAAAAGATATGAAAAACCTAGACACTATATGGAAAAAAACAAAAAAAAAATTAAAAAATGAAAAAGAGATGTATTTTACAGTGTTAATTTAAGACTGTGAGTTTAATTATTAGGAAAACTGACCACCATCGAATCAATGATTTCAAATTTTCATTCTAGAGAAGACTTTTGAGAGTGCTTTGGGGAGCAAGGAGATCAAATAAATCAATACTTAAGGAAATTAATTCTTATCATTCGTTGGAAGAACAAATAATGAAGCTAAAGGTTAAAGATTTGAGCACATCATGAAAAGTTGGGACATGTTAAAAAATACTGATATTGTGAAAAATTGAAAGTAAAAGAAGGAATAAGTGGATAGATGATGTCATGAAAACAATGAATATGAGCTTAGACAGATTTAAGGAGTTAGACAAACCCTAACCCTAATCCTAACCCTTTCTTTTTGTCTTTTACTTTTTGCTTTTTATCTTTTATCTTTTACTTTTTATCTTTTTTATCTAGACTTTGTTAATAATGTATAGAAATATTGATAATTTATTTGGACTTATTGTATGTATTTTAAATGAGCTAAAGTTGTTAATTATTCCAACTAGTTTTTTTGTTTGTTTGTTTAGTTTGCTATTCTATTTTTTCAATTACTTTTTTCTTATTCATATAAGTAACAATTCTAATACATTATTGAATAATAATAATGAAAATGAATTTCTTGCATCACAGAGACCTCACTTGGAAGACTTCTACTTTATCTCCCTTTAGATAATATTTACTGATGGTTTAAGATAAATATTTCTGCGAATTTTAAAGAAATCTACATTTATTCTTACCTATTTTAAGTTTTTTTTTAATAGGAATGGGAGTTGTATTTTGTCAAAAAAAAATTCTTCATCTATTGATATAATCATGATTTCTTTGGTTTTTTAATCATTTGGTCAAATATCCTTACAGTTTAACTAATAGTGAACAAATTCTACAGTGTTGGCATAAATGCCACCTTGTCATAGTATATGATCCTTGTAATATTGTTGTAATTATTGTTGTATTCTCTCTGCTATTCTTGAAAATTGGTTCATGGTTTTTTGTTTGTTTGGCCTGTTTTTCCTTTTGCTAGGTAACAGTATACTGTTGGGTCATTAAAATAATTTGGTTAAAATAATCGTGCACTTATAGTTTATATAATATTGGGATTAATTCTTGATATAATAATATATAAATGCTTGATATAATACTCTTTTAAAACTATTTGCTGTTGAGAATTTTATCTTAGGGGACTCAAAGATGGCTTGTTCAATTTCAGTTTCTCTAAGATGATTTTATTTAAATATTATTCTGTTATTTATCTGTTCATTTTAGTTATTTATATTTTTGTAATAATTTATCCATTTCACTTTGGTTGTCAGATTTATTGGCATATAATTTTGCAATATAGTTCCTAATAATTGCTTTCATTTCCTCTTCATTAATGATAAATTTACCCATTTCATTTTTAACACTGTTATTTAGTTTTCTTCTTTCTTTTTTTTTAAGTCAAATTAACCAATGACATCTATTTTATTGAATTTTCTTTCATATCCTGGCATTATTTATTAGTTTAATGGTTTTCTTATATTATTTGGCTTATTATTTGTTTTTTAGAACATCCAATTTAGTATTTATTTCAAGAATTTTAAATTATTCATTTTCTAATTACGTTTAATTTCACTTGGAATTCTTTATTCTGCTTTTTTCTCAATTTAATTGATGTGTTTAGAGGTATACATTTTCATCTAAGGCTTTATTTGCATCCTATAATTTTGGTATATTGTCTCTTTATTCCTTTTTTTAAATAAGATCATAGTTGCTACCCCTGTTTTGTTTAATTCAGTAGAAGTATAATAGATTATGCTCCAACCCATTACCTTTGAGCATCTCTTTGCCTCAGTTGTTTTTCATAAACAATATATTATAGGATTCTGGTTTTTAATTCACTTTGCTAATTACTCCAGTTTTATGAATAAATTCAATCTATTCACATTCACAACTATGATTATTGACATCTACCTCCCTCCATTCAATTTACCATCTCTCTCTCTCTCTTTCTCTCTTTCTCTCTCTCTCTTTCTCTTTCTCATTTTTCATCCTGTCCCTCTTCAGCATTGTTTTGCTTCTGATCACAATCTTCCCCCAATTTATTCTCTCTTCAGTCATTTTTTTCCCTTCTCTTAGCAAAGTCCTTTTCTACTTCCCCAAAGAATAACAAATTTCTATATTCAAATCAGTATGTGTTAGACACTCTTTGAGTCAATTCGGATGAGACTAAGTTTCAAGAATTGCCCACTTCTTCCCATCTTTCCCTCCATTATATTAATTCCTTTGCAACTCTTCATGTTATACAATTTACCTTATTCTACTTTGACCTTTCTTATTCTTCCAATGCAATCTTCTTTTTCAACACTTATTATTTATTTTTGGTGGGGGAGTGTGGCTATCATCCCAGTAAAAGCAATATATACCAGCACCCTCTCTGTATGTATACCCCTTTTAACTGCCTAAAAATTCTTAATACATAAAAGTCTCCTCCTCTTATATAGGGATTTAAGCAGTTTAGTTTGACTAACTCCCTTAAGGTTTCTCTGTCCTTTTTATGTTTTTATGCTTTTCTTTATATTTACATGTGAAAATCAAATTTTATGTTTAAATCTGTTTTTTTTTTCCTCAAGAATGACTGAAAATATTTTCATTGAATTTCATTGATTTTTTTGTTTTTCCCTCTGAAGAATTATGCTCATTTTTGCTGATAGATGATTCATGATTGCAATCCTAGCTCTTCCCATCTGGAATATTCTATCTCAAATTCTTCATTTCTTTTTACCTAGAAGCTGCTTGATATTGTGTCATCCTGACTCTGCACCCTAAGACATTTGAATTGTTTTTGATTGCTTGCAGCAATTTCTCCCTAAACTGGGAGCTCAGGAATTTGGCTATACTATTTCCAGGAGTTTTCATGTTGGGTTCTCTTTCAGGAGATTATAAGTAGATTATTTTAATTTTTATTTTACCCTCTAGTTCTAGGATCTCAGGGAAATTTTCCTTTTAATTTCTTGAAATATGATGTCCAGGTTCTTTGAGCACGGCATTCAGGTAGTGCAACAATTCTTAAATTATCTATCATTGATCTATTTTCCAGGTCACTTAATATTTTTTCCAATGATATTTATCTTTTTTTTTTCATTCTTTTGATTTTATTGTATCTTTGTTTTGTGAAATCATTAATATTCATTTACCATTTTCTAGTTTTAAGGAATAATTTTCTTCAGTTAAATTTTTCTCACTTTTCCATTTGGCCCACTTCACTTTTTTAGTTGCTTTACTCATTAAATTTTTGTGCCTCTTTTTTCTCCATTTGGCCATTTCTGTTTTAAAGATTTACATTATTAAATTTTTGTACCTCTAATTCCTTTTTTTAATCCTTTTTTTTTAACCAAACTGCTTTGTTTTCATGATTTTCTTATATCACTCTATTTTCTCCCATTTTTCTTCTTCTCTTGTATAATTACTAAAATCATTTTTGAACATGTCCCATTCATTTAAAGGTTGAGACCAATTCATTATTTTTCTTTGAGGCTTTGCAAGTAGTTTGTTTTTGGTTTTGGTTTTGGTTTTGTTTTTTGTTTTTTGTTTTTTTATATTGCTGTCTATTTCTGGGTTTCTGCTTTTTTTTTCCCCCTGTTTCCATATTAACTGGCTATAGTCAGATTCATTTTTGCTTGTTTTCTGCTCAAAAGTTTTGAATTTTGAATCTGTTTCTGCAATGGAGAGGGGTACTATGTCAAGGTTTTTTTTTTTTTTATTTTACTTTTTTGGTGTGTGTGATGGGAGGAAGGAGACTCCCCATTGTACTGCTATGCCAAAGAAGAAGTGCAGATATTTTCTGCTAGCCTGCTGCACTAACTTACTATGTCAGAGCTATAGGTATCAGCAACTGCTATGCACAGATGCACAGGGTCTCCAGGCCTTTCTGCTGACCTGCTGAGGTATACTCTGTTTCTGAGTTGCTCAAATACTACTGGCTCTGAATTCCACTTCCCTTTACTCATGTTAGACAAACTGTAAACTATAAACTAGAGGATTTCTTGATCTGAATTCTAAACTCCTCAGATCCTATGATGTCTAAGTTACCTATGATTATTTTTTCACAATATAAAATGTGCTACCATTTTGCTAATTAGAAAAATAAAAATCCAAGTATATAAATTTACATGGCACATTTATTACCTGAGAAAATTTAGGCTAAGATTTTAAATGAACCAATAGGCATTTGGTGTCATTATCATTCATGATTGCACCCTCTGAGGCCCCTCATTTTGTGTGAGTTCTCTCAATGGTTGTCAAAGTTCGTGTTGACATGAGAGTCTGACAGGTTCATTAACACCCTATAAATCAAGTTTTCATTCACTTGCAGAGAGAGAGATCCCTTGTCACTAGTGACACACACAAAAAATAATTTCCATTATGGAGTAGAGGAAGACACTATCTAAAGATATCTAAGTTTTTTGATTTCCATAAAAAATAAATCAAATTTATCTGCTAATAATATAATTGTTAGATGTGGGATGTCTATGTATTATGGAACATATTTAAGAGATGTGAAATGTGGGTCAACAAATGTTTTATGCCAATGAGTTTAGGATATTTTTAAATGAAGCTTTGTCTCTTGAGTCTTTTTAAAAATAGACAAAAAAAAAAAAAAAAAACTGGAGAAAATAATTTCTTCCCAACACTTTGGCACTCCACTGACAAGACAACCTAAGATGCAAGTGATATGGTCTATAAATCTGTTTCATCTTATTTCCATAATTAGGGTACTAAGAAGTTTGACTTTGATTTCTGTTTTAAATCTTTTGTCTATAATGGGCCCCATATCAGATGCATATTCTTCCTTTCTTAAAAAATGAAAGCTTTGCTGATTTGCATACACAGTTTGGTGAGTATTAAGATCAGGATATTACTTAAAATATTTGATCTATCAGGTGCTCAAAGGCAAATACTAAACATACTTATGTGCCTTCAAATTCCCCTTTGTTTGTTTTCCTTTCTCTATTAGCTGTAGACATAATTAAAGAAAAGGCTTGGCACATGATATTTTTAACATCCCTTTACCAAGTAATTTGAAAAAAAGTGTTTCTCATAAGGATATATATATTATGCCTGCATATATGCTTATATATGTAGATATGTGGATCTTTATATGCATATATGTATGTATACAAACATGTATGTGCATATACACATAGCACCCTTTTTATACATGTGTGTCTCTGAGTTATGTTCATTATCTTTCATTGTCATTGTCCTGAATAAATAAGGAGTTTTTTTTTCCATTGTGTAATGTCTTACTCAAAGCAAGATGTCAAAATTCTGTTTACAATATTACCTTTGTAAAAGTAGTATACAGATTATTTCACATGGAAAATAAGAAACTGGGTAGAAGGGAAGCACTTGTTTTTAAGTTAGGTATGGTGTGCATAGCTCTGTTGAATTTAAAACTGAATCTTTATAATTATTCATAAACATACTTGTGACAGAATATAATGCCATAGATTGTATATAGTACTTGAAGTTAGCAAAAACTGCCCAAGAATCTCATGTTCCATGTTTAGGATATAGATTCACAGGTCTGTAGCTGAAAGGGATCTTAGAGAATATCTAGTTTCAAGCCATTATTTTACAGATGAAGAAATGAAAGGCAATGAATCTAAATGTCTAGCCAGAGATCATAAAGATTTGGTCTTTACCTTCCAATTCTCCTGCCTCTGTACCATGCTACATCCTTATTAACTATGTGACAGTGGATAAGTAGATCAACTCTAAGAATCCTCAGGTTCCTTAGGTGTAATTTGGAGATAATATGTGTAGTCTATCTCATAACACTTTAATGAGACTCAAGTGAGATTCTAAAAAAAAAAAAGTGGTCTTTAGAAACATTAAAGCATTATAAAAATGCCATTTATTCTCCTTAATGATTTGAAAAGTATCATTATCAAGAAGCAATGTACAATGGATAGAAAGTCAGATTTGACGTCAGAAACACTCAAAATACTTTTTTAGTCCCTTCCAGACTAACTCTATTACTTATGATTATCTGCAAGCCACTTAACCATTGAGGAGCCAAGCAATCTTTTAAGTTGTAGAAGAGCAGGTAATTTCCGTCAGCAGGAGTTTTGTCTTTGAATGTTCCTAATGCTGATGAAATGAGCCAATAATAAATAAACATTTATTGAGCACCTACTTTTTATCAGGCACAGTGTTGACACAGATATGAAAAAAAAAGATAGTCCTTAACCTTAAGAAGTTACCTAATTATTGATGAAATACAAAATGCATAAAGATTCTGAAAAGCAGAAGGGGGTGAGCGAAGACTAAGAAAGTATCAGACTGACAATTTGCTCAAAAAGTTAAGTCATATAATTCCTCAGGCAGTATAACCAGGGGAGAGACATAGAAATTTTTGAGTTAAGATCTCGATCAATGGACTCTTGGAAAACATAGACCTACTCTCCAGTCACAGAGACAGAGAGGGGTGCTGAGGTTCCTGAGGCCTTCCAGGATAAAGAGATTATTCCAATAATGCTCTTCCTGGGTTATAATGGAGAAGCCAAAGAAGTTGCCAGGTGGTGCAGCCAGGTAAGAGATTATGATAAATTTTGTATATACATAAAAATTAATAATGTGTGAATGTAAGAAGTATACGAAATTCAACCTATTATCCACATTGAACCAAAAATCCAAATGAAAACAAAACAATTTATTTAAATTTTACTAAGATTCAGGAATAACGCTGTTTCTTGGTGGACAAAAAAAGAGGAATAAGTTATTGTCCCTACCCTCAAGAAGATCAACATGTACATATTTCTCTACCACATGTTTGAAAGTTTCCTTCCTACCCTTAACTCAAGAGATAGAAGATCCTTTTTGGATAGTAATAATATATTTCCAAAATGGTTTTTTCATTATATAAATATATAAAATTGTATCAATTTTAAAAGAAGTTTTAAAGTTTTCATATTGTGATAATAATATGCATTGGCTTATTTAAAATTCCAATAGCTTCTTTACTTTTTTCATTAAACTTCTCCAACAAAGTTAGAAGGAATATATATGTATATGTATATATTACACAAGTACACACATATATACACATATATACATATATATGTATGTATGTATGTATGTGTATATATATATATATATATATCCCCTGGTCATTTCCTAAATAGAATCATTATCTGAGAACATGCTAAAGATTATGTTTCCATAGAATTATATTATATATTAATATAAAAAAGGGTCATGTGAAGCGCATTGTTTTCTAAGCTCTTGTAAAAGCACAAGTCTTAGTTTCTGTTTTTGCCATTTTCAATAAAAATTAAATAGATTTTAATATGTAAAGTCTATACCAAGATTTGTCAAGTGATATTGACAATTAAGATGGGAGGTCCTTTTCCATTGGCTAAGCTGGGAGTAGAATTTTTGATGGAAAAAGCATATAAGAATTTATTTTGAGTTTTCACATGCATAATGTAACTTTTTTTTTTTTTAAATAGCTGCAGTTCTTGCACAAGAGTTAGGAAGTAATTGCTATTGGTATTACTGTTGGTTTTGGTACATCATAATGTCAGGAAGAATGAAGGCTACCACAAATACCATCCCCTTATGGATAACGTATGTCTAAGAATAATGCTGATATATATAATTCTTTTGCCAACTCACTCTGGCAGGTACATTTTAGACTAATGTTTGCTGACATTTAGAGGCCATGTGGTATAGTGGATAGCACGCTGGCCTAGGAGTTAGGAAGACATAAACTCAAATCTTCCCTCTGACACATACTGGCTATGTCATACTGGAAATGTTAACTGGATAAAACTCTCAATGCTCCAGGCAACTCTCTGAGACTATACATTGCAGAATGGATGCTTTTCTGCATTGCTAAGGAAATATATTTAGTAGGAGTTCCCTATATCAATGGAATCATTGCTTTCTTCTACTCTCTACCCTTCAAAAATTAAACAAAAAAAAAAAAAAAACTCAAGATGTTTTAGTAGGGATTAATTCCTGAAATTATACTCCCCTGTTATCCTCCCTCCCTCCCCCCGCAAAAAAAGATTGAAGGTAAATGTTAAGTAATATATGACACATGGCAAATCTGTTTTCCCCCACATACATACAATTATGAAACTCAGTGACACAATAATTCCTGCTAAAGATGTAAAATCTTTTATGTAGCTTTATGAAAACATAGACAACCACATACTGTGACAACCATAGTCATGAAAGTCTCAATATGAAGGCTCTAAAGCAGGTGAATAACTAAGAAATGCCAAGGAAAAGAAAAAAATCTATATTAATATTTCAGGAATGCAGAAAAACATTGATTGCAATAGAGGTATAATGAATTTCAGTGGATTAGATTAGGAAAATAATTTATTTTTCAGAAAATCTGGGAAATTAGTAAATTTTTAAAAGTTGTAGAAAAACTTTTTTTTTTTTTTAATGCTGCCAGGCATAAACAGCAGAGTTTTTGGCAGAGAAAGACTATAGCATCTGGTCTTGGAGAAGATAAGGTCAAGTCTGGCCACAAGGCATCAAATTGGGAATCCAGAAGTACTGCGGAATCTCAGAGAGAAGGAAATAATTTTAAATCTCCAGAAAAAAAGAAATAAACTAAAACCCTAAACAATGACAACAATGATGATGTCAACAAAACTTTGACTCATTGATGTGATTCCCAATCATCAATCACAAAATCATTTAAAATATTTTTTAAAAATGAATATGGTATATAATTTCCTGAAATTTTACTCATGTATATAAGAATATCATAAGTAAATATGCTCCGATATTTACACATTAAAATATGCATACACAATGCATATTCCATGCATACACAAATTCATATATCTTTCTGTATCTATCTATCTATGTTAAAGGCATAATGTTAAATATTTATTAGAATTGGAAGTCTACAATATTAGAAAGTTTTGTTTGGTAATTCTATCCCCAAGCAGTTTCTGTTTGCTTGTAAATGTTAAATATTGTAGATGTACTGTACATCCACTTTAATGATCATTCTAATCTATTCACTATTTTAAACTCCTCTGATTCAAAGATATATGCTCTTTCTATATATAATAAGTTCAATATTAGTGGGAAAACTCTAGGTATGAAACTCAAAGGATTAGAAGGAGGGTAGTTTTTAAAGAAGATCCCTCATTCTGAAATCCTTCGTTTTGTCTCTCTTTCAGAAATTTAAATTTTTTGACCTTGATAGCATGACACAAAGCCCATCTGTTTATACAAATGTTTACTTGCAAAGGGAGATTTAAACTGAGTGCTTTGATTTTTTTTTTTTTTTTTTTTTAGTTATGTTGAGATTGGTAAGAAGATATTAGATTGCAATGCTATGTAATCAGGGAGCTTTCTGTCAGGATGCTTTTGAAAAGAGCATTTGTCATTATGATGATAATTTAAGTTTTTAAATAAATGTTTTTTTGTAAATGTGCCCAGAGGGTTTATGTTGTGTGTATATTTGTAAATATCAAATTAAATTAATGAAAGCTGCATATTATTTTGTGAATTATTATTGCAATATCCTTTTTCAGAAATGGAAATTTGAAATATGATTGTTCCTAGTGCAAGCTATCAAATAACAGACAATGTTTTGTGATATTTCAAATTTATTTGGTAGTCCATAAGTTGCTACATATCTTAAGGAATATTATATTGGAAGACAGTGATGAATGAATTAGTAAACTATTTGGGCAAACTAATATGTGTGCCAAATAAAGGTTCACAATAAACAGAGTTATATGCAAATGAAATGATTTAAATTATAAAATCTCCCAGTAATTTGTAACAGAGAATCCTCTAACAAGAAATAGCTATCCTTTATTCATTAGATAATAAAGACTTGGACTAGGATTACTGCTGTTAATGTAGAGAACAAAAGCTAAATTCAATTGATGTTGAAGATGGTGAAACAGCTGTTGAATATACAGATAATAGAGAAGTAGAGCAAAAAGCAATTCCAAGATATGATTTTAGTCAATTCACTCATTCAACAAGAATTGATTTCATGTAATTATGGATAAACTCATTTTAAACATTATATTCTACTCATATGGACATCCTACAAAAGATAACCTACATGTAATAGGGTGTCCAGATCTGTTTAGAGTATCATAGATCAGCAGCAGATTTAAAGACTAAGAGAAGACATGTTATAACAGAAAGAGAACTATATTAGAAATCAGAAAATGAGGTTCCTAGTCCTGTCAGTACCACAGAGGGGATATGAAGATAAGTCAACTAATTGCTCTAAACTTCAATTTACTCATATAAAGCAGACAGATCAGATGATCTCTAAGGTTCCTAATAAATGTGGTAATGATTCTAAAAGTTCTATGATTATATATTATAAATATGGAGCTAGAAGCTGTCATTAGTATAAAAGACTTTTCAATGACTGAATATACTTGAAGAATAGTCAGTAATTGACTTTTTGTTACATCTATATTTAAGGGCAGAAAATTGAAAGGAAGAAACAATAATAAATGTAATTTAAAATCCATCAATTAATATTATGCAAGGTAATGTGTAGTGGGAAATATGCTGGGTTTAGAGGCAGAAGGCTTGCATTTAAATCCATGTTATATAATTGCTGTAATATTGAGATTAGTCATTTAAGGTTTGTGCCTCAGTTTTCTTAACTGTGAAATGAGATTAGATTAGAAAAATACTAAGAAAATTTCTAGTTCTTGTTCTAAATTCTTTGTGATGCTATGATCTCATGGAATTGGGGAGTAAACATTACAATTTAGTGTACAACTGGGAGAGGTAGATCCTGGAATCAGGACATCCTGAGTTAAATTTGACTTCAATTATTAGTGGGAAATGTGCATAAAACAAACAAACAAACAAACAAAACCTTAAAATTTGTTTCACTGTCTTATCTATATGATAACAATACAAATAGAAACTATGTCCTCGAATTGCTGTAAAGATAAAATGAGATGCCTTGCCCAAACTTAAAGGGTTTTATAAATGGTAGCTAATAGTAATTGCAAAAAGTATTGAGTTCAAATAGTACAGAGCACTTTCATTAGATCCTAATCTTAAAGAACCCAAGCATGGGTTTGAGTTTTGTTCCATAGATAATATTCACAGAAGGTTTTTGTTTCTTTGTTGTTGTTAACAATAAGTATTGTTAACTGAGGGCAACTGAGTGGTACAGTTCATAGGCATGGAATAAATGTAACACATGGAATAGATAAAATTTATCTTCCTGAATTCAAATCTGGTCTCAAATACTAGTTCTGTGAAGCTGGTAAAATCACTTTAACCCTCCTTGCCTTAGTTTCCTCAACTGTAAAATGACCTGAAGAAGGAAATGGTAAACAATTCCATTATTGCCATGGAAACTACAAGTGGGTCAACAAAAGAGTTTTACATGAGCAAAACTACTAAACAACAATAAAAGAGGGAAGTGACTTTTACTTTAGAACAATGTGATATTGGATTACTTGCAATCTAGGGGAGGGAATGGGGAGAAAGGAGGGAACAATTTGAAACACAAGGTTTTGCAAGGGTGAATGTTGAAAATTATCTATGAATATGTTTTGAAATTTAAAAAGCCATATTAAAAAGGGGAAAAAAACCAATGCTATGAGAATCAAGAGAAAGAAATTAGTATTTAATGCAGTTTTGAAATTAGTTAACTTGTAGAATAACTTGTAATTTACAGAAGCAGGGAATTTTTGAGATATGCCGAGAGAATAGAAAACTCATGAGAGTTCAATCTTATTAATGCTAAATTTAAATTTGTGATATATCTACTGTATACTCCCCTTTCTCCCTCTGACACTGCCATCACTAGAGTACTCTAGCTCATTCCTTCATGTCTGGACTATTGCATTAGCCTGGTGGTTATTTCACTGCCCCATGTCTCCTTTTAATTTAACAAGCTCTTCAGGCTTCTGTAAAAGTGGATTTGAATATGTCACATCCCTAGTCAAGAAAATAACTCCAATGGCTTCTCATCAGGACTAGCCATTGCACAAGAACATCTGATAAAAGATTGCTCACTGCTTTACATGGAAGGAAGCAAAAGGAAGGAAGGAAGGAAGCAAAAGGAAGGAAAGAAGAAAAAAGGAAGGGAGGAAGGAAGGAAAGAAAATGAAAGAAATAGAGAGAGAGGGAGAGAGAGAAAAAGAAAGAGAGAGAGAGAGAGAGAGAGAAGGAGGGAAGGAAGGAGGGAAGGAAGGAAGAGAGAGAGGGAGGGAAATAAAGGAAGGGAAGGAAGAGAGAGAAAGAGTGTGAGGAAGGGAGGAAGGAAGAAAGAAAGGAAAGAAGGAAGGAAAGAAACAAATAAACAAACACAAAAAATACTGTTAGTAAATTCTTTCAGAAATCTTCCCTTTCCAACACTCTCCGCAAACTATTTTTCCTTGTCTTAACCTTCTTTCTTTTAAGTTTCTCTCTTTAATATATTGTCTTGGGTCAGTTAGGAGGCACAGTGGATAGAGCCCGAGCCCTAAAGTCAGGAGGACCTGAGTTCAAATCTGGTCTTAGATACTTAATACTTTCTAGCTGTGTGATCCTGGTTAAGTCACTTAACCCCAACTGCATCAAGAAAAACAACAACAACAACATATTGTTTTATATCGATCTAATGTTTCAATATATGAACTTACACTGAGATTGCATTTTGTATTATATAAGTAGACACATTTTCTCTTCCTCGTACATGATAGGACACTTCGAAATTGCCAAAACTAAAAATAATTATATTACTTATTACTGTTGTGTCACAGTTTCCTTTTGATGTCCTGACCTAGTTTCCTCATTGTCCTATTTATTTACTTTGCCTCAGATAACATTATAACCTTCTTCTCTTAATGTTGCTCTGCCACAAAACCCCAGGCTATAATCATTCCCTCTTAAATGGTTGATGAGATAAAAGTTTTATATCTTTAGGTTATAATCATTCCTTCTTAATGTTTGACAGGATAAAAATAGATGTCATTATCCATTTTAGATGTCATTAGAATATCAGTAACCTCTCCAGTACCTCCCTTCATTGTGTCATCCTAGATGCCTCCCCCATTAGGTTATCCCCATCCAGGTACCTCCCCCATTATGTCATTTTTCATGTTATCCTATGAAAAAGCTTGCTCTCTGATACTTAGTGCTGGATTCTTTGAGATGATAATCTCCTCCAGCCCTGTGATCAAGAAACATTGGATCTCAGTATATCTCTCCATTTAATAAACTATTAAATTGATCTCTAACCTCTGTCTTGCCCAGTTTCTCCAGCATTACATTACCAAAAAAAAAAAAAAAGAATGTATAAACTTCTCTATTCTAAAATTGGACACTAATTTTCAAGTCCTGCCTTCCATCAATTTAGATAAAAATGAATATAAAAATTATTTAAATTTATTATTCAGTTGTGTCCAATTCTTCATGATCCCATGGAGCATACTGTCCATAGGGGTTCCTTAGAAAACATACTATAGTGGTTGGCCATGTTCTTTTCTAGAAGACTAAGGGAAATAGAGATTAAGTGACTTGTTCAAGATCAGACATTTAAGAAATGCCTGAGGCCAGTTTTGTACTCCAGTCTCCCTAAATCCAAATGCAGGGCTCTATCCATTGAGTCACATAGCTACATTTAAATAGCTTAGTCCAAATTTTGGTCTGAATTTAGGTAAAAGTCATTGTGAATGAAAATTGCAAAAAGAATCACCTAAATGTAAAGGTTCTTTTAGAAATCTTAAGGAAAATTCAATCAAATATACTTTACTGGCCAAATCTCAGAGAAAAGCAAAAAAAAAAAATAATAATAATAATTTTAGTAATTCTCTTGGATATTGTGGATGAACATTGGATTTAAAATTTAGAATTAACATTTTAAAATCAATAGAATATTTTAGTGATACTCACAATAGTGTTTGTAGAGCTTGTAAGGTGATAGATTAATTAATCCATTTAAATTTCTATGTTATGAATTCATTTCTGAATCCTGAAGGCAGGTTAAAAGACTGGTTTACAATGCATTTGTATAGTCCACTTGAGAGATAACAGATAAAAGTATTGATAGTTTAAAATTGAAGCAGAGGAAGATCAATCTCTATCTTAGAAACCTTATATGAAAAAGAGGAAACTTTAAGGTAGTGATTTAGTTGGGTTTTGAATGACACAATAAAATCAAATATGATTCCATGACCTAGCACATTACTTTAACATTTAAAATTTGATCAAGTTATTTTAAATGAAATTGTGTTTTTGGAGAAATCTTTTAAACTGATGTTTTTCTGTTCCCCTTCATCAGAATTAAGTTTAGTGAGTTTATGTAACTATAACTGGACAGTTCCAAAAAGACACAATGATTTTTAACAAATTTAGTATTGCCCTCTTTTTGAAGAACAAAATAACCCTGGAAATGGTTGGCACAGAAAGAGCAAATCAAACATTGTTGTCTTTATGTAAAAGTTGGAAAAAGATTTTATATTACATATATAATAAGAGTTTCTTAGTAAAATTCTGGAGAAACATCACAGTTATATGTAAATAAAGGGGTATCTAACACACAGAAATGAATTCATTCATCAAACCAAAAACACATTCAATTCCTTCTTTGTACTTATACCTGAGCAGATGGATAAAATATAAATAAGCACATAGTACTTAATCTCCTTCCAGAAGGAAGATCTCCACTGTTTCCAAGTAATGTATGTGGAAAAGATGAGATTGAAAGGAGCAAACGCATAGTTCAATTATTTGCTAGTAAAGTGAAATTACAGTATCAAACAGTCACCTGTGACTCTGAGAGACTTCTGTCTATTTTAGCTCATTAAAACTTTGGTGCCTGAGAACTAAATTTAGATTTCTGTACCACATCTTACAATTCCATAATTATGGATTGTTTGTTAGAGTAGGAATATATTAAAACAGATTTTGAATTTAAAAATGTAATTTACCCACATTGGTGTAAATCTAAACCAAGAATAGAAAGTAATAGAACTGAGAAATGAATTTTGGCACATTTTTACTCTTCTCTCCTGAAGAGATCAACTGATTAGGCTAAAATTCACAAATTACCCCATTCTTCTACATTAATAAATTTCTGTCTTAAAAATGAAAAGGAGTTCATTTATTCTTATAGTTACTAGGTGAAACAAATAATTATATTATTTTGATGCCAATGTCACCATATGCTATTGACTAACCAAATAGTAGCTAGGTCCTATTCTAAGGGCAAAGATCCAGGGAAAAACGTTATTCTCAAGAGATGGAGGTGAAGAAGTCATTACTATCTATGCAACATAAAAGATAAATATTAAAGAGTAAAGGTAATAAAGGCAGCAGATTATTTTAAAAACCTAATCCTTCAAACATTGTTGACTTATCTCCTTTTCAAAAATGATCACATTTCCTTTCTTTTGCACCTTCCCTTTTATTACTTAAAAAAATAGAAGATAGAAAATTTATTGGATGATTAATCTTCTGAAGTAGTCCCAGTGCAAAAACAAAAAATACATCATTGTGTACTTTAAATAAATTTTTGCTAAAAATGTGTCTTTCCTTAGGCCACATGACAAATTTAGGATTAGGAAATGTGGTCAGAAATATCATTAACTATTAAAGGTTTGGAGGTAAAAAAAGAGAAACGGTAAAAAAAATGAGGCAGAGAATAGAGTGAGTAAGGAAAGGGACAGAAATTTGCATGTGAAATAATGCAAAACATATTTCCATATTGATTTTTTAATGAAGAAAAATAAAATAAATTTTAAAAGTATAATTCAATCTGCAGAGTTCATTGATTCTTTCTAGATGTCGATAGCATTTTTCTTTATAAATCCTTTGGAATTATCTTGGATTTTTCTAGTGATTATAGTAGCTAAGTCTTCATAGTTGGCAATAGTTAAATTATTGCAGTTTGTAGATAGATAGATAGATAGATAGATAGATATAATGTTCTCCTGATTTTACTAACTTCATTTTGCACCAATTTATGTCTCCCAAGATTCATTTGAAAGAATCTTGTTTGTCATTTCTTATAGTAAAGTAGTATTCTATCACATCTGTGTATCACAACTTGTTTGCTCAGTTCCCAAATAGATGATCATCTGTAAAGAGCAGGAGAACCACCAGAAGGTGGTGAAGTCTCTTCTCTCAAAGTGCAGGAGGCAGGAGAATCACCATGAAGCTGATCCAAAGATGGAATCTCCATGGCTGATTTTGACCCCAGTTTAAATACTCTATTACAATTACATCAATTGTAGAACTATTACATCACCATGCTAAGTACTAAGTATATGTAAACTAAATAACCATTGTTTCTCAATTCCACTGAGTTAACACCTTGTTGTAGTATTAAATCAATTTATCTTTCTCCAGAGTTCCTTCCCTTTACATCAATTTCCAACTCTAAAAAAAGCTATTATAAATATTTTGAAAAAAAAAAACAATCATTTTCATTTTACTTTGTACACACACACACACACACACACACACACACACACACACAGAAGAGAGTTCAGCTAGATTGGAGAGGAGTACTCTGGTGCAGACACAGAGCACGGAATTATGCCAGAAGCCCTCTCTCAGAGGCAGGAGAATATATTCCACTTGGCTGGCTGGTTGCAGAAGAAGAGTTTTCAGAGGACGAGTGGAGAGTTCAGTGGACAACGAGATTCATCTTCATCTCACACCACTGTAGTTGGTGGCTGGGCTCCTGCACTTCCCCCACTGAGACCAAACTGGTCTGAAAGACTCACCAGAAAGCTAGCAGAGCCCCAAGTGAAGGAGACAAGAGATTCATTCCATCTCTGTGCTGGTTGGACGCTGAAGAAAGCAGAGGCAGAGGCTAAAGGACAGAATCTTTGGATATATATATATCTGAGGCAATTTGGTTAAGTGACTAATCCAGGGTCATACAGCTAAAAAGAATTAAGCTGAGGCCAGATTTGAACTTAGGTCCTCCTGAGTTCAGTGCTGGTGCTTTATTTACTGCACCACCTAACTGGTCTGTACTTTGTTTTCTTTAAATAGAGACCCAGCAATAGTATAACAGGTGGAAGAATACACAGTTTTTTTTTTGTTTGTTTTTTTTTTGGACATAGTTGCAAATTGTTCTTCAGAATACTTGAACCAATTCAAAACTCCACAAACACTAGTAGTATACTTATTTTTTCATATCCTCTCAGAAATTTATCATTTTCATTTTCTGTCATGGTAGTCAATCTGATAGGCAAAGATAATAATTCATAATTATTTTAAATTGTCTTTCTCTAATCAAGTAATTTAGACCACTTTATATGATCCTAATAGCTTTAGCTTCTTCTGTTCATAATCTTTGACCACATAAATTGAAGAATTTCTTTTCCTCTCCCCCTCTTCCTCCCTCCTTTCTTCCCTTGCTTCTCTCTCTCTCTCTCTCTCTCTCTCTCTTATATACAAATTTAACTCTTCAACTCAGTTCTCTTATTTTTTGAGAAATAATGCCTTTATCTAAGAAAGTTATATTTTTAAACCCAATTGCTTAATTTACTTCTATTTTTCTCTATTAGCGTTTTATTTGTGCAAATATTTTGCTTTTTTGTTTCTCAGTTATTTTTTTAGCCTTTGTATGACTATCCATGATTCCATTTGGAGTTTTCTTGAAAAAGATACTGAAATGATTTACTGTAGAGGACCACAGATATTGGGGAACTCTGAGAAAAGTATACTTGAAGCAAAGATACTTACAGCAAGGTGTTAACTCAGTGTGACTAGAGATGATGGTTCTCTAGTTCACATATATTTAGTACTTAGTATGGTGATGTAATGGTTCTACAGTTGGCACATGCTTAGTATGCTGTGGTGATATAATTGTACTAAGGTATATGAGGGCTTGAAGGACTTGAAATGAGGAGACTCAGAGAGACACCAATGTGAGTGCTTTTGATCTCGACCTTAGATGCCAGACTCCAGAGAGATCTTCCAGAAAGCTAGTCCAAGCATTACATTTTGGCATTTGTATGAGAGTCACTGAAAGAAGCACACTACATTTTGAGACTCTGAATGTAAGGACCTACACTCAGCAGTTGAACTGATGCAATCATAAACTCAGTGGAGAAGTTCCTGTGACTTGGAAATAGAATGAGTAAACTAATCACTTGTTTTTTAACTGAAATGGGGCAAATACTAAGAAAAGAGTCTTCCCCACACCAAGAGAAATGTGTGGCAAGCATAGTTAGGTTAATAAAGGAGCAAGGTTTGTTGGTAACTTGGAAGTAGATCATTGACTCTTATAAATATTAGAATGTATGTCTCCTTAGTTCCCAAAGGAAGAAAAATTAGAGCCAAATATGTGAAAATTATTGGGAGGGCAATTAATTGAATATTAAGAAGCTAAGGGTCCTGATTCAATTACTGAAGAAACATTCTAGATATACAACATAATACAATCAGATTTAAGGAATAACAAGTTTTAAAATAAGGGAAAATTTTTAATGTAGACAGCCAGACAAAAAAGTATGAGAAGAAAGAGGGGGAGAGGAATGGTATTGACAAAATAGCTGAAAAACATGAAGAATTGTACAAAAAAGGAGATAAGTACAGTGCTGATGACCTTAAGAAGTGTGTTGCTTCTCAGCAGATGCCCTTAGGGCATTTCCCATCTCCTGAGCCTCCTCCCCTCAATATCACCTTCGTGGTTAGAGGGAGGAGAAATAGGAGGAGCAGTAACACCATCAGCACCATTCATGCAGCTTTGTCCACCCTCTATGACACTATTAGAAAAGGCACTAATTAAACCTAAAGAGGAAGGACAAGATACATCTCCTTTGAAAATAGAAGCATACCCTGTGAATGAAGAATTTGGCTCTTCAGGTCAAGAAACAAAAATATATGCTCCTTTTAATTTGAAAATTATCAAAGATCTGAAAAAAGACTTGCACTCTTTATGGGTCTACATCATCATATGTTAAGATTGTATTAGAGAATTTGGCTCTTGAAATTTTAACCCCTAGTGATTGGAAATCTATAGCAATGACATATTTAGAACCTGCACAAAACTTGTGGCTTTCTGAGTATAGTGAACTCTATAGTATACAAGCCCAATGAAATAGGCAACCTGGAGTTAATATGTCAGTCACCTTTGAACAACCAGCAGGTTTAGGTCCTTACACAGACAACTTAGAGCAGATTAAATACCCTATAGTAGCATATGAGCTAATTGCTTGTGCTGCTATCAAAACATGGGGCACCCTCCCAGGAAGCCAAGGTAGAGAGAAAGCCTTCACAAAAATAGCACAAGATCCAAATGAACCCTTTGCTGATTTCATGTGACATCTGCTGACAGCTGTCATATGAACTATTGCTGAAAATGTTAGCAATGGAAATTTTGATAAGAACACTTGCTGGCGAAAATGCTAATGAGGTCCATATAAGAATTATACTAGGACAATACAAGGATGCTCTTAGAGGAGAAGATAAGATGCTGTGCCACAGTGGGTACAAATACCTTTTATACCCAGGCTATGATGCAAACTTTTCAAGATCTGAGCATGGAAAGACAGGGTCCCTTTTGGCAAGGTACTTCCAGAGAAACTTTGAATGTTTTCAATGTGGTAAAGTAGGGCATTTGAAAGCTCAATGTTGGCAGAGAAGACAGGATGAGAGAACAAGACTTATGTCTAAAATGCAACAAAGACTTCCAGTGGGTATCAGAATGTAGATTGACTCAGGAAAACATGAACACAAAAGATATCTAGATTGCTGTAGCTTAGGAAATAGATGAAAACAGAATATCTTGAGTTTCAGGAATAAAGTAATTATGTCATTGTTGCTAATGGTGGATCATAGCCTGAAGTAGGTGATTGAAAAGGAGGATTCAAAATTCCACTCAAGCCAGACTCAAGTACAGGTGGATTAGTAATCATTTGTGGAAGGGATGATGATAATGACAATGTTGTATTTGCTCATTGCATTTCATATAGTTTTCTAGCCTATGAAACATCCTTTGATGCAGTATTATGTATTCAGGATAACTCTTCTCCTAGGAATGCTGAAAAAAGTAGTGCTTTAGAGCAGTTTGTAGTGGATTTGCTTCTCTAGGTCAGATGACTTACAGATGCCCTTCTCTATTAAATATATCTGACAAAATAAGTATTAATATAATTGTAGTTGTATTTAATTACAATAATCAGGTCAAGTATTCAGAGCTAGGACAAATATTAATAACACTGATATAAGCATCTCTATATTAGAGAACTTCCATTTTTAGATTGGCAAATAACTAACTTCAAAAAAATTTTTTTGAGCCTTAACTTCATTACAACTATTAAAATGAACTGGAAAAACAAAACAAAACAAAACAAAAAAAACAAAAAACCATCACTCTATCCATTTTATTTTCTGGCTATTTTCTATTAGTTGCTTATCCCTCCACTTGGTACCAAGTACTCCAATATATATTAAAAATATGCAGTTATTCTATACATATTTCAACAGTTATCATGCTGCACAAGAAAAATCAGATCAAAAAGGGAAAAAAATAAGAAAAAAAAAACAAAATGAAAGGAAACAACAACAAAAAAGTGAAATATTATGTTGTGATCCACACTCAATCTCCTCAGTCCTCTTTCTGGATGCAGATGGCTCATTATATCATAAGACCACTGAAACTGGCCTGATTCATTTCATTGTTGAAAAGAGTCACACCCATTAGAACTGATTCTCAAATAATCTTGCTGTTGTTGTGTACAATGATATCCTGGTTTTACTCACTTTATTTAGCATCAGTTCATGTAAGTCTCTCCAGGTCTCTGAAATCATTTTGCTGATTGTTTCTTATAAAACAATAATATTCCATAACATTCATATACCATAACTTATTTAGCCATTCTCCAACTTATGGCTATTCACTCAGTTTCCAGTTTCTTGTCACTACAAGGTGGGCTTCCACAAGCATTTTTGCACATGTCTGTCCCTTGCCCTCCTTAATGATTTCTTTGGGATACAATCCCAGGAAAAACACTGCTGGGTCAAAGGATATGCATAGTTTGATAGCCTTTGGCATAGCAGAACTAGCTTGCAAGGCTCTCAGAAATTACTCATTCAGATCTTCAAATAGAAGGATGGACACGGTTGCTGAAAATCGACCAACTAACCAAAAGCATGAGTAGCAGGGATGAGGGGCTGAGAAGGAAGAGATTTTTATGCTTTTCTTCCACTAGCAGAAAAGCTACATAGATTGTGTCTCAAGATTACTTCTTACTCTGTTCTTCCCATTGGCACATTTCCATAGCAGTCAAAATCTTGTTCCAGCTAGTCCATCAAAAGTGATTTTCTTAGGAGTTGCAAATATTATTTTGACATTTAGTACTATAAACAGTTGAATCTTATTAAGTTTCTTATGATTTACCTTGCCTGTAATCTTTTTACATGTTGTTTGATACTGCTAAAATTTGTAGATTGAGAGTTCCAAAAATTGTTGCTGCTGCTACTTTGCAATGTTTCCCAAGGGCTATTCCTGGATTGATGGGACCAGACCTGTGTTGGAATAGCCTGTGCTGAACTGTGTTCCTCTATCATGCGAGTGGGACAGATCTTTCCTGCTAATCTCCAAGTTTTTCTGTGCTGGAAATTTGTTAATTCCCTCTTTTTCTGGGTTTTGCTGAGCTAGAATTTGTTTAGGATCATTATTTAAAGGTGTTTAAAGGGCTTAGAAGAAAATTCAGGTAAATCTTTGTCTTTAGTCTACCCTCTAGTCTGTGTTTCCACCCATTATTTTCAAACATTGAATTTACTCTGTGTCAGGGCAAACAGATTCCAACTTTCTTCTCTCTTGTACTCATTTTTAACTCTTCCAATTTCTATATGCAGAACTCTTCTATTTATTTAATTCCTCTAGTAAACCCCTTTTTGGCTCTTCAGTAATTACAAAAGCACAGGTTATATCACTTTCCTTAAAATCAAATAGTTTTGCTTTCTCTCTCTCTCTTTATTCTCTCTGAGTGTACAACTCACTACAACAAATTCCTCATTGAAGGACATAACAGATTTCAATAAGCAGGAAGACTTTAGACAAAAAAAAATCTATATCCTCAAAGTCCCTTTATTTTGGGCTGGAAAAACATTCATGCACCTATTTTGTGTAATGGGCTGAGTCTTGAGTTGATGCACTGAGGTCCCAAGCACATGAGGCTAAATAGTAATTGGACCATACTCTATTAATATATAAGCTTGGAGAAAGAATGGCCCCCACCCACTCTTTGTGCAAGTCCTGATGTGTTGTATAGGAAATGACGAGTTTGGTGGGTGGAGGCAGGGGAGTGGAAAAGGAAGGGGTGGAGAGACTTTTGGGATTGCCATTGCCACGGTTGGCTGGGCTCGCGTCGCTCTCCCTTAGCTGGCTTCCTGTCGCAACTGCCTATATTTGCTATCGCAATCTTTCTTGCCTATATTTGCTATTGCAATCTTTATTCACCTCTTCACTTCAATAAATATTGAAGATTTTTCCCTTAACCTGAATTCCTGACTCCGGCTGATTTTAAATACTCGGTCATTACAATTTTGGCTGTGCCCAACATAATTGGCAAAAGCCTAACTATGGCACAGAAATGTAACAGGAAATGCATTACCAGAAATCTATCTGATAGACATTCTACTTTTCTGAAAGACTCAGGCTGAAACTATTTTTTTTTCTATTTCCTTTTAAATAACTCAAAATTAAGTGCATTTACTTTTGTTTGTTTGTTTGTTTTTTAATTATTATAGCTTTTTACTGACAAGATATATGCATGAGTAATTTTACAGCATTGACAATTGCCAAACTTTCTGTCCCATTTTTTCCTCTCCTTCTCCCCACCCCCACCCCCAGATGGCAGGTTGACCAATACATGTTAAATATGTTAAAGTATAAATTAAATGCAATATAAGTATATATGTCCAAACAGTTATTTCGCTGTACAAAAAGAATCGGACTCTGAAATAATGTACTATTAGCCTGTGAGGAAATCAAAAATGCAGGCTGACAAAAATATAGGGATTGGGAATTCTATGTAATGGTTCATAGTCATCTCCCAGAGTTCTTTTGCTGGGTGTAGCTGGTTCAATTCATTACTGCTCTATTGGAATTGATTTGGTTCATTTCATTGTTGGAGATGGTCACATCCATAAGAATTGATCATCATATAGTATTGTTGTTGAAGTATATAATGATCTCCTGGTCCTGTTCATTTTACTCACTATCAGTTTATGTAAGTCTCTCCAGGCCTTTTTGAAATCATCCTGCTGGTTATTTCTTACATACCAATAATATTCCATAACATTCATATGCCACAATTTATTCAGCCATGCTCCAATTGATGGGCATCCACTCAGTTTCCATTTTCTGGCCACTACAAAGAGGGCTGCCACAAACATTCTTGCACATACAGGTCCCTTTCCCTTCTTTAAGATTTCTTTGGGATATAAGCCCAGTAGAAACACTGCTAGATCAAATAGTATGCACAGTTTGATAACTTTTTAAGCATAGTTTCAAATTGCTCTTCAGAATGGCTGGATGTATTCACAGTTCCACCAACAATGTATCAGTGTCCTTGTTTTCCCATATCCCCTCCAACATTACGCATTATCTTTCCCTGTCATTCTAGCCAGTCTTATCTTTCCCTGTCATTCTAGCCAGTCTGACAGGTGTGTAGTGGTATCTAAGAGTTGTCTTAATTTGCATTTCTCTGATTAATAATGACTTGGAGCATCTTTTCATATGGCTAGAAATAGTTTCAGTTTCTTCTTCTGAGAATTGTCTGTTCATATCCTCTGACCATTTATCAACTGGAGAATGGCTTCATTCTTCTAAATTAGAATCACTTCTCTATGTATTTTGGAAATGAGGCATTTATCAGAACTTTTGACTATAAAAATATTTTCCCCAGTTTATTGCTTCTCTTCTACTCGTCTGCATTCGTTTTGTTTGTACAAAAAATTTTCAACTTGATATAATAAAAATTTTCTATTTTGTGATCAATAATGATCTCTAGTTCTTCTTTGGTCATAAATTCCTTCCTCTTCCATAGGTCTGAGAGGTAAACTATCCTATAGTCTTCTAATTTATTTATAATCTCATGCTTTATGCCTAGGTCATGAATCCATTTTGACTTTATCTTGGTGTATGGTATTAAGTGTGGGCCAATGCCTAGTTTCTGTTGTACTAATTTCCAATTTTCCCAGCAATTTTTGTCAAATAGTGAGATCTTATCCCAAAAACTGGGGTCTTTGGATTTGTCAAACACTAGATTATTAAAATTATTGGCTGTTTTGTCCTTTGAACTTAACCTATTCCACTGGTGGGTGTCTTGACACAGCTGCTCGCATTGCTATCACGACCGTCCTTCATCTCCAATCCACCTCTGCTAGCTGGCTTCCTGTCTGTCCATATTGCTATCGCAATCCTTTGTCACCTCTTCACTTCAATAAAGATTGAAGATTTTTCCCTTAACCTGAATTCCTGACTCCGGCTGATTTTAAATATGCGGTCATCACATCCTACTATTATAGTTTTGCTGTCTATTTCTTCTTGCAACTCTCTTAACTTCTCCCTTAGGAAGTTAGATGCTATACCACTTGTTGCATATATGTTTAGTATCGATATTTCTTCACTGTCAATAATACCCTTTAGCAAGATATAGTTTCCTTCCTTATCTCTTTTAATTAAATCAATTTTTGCTTTTGCTTGATCTGAGATAAGGATGACTACCCCTGCTTTTTTGACTTCATCTGAAACATAATAAATTCTGTACCAGCCTTTCGCCTTTACTCTGTATGTATCTCCCTGCTTTAAATGTCTTTCCTGTAAACAACATATTGTAGGATTCTGATTTTTGATCCAATTTGCTATCTGCCTCCGCTTTATGGGAGAGTTCATTCCATTCACATTTACGGTTAAAATTACTAATTCTGTATTTCCTGACATCATAATATCCCCAAATTGTGCTTTTCTTTTTCTTGCCCCACCCTTTACATCCTTCCCTTAAACTTATAACCCCCACTTGCATTACTCAGCTCTCGCTCTTTAGGATCCCTCCTCCTCCTTTTGAATCCCTTCCCCTTTGTTGTACCCTTCCCTTATTATGCTCTTTTCTTTTACCTTTTCCTCTCCCACTTTTTAATGAGATGAGAGAAGATTCTCTGTGAAATAAATATGTCAATTATTTTCTCTTTGAGCCAACTCTGATGAGAGTAAAATTCACACAATGTTCCTCCCCTTCTCTAAGTTCCCCCAGATATGACAGATTTCCTCTGCCTCTTTGTGGGATGAAGTTTCCCTCTTTTTATCTCCCCTTTTCCTTTTTCTGACACTATCCCCTTTCCATTTCTACTTCTTTTTTATGTTATACCAGTAAAATCAAATTATACATGTGGTTTTTATGTATATTTACAAGAGAAATGCAGTTCTCAAGAGTTCCTTTTATTTTTTTCTGCTTCTCTTGAGTCCTATGGTTGGAGATCATATTTTTTGTTTAGATCTGTTTTTTTCTTTAGAAACAAATGGTATTCATTTGTTTCATTAAATGTACATCTTCTTCCATGGGAAAAAAATGCTCAGATTAGTTGGGTAGTTTATTCTTGTCTGCATTCCAAGTTCTTTTGCCTTTTGGAATATCAGATTCCAGGCCCTTCAATCCTTTAATGTTGAGATGGCCAGATGTTGAGTGATCTTTATTGTGGCACCTCGGTATTTGAATTGTTTTTTTCCTGGCTGCTTGTAATATTTTTTCTTTAGTCTGATAGTTCTGAAATTTGCCCACAATATTCCTTGGAGTTTTTATTTTAAGGTCTTTTCCAGAAGGTGTTCAATGAATTCTTTCAACACCTATTTTACCTTCCAGTTTTATTACTTCTGGACATTCTCTTTGATGATTTCCTATAAAACAGTATATAGGCTACTTTTTTTCATCATAATTTTCTGGAAGTCCAGTGATCCTCAGGTTAGCTCTCCTAGATCTATTTTCCCTGTCTGTTCTTTTTCCAGGTAAATATTTGTTTTCTTTTTCCTTCTTAATCTTTCATTTTTTTTAGTTTTGCTTGACTGATTCTTGATGTCTCAATGAATCAATGATTTCTATTTGTTCAGTTCTGATTTTTTTGTGAGTTATTTTCTTCATTAGATTTTTTTTACTTCTTTTTGAATGTGACCAATTGAGTTTTTAAGTGAGTTGTTTTGCTCTATGGAATTTTTTTCAATTTCATTATTTTTTTTTAATGAGTTATTTTCTTTTTCCATTTCACAAATCCTACTTTCTTGAGAATTTTTTACCTTTTCCAATTAATAAATTCTGTTTCCCTGCACTTCTTAGGAGTTTTTTACTTTTTCCAATTCACATTTCAGGAAGTTATTGCTCTCTTGCATAGCTTCTCTTTCCTTTCCTCATTTTTCCTCTAGTTCTCTTTTAAGATTTATAATCGTCTCTTCTAGGAGAACCTTTTTGTTGAGGACCAACAATTGTCTGGACACTGTCTGCTATTAGTCTCTTAAGGGTTGAAAAGCTGCTCTCTTTCTGTATAGAAGCTATCAATTGTCCTTTTGATTTTTTTTTTTTAACAATTTAAAAATTCTGCTTTTCCCCTCTCACAATTTATACCATTATAAGTCATATGCTCATTTTACTTTGATCTTTTCTGATTTGAACATTATCTAATTAATGTCCATGAACTTAATTTATTCCTATATTTATTTTATTCAAATTATTTTTAAAATTCTATATTTAATAATTTTCCCCACCCTACTATAAATTTAGTTATATAACATGAACTTATTTCCACTAACCAATTGATTTCAACACAAGTTTGATTTTTTCTAATTCACTCAAGCAATTGACATAAATTACAGTAGTATGATTAAACTTCACTTACTTTCATTTGCTTTCTTATTTCAAAACAATTTTCTTTTTTTGAGAATTTAGATGATATAACACTTGGTACTTATATGTTGAGTATCAATATTGCATCATTATCTATAGTACCCTTTAGCAAGATACAGTTTTCTCTTTTTTTAATTAGATCTATTTTTTCTTTTGCTTGATTTGAGAGCAGGGGGGCTACCTCTTTTTTTTTTTTCACTTCACCTGGAGCATAATAGATTGTGCTTCAGCCTTTTACTTTTATTCCATATGTATCATTCTTCTTTAAAAGTGTTTCTTGTAAACAACATATTGTAGGGCTTTTGATCAATACTGTTCATACTTTTGCTTCCATTTTATGGGAGAGTTCACTCCATTCACATTTACAGTTTGATATTAGTCATTTGACTTATTCTGTATTTCTCATCATCTTATTTACCCTAGATTATACTTTTCTCTTTCTTTTCCTCCTTTATCTCCCCTCAATAATTTACTTATGAGCAGCTTCCCTCAAGCAGTTCTCCCCCTTTAGAGGCCCTCTGCCTTTCTTATAAGTTTCCCCTACTAATTCTGTTTTCTTTCATTAGCCTCCCCTGTTTCTTTTCCTTTTCTCTGTGAAAACCAAATATTTCTGATATTCTCTGTTTGAGCCAAATCTGATGAGAGCAAGATTCACGCAAGGTTTATCCCCCTCCCTTCTTTCACTCAATCATAATAAGTTTTCATTGCATGTTCATGTAATTTCTCCTATTTTACCTTCACTTTCCCCTTTTCCAGCACAATCCCCTTTTTGCCCCTAGTTTATTTTTTATATTATGACAGTAAAATCAAATTATACATGCACTTTCTATGTATACCCATAACAGAGATATAGTTCTCAAGAGTTCATTTTTACCTTTATTGAGTTCTATATTTGGAGGATAAATTTTTTGTTCAGCTCTGGGCTTTTCATCAGAAATAAATTGAATTCACCAGTTTCACTGAATATCCATCTTCTTCCCTGAAAGAAAATGCTCCTCTTAGCAGAGTGGTTTATTCTTGGCTGTATTCCAAGTTCCTTTGCCTTTCAGAATATCAGATTCCAGGCCTTTTGATACTTTAAAATGGAAGCTGATAGGTCCTGAGTAATCCTGATTTTGGTTCCTTAGTATTTGAATTTCTTTTTTCTGGAAGCTTGCAATATTTTTTCCACTTGGTCCAATAGCTCTAAAATTTAGCCATGCCATCCCTTGGAGTTTTCATTTTGAGGTCTCTTTCAGGAGGTGTTCAATAAATTCTTCCAATACCTATTTTACCTTCTGATTCTAGGACATCAGGACAGTTCTCTTTGAATATTTCCTGAAAAATATTGTCTAGGATCTTTTTTTCCTCATGGTTTTCAGGAAATCCAATAATCCTTAGATTATCTCTCCTAGATCTATTTTCCACAGCAATTGTTTTCCCAAGTGGGTATTTTACATTTGATTTTGTTTTTAAATTTTTTGTTTTGTTTTGTTTGACTGATTATCAATGCCTCATTGAATCATTCATTTCCATTTGTTCAATTCTGTTTTTTAATGAGTTATGTTCTTCATTTACTTTTTTTTTTTTAACTTATTTTTGTATTTGGCCAATTGCATTTTTAAATGAGCTGATTTGTTCTATGGATTTTTTTTTCCATTTCACAAATTTTGTTTTTTTAAGAAGTTGTTTTCTTTTTCTATTTCACAAATTCTGTTTTTCAAGGAGTTGTTTTTGTTTTCCATGTTGTCAAGTCTATTTTGTAAGAAGTTGTGTTTTTTTTTCCATTTCACTAATTCTATTTTGTAAGGAATTGTCTTCATGTAATTCCTTTGTTTCCTTTTCCAAGCTCTCTTGAAAGTTCTCATTTCCTTACCTCCTTTTTCTTCTAGCTTTCTCTTAAGATCCTTTTAAATGTCTTCTAGAAGAGCCTTGTGTGGTGATCTTTTTCTTCTTAAAAAGCAGCCAGGTGATAAAAGTTCAGATCTTTTATTATCTCTAATATAGCCTGGTTAGCTTAGAGGCCTATCTCTCTGCTTGGTTCCAAGAGCTCTCTCCAAATGTCTTTAAATCCAAAGGTCTGGTCCTTCAGCCTCTGCCTCTGCTTTCTTCAGCCTCCAGCCAGCTCCAACTCTTCATGCCATTCCGGCAAAATCTCGACTTGTAGCGTCTTCACTCTCAAGAACCTCTTCGACTGGCCCATTGGCCTATTTATGATCCTTCCAGAGAGAGGGATTATGGGTAGTTCTACTTAGTACCTTGTTTCAGGTTCTGCCCAAAACATCTTCTTGTAAGATTAGATCAACTCTAATTAGTTAGCAGTTAGTAAGGATTCCAACATCTCCCCCTTTCTTTTGTTTTAAAACATAGGGGGTTTCTGAGGGGGTACACATAAATCCATCAATATGGGCCAGAACTTTGTAACAGATATACATGGTATACATAAATCCATCAATATGGGAGGCATTATACATAATTTACATAAGTACATAGCAATATAATACAGGCTAGTAGTAATGTAACAACATGAATCAACCTAAAAATTTACACATGTCCATAAGTCCTAGAAACAGTCCAATAGGATTCCATTGTCCATTAGTTCATGTGCCAGGAATCCAATAGTTCCTGTAAGCCCTGAAGTACTGCAAAAGTCTCATCAACAATTTTTCATCTCAGGGAACCCAATGATTCTTGCTGGTTTTTCAAGAAGTAAAACAGTTTCATCTTGTTTTAGGAAATCCAATGATTCCTGAAGCTTTTAAAAGTCTTTTTAACAGTTTCATAGTCAGCCATCTGATTCTTTCTCCATCTGTGGAAATATAAGCAGATCCTCTTCCCCAAGCAGTTAATCTAATTCCCTTCTATTTACCAAATTTGGGATTTCTCCTCATCACCTGGTAATTACATTGGAGCTGTTTGCACTGGATATTGTCTTGTTGTCTTAAAAGGCCTGTATTCTTCCCAACTGTAATCCTGATTGCTTTTCTGTTGGTTGATGACATCAGAATTCTGAATTTCTAAAGTCTCTCTGGGTGTAACCTCAGCTGCTATCATGCCCCACCTTTGATTGATACTTTGGAGCTGGGCCTTGCCTCTCCTTCCTCTGGGTCAATATACATTTAGAGGCCCAGTGAAAGCCTCCGTTACATTTTGGACATGGGGTTTTGGGTTTTCTCTCACCCTGTCTTCTCATTGTATCTCTGTATCTACATTGGGCTCTTAGATGTCCAATTTTTCCACAATGAAAACATCGACGAGTTTCTCTAGAATTCCTCTGCCAAGAAGGACCTTGTCTTTCCATGTTCATCATAGTCTGGGCATAATAAGCATTTGTGCCCACTGTGGCACAGCGTCTAATGATCTCCTCCAAAGGAGCATCTTTGTCTAGCCCCCATATAATTCTTTTGCAAACCTCATTGGCATTTTCCTTAGCCAAATGTTTAGTCATTATTTCTGTTGCTGCATTGTCTCCAATGGTTCTTATTACAGCTGTTTGTAAACATCCCACAAAATCTGCAAAAGGTTCATTGGGACCTTGCTCTATTTTTGTGAAAGCATTATTTCCATCTTTCTGTCCAGGGAGAGAATTCCAAGCTTTTATTGCAGCCTTAGAAATTTGCTCATACACTGTTATGGGATAATAAATCTGTTCTGAACTCTCTGCATACTGACCTTCTCCAGTTAGTTGGTCAAAAGCAACTTGTACAATAGCTCCTGTTTGCCTATTGCGTTGGGCTTGAATCCTACATAATTCTTGAAACTCCGAAAGCCACAATAAATTTTGTCCTGGTTCTAGACAAGTTTTCGTTATGGATTTCCAGTCATTCGGGGTTAGGATTTCATAAGACAAATTATCCAGTAACATCTTCACATAAGATGATGTAGCCCCGGAGAGTGCCTAGAAGTCTAGTACCCAGACATGACCAATCAGCCAGAAAGCCATATGATGGGAGAAGGGGATTACACAGTCAACCAGCCAGGAAGCAACCTGATGGCAGAAGGGAATTACAATTGGGGAGAATAGAGCTGTATGCAGCGGGGACAACTGAGATACCCCCTGGAGAGGTGAAATCTGTTCCTCTCCAGCCTATGGATCCCTTACCTCCAGGCACAGTAGGCTTGACCATTTCACCTCCTTGTATGTACAAAACAGTGTCCATCCACACACTGATGTGGGAAACTGGGGAATGTGTAGATAATATCCCAGTCACTAATACAGGTAGTCAATGTGTGACTTATCACCCAGGAGATGTAGTAGCATCAGGTTTACTCATACAGAATCCTAATAAGCAGCCTCGTGATAGTCACCCAGGTTCTGACTCCAGACCACAAAATCCAGGAATATACTGGACAGCAGCAGTAACGGCTGACCGACCTATGCTCACTATCTATATAAATGGCCTACCATTGGAAGGATTGGTAGACACAGGTGCGGATCGTACAGTTATTAGAGGTGCCAGTTGGCCCAGTCACTGGCCAAAGATTAAAGCAGATACCTATATGTCTGGAGTAGGAGGATCAATAGCAGCTGAAGTTAGTGCTGCCCTTATGAGATGGACTTTTGAAGGCAAAACAGGAGTTTTTACTCCTTTTATAGTTGAAAAAATCCCCATCAATCTGTGGGGAAGAGACGTTTTACAACAATTGGGGTTAAAAATGAGTACTTCGGTTTTTTAATCAGGGCTGCTGTTGAAGGCCTGCCAACACTTTCACCTATTCCTATCCAATGGAAAACTGATACACCAGTGTGGATAGAACAGTGGCCCTTAAGTAGCGATAAAATTCAGGCCTTATTAGATATAGTACAGGAGCAGCTTGAACAAGGGCATTTACAACCTTCTCTAAGTCCTTGGAATTCACCAGTGTTCGTTGTAAAAAAGAAATCGGGAAAATGGAGGATGCTCACTGATTTAAGAAAAGTGAATGAACAGATGGAAACTATGGGAACTCTTCAGCCTGGACTTCCATCTCCTACTCAGCTTCCTAGAGAATGGCCTCTTTGGGTTATAGACATCAAGGATTGTTTCTATTCCATTCCTCTGGATAAGGAGGATATGAAGAGATTTGCCTTTTCGGTGCCCAGTGTCAATTTAGCTGAGCCTTATAAAAGATATGAATGGACGGTTTTGCCACAGGGTATGAAGAACAGCCCCACGTTGGGCGCCAAAATGTGGTGATCTTTTTCTTCTTAAAAAGCAGCCAGGTGATAAAAGTTCAGATCTTTTATTATCTCTAATATAGCCTGGTTAGCTTAGAGGCCTATCTCTCTGCTTGGTTCCAAGAGCTCTCTCCAAATGTCTTTAAATCCAAAGGTCTGGTCCTCCAGCCAGCTCCAACTCTTCATGCCATTCCGGCAAAATCTCGACTTGTAGCGTCTTCACTCTCAAGAACCTCTTCGACTGGCCCATTGGCCTATTTGTGCTCCTTCCAGAGAGAGGGATTATGGGTAGTTCTACTTAGTACCTTGTTTCAGGTTCTGCCCAAAACATCTTCTTGTAAGATTAGATCAACTCTAATTAGTTAGCAGTTAGTAAGGATTCCAACAGCCTTGTGTGGTAGGAAACAATTTATGTCACTCTTTGGGGATTCGTTTGGAGACCACATACTTTTAGGGACCTCAGGGTTAGAAATCTCTTCTTCTCTTTCACTATAAAAACCATGGTAAGAGTTCTCTTTTCTCATTTTTTTTCAAAATAAAATTGAGATTTGCTTTTGGGGCAAGAGAGATTGTCTAAGCTTCCTCTGCAAGCAACAGTGGCTGCATAGGGTCAGTGCTGACTGACTTCTGGTGCTTGAGGTCATGGCCAAATCCCATGAAATTGTCATTTGGGGGTTCACTATTTACATTTTATATTTGTATTGAATGCTTTGTAATTTGTCTGCTGGTTTATTGGGTTGCAACTAGGGCAGAGTAGCCAACACTGCTTTAGATTTCTCCCCATAGATACTTCATTTCATGGAGCCCACACCACCCCAGAGCTGTGCACTGCCTGCACTGAAGTTGTGCTCAGCCTGCTTGTGCTTGGCCCACCTCCCTATTTGCCTGATTGAAACAGACCTTTTTTGAAGAGCTTAAAATTATCTTTTGCTGATAATTTGTTACACTTCCAATATTTGTGGGTTCTGCAGCTTCAAAGCTAATTTAGAGGTTAATTTGCTAATTAGTCTAAGGGTTGTGGGAAAAATTCAGGAAAAAGATGTGTGTTCTCTCCCTCATCTTGAGTCCACTCCCACTTTTCCTTTTTTGGGGGAGCAGTATAGCATTTATTTTTAATTTATCTTTAATTTGCAGTCACTAGCAGAACATGCTTGTTGCCTTCAGGTTGGTTGTTTAATAGGAGCAAAGAACAGAAGGAAGGATAACAACTTCAATTCTAGTTATTTTTATTTTATTCAATTCTACTTATATAGACAGTTTAAACTGTCTATATTCTGCCTTATAATAATAAAAATTACTTTCTGCAATAAACTTATTCCATCTTTAAATACAGTTTTATTTTAAGTATGATTTTATTCTGCACAAAAATTAAAACCAGTTTCACAGAGTGATATCCCAAACTTCAGACTTAGAAATTGGCTAGTTGAAATTTCTTTAGACTAAGCAAATGTGTTTACTTTTTAAATTTTGAGTTATAAAATTATTGAAATACAGGAGTTTTAATCTAATTTCTCCTATATTATTTCATAAGGTTTGTTTTTCTCATTTTAACAGTTCCCTGAATTACTATTCCAATGAAACTCTCCTTAAAATAACTAATGACAAATAAGAACCTTCTTAATATGCAAACTTAAGATTTAAATCTATCCCTAGTCATTTAAAAGGTCCCATTAAAAAAATAAATGGTCTGTGAATTTTGTTATTGTTGTTTTCATTAAACTATATAGAGAGAATGATCTAAGCTCAAGAAAATGCTTTATAGATCCATTCAAATTTTAACTTATAAATGAAAGAAATTGGGGGGGGGGGGCAGAACCAAGATGGCAGAGAAGGCACACCCGACTTTCTAAGCTCCTCAAAAATAGGCTTGACTGCTACAACTATAAAGATTAGAAATATAACAACTCATCAGCTGAAGATAATTTGGAGTCTCACCAGAAAAGGTTTGTCCTCGGGCCAGAGAGAAGATTAGTACAATCAGTGAGAGAAGCAGAGGCTCCAAGTGGAGGCCCAAACTGGAAATGAGAGCACAGATCGTAGCACAAGCTTGCAGCTCCAACCCAAAGTAGGGGGATTTTTTGTGGGGCAGTTGTGAACTTGCATGGCAGGGGGGACACAGCCCAGGGCAACCTCTAATCTGCACAGTGGGGAGCTGAGCTTGGGACAATAGAGCTTTTGAAGGGCGATTTGCTTCTAGGCAGAGACTTTTGGGCAGAGACTTCCCATCCTAACCAGGCTATTTGATGGTCAGCTGCTAATACCCACAATTCCACAAGGGGCTCTGGCCTGGGCAGTGACACTTTCATCGCTTGGTCTCTAACCTTAGGGCAGTCGCTAAACCACACAGCAGGGTTCTCCACTGGGCACTTCTGTAGCTCAGCCTGTGCTAAATCACCTCCTGTTGGGGGAAGGGGAAACTTTCACTCAGAGCCCTCCCATATCTTGGAGCCTACAGCCAGATTACATCTCTCCCTGCTTTGCAGAGGAATCTGGTAATCCCCTTGCCCTGAAGGCATGCCCCAAAGGCTTTAAAAAATGAATAAAAAAATGAAAAGGATAATCAACAGCTTCTATACAGAAAAAGAACAGGTCTGAAACCCCGAAGAGACTAATAGCAAACCAGACAATACCACAAAGGGGAATGTTACCTGTCCCCTTTTACATAAAACTCTCATAGAAGAGACCATTAAAAGTCTCAAAAGAGAGTTAGAAGAAAAATGCGGAAATGAAAGAGAAGCTTTGCAAGAGAGCAACAACTTGTTGAAATATGAATTGGAAAAGATAAAAAATTCCCAGGAAGTGCAGGGAAAAAAATTGTGATTTGGAAAAAGTAAAAAAAAAATGTCTGGAAAGTAAGATTTTTGAATTGGAAAAGACAAAGAACTCACAAGAAAGTAGGATCTGTGAATTGGAATAAAGAAAATAATTCATTAAAAAAAATAGTGAAATGGAAAAAAATTCCGTAGAGCAAAACAATTCATTTAAAAACTCAATTGGACATATACAGAAAGCAGTAAAAAGAGCTAATGAAGAAAATAATTCATTAAAAATCCGAACTGAACAAATAGAAACTAATGATTCATTGAGACAGCAAGAATCAGTCAAGCAAAACCAAAAAAATGATAAACTGGAAAAAAACATGAAATATCTACTTGGAAAAATGACAGACTTGGAAAATAGATCTAGGAGAGATAATCTGAGGATTATAGGACTTTCTAAAAATTATGATGAAAAAAGAGCCTAGATATTATTTTATAAGAAATCATCAAAGAGAACTGTCCAGAGGTAATAGAATCAGAAGGTAAAATAGGCATTGAAAGAATTCATTGAACACCTTCTGAAAAAGACCCTAAAATAAAAATTGTGAGGAATATTGTGGCCAAATTGCAGAACTATCAGATTAAGGGAAAAAATTTACAAGCAGCCAGAAAAAAAATTAAATATCGAGGTGCCACAATAAGGATCACCCAAGATCTGGCTGCTTCCACATTAAAGGATCAAAGGGCCTGGAATCTGATATTCTGAAAGGCAAAAGAACTTGCAGCCAAGAATAAACTACCCAGCTAATTTGGGCATTTTCTTCCAGAGAAGAAGATGGACATTTAATGAAACAAATGAATTCCATTTGCTTCTAAGGAAAAAACCAGAACTAAACAAAAAATTTGATCTCCAAACATAGGACTTGAGATGCACAAAAGGTAAAAGGAACTCTTGAGAATTGTATTTCTGTTGTGGATATACAAAAAGATTACATGAATAATTTGATTTTACTGGTATAACATAAAAAATGGAAGTAGATATGGAAAGGGGATAATGTCAGAAAAGGGGGAAAGAGGGCATAAAAAGAGGGAACCACATCCCACAAAGAGGCAAAAGAAACTAATGATATCTGAGGGAATTTAGAGAGGGGGAGAAACATTGTGTGATTCACACAATAAATCTTACTCACATTAGAGTTGGCTCAAAGGAAAAATAATTGACATACTTGTTTTAGAGAAAATCCTGCCTTGCCTCATTAAAAAGGGGGAGAGGAAAAGGGAAAAGAAAAAGAGTAATAAGGGAAGGGTACAAGAAGGGGAAGAGATTCAAAAAGGGGGAGGGAGGGATTCTAAATAGGGTGAGCATCATGATACAAGGGGGCACATAAGTTTAAAATGGGGAAAGAGGGTTGGGGGGGCAAGAAAAAGAAAAGCATAATCAGGGGATATTAGGATGGCAGGAAATACAGAATTAGTAATTTTAACTGTAAGTGTGAATGGGATGATGTCTCCCATAAAGAGGAGGCAGATAGCAGACTGGATCAAAAGACAGAACCCTACAATATGTTGTTTACAGGAAACACATTTAAAGCAGGAAGATACATACAGAATAAAGGTAAAAGGATGGAGCAGAATCTATTATCCTTCAGGTGAAGTCAAAAAAACAGGGTAGCCATCCTTATCTCAGATCAAGTAAAACCAAAAATTGATCTAATTAAAAGAGATAAGGAAAGAAACTATATCTTGCTAAAGGGTAGCATAAACAATGAAGCAATATCAATATTAAACATATATGTACCAAGTGGTATAGCATCTAACTTCCTAAAGGAGAAGTAAAGAGAGTTGCAAGAAGAAATAGACAGCAAAACTGTAATAGTGGGAGATCTCAATCTTGTACTCTCAGAATTAGACAAATCAAACCACAAAACAAATAAGAAAGAAATTAAAGACGTAAATAGAAAATTAGAAAAATTAGGTATTATAGATTGTTGGAGAAAATTGAATGGAGACAGAAAGGAATATACTTTCTTCTCAGCAGTTCATGGAACCTATTCAAAAACTGACCATATATTAGGACATAAAGACCTCAAAATTAAATGCAAGAAGGCAGAAATAATAAATGCTTTCTTTTCAGATCACAGTGCAATAAAAACTACATTCAACAAAAAGTTAGAGTTAAATAGACCAAAAAGTAATTGGAAATGAAACAATCTCATCTTAAAAAATGATTGGGTGAAACAGCAAATTATAGATACAATTAATAATTTCACTGATGATAATGACAATGATAAGACATCATACCAAAATTTGGGGATGCAGCCAAAGCGGTAATAAGACAAAACCTTATATCCTTAGATGCTTACTTGAATAAAACAGAGAAAGAGAAGATCAATGAATTGGGTTTGCAACTAAAAAAACTAGAAAAAGACCAAATTAAAAATCCCCAATCAAATACTAAATTTGAAATTCTAAAATTAAAAGGAGAAATTAACAATATTGAAAGTAAAAAAAAAAACTATTGAACTAATTAATAAAAATAAGAGTTGGTTCTTTGTAAATGCCAATAAAATAGATAAGCCTTTGGTAAATCTGATTAGAAAAAGAAGGAAAATCAAATTAATAGTCTTAAAAAGGAAAAGGGAGAACTTTCAACCAATGAAGAGGAAATTAGAGAAATAATAAGGAGTTACTTTGCCCAACTTTATGCCAATAAATTTGATAACCTAAGCGAAATGGATGGGTACCTCCAAAAATATAGACTTCCCTGATTAACAGAGGAGGAAGAAAATTGCTTAAATAGTTCCATTTAAGAAAAAGAAATAGAACAAACAATTTAATCAGCTCCCTAAAAAAATCCGTGGGACCAGATGGATTTACATGTGAATTCTACCAAACATTCAAAGAGCAATTAGCCCCAATGCTTTATAAACTATTTGAAAAAATAGGGAATGAAGGAGTCCTACCAAATTTCTTTTATGACACAGATATGGTACTGATACCTAAACCAGGTAGGTTGAAAACAGAGAAAGAAAATTATAGACCTATCTCCCTAATGAATATTGATGCTAAAATCTTAAATAAAATATTAGCAAAAAGACTACAGAAAATCATCCCCAGGTTAATACACCCCGATCAAGTAGGATTTATACCAGGAATGCAGGGCTGGTTCAATATTAGGAAAACTATCAGTATAATTGGCCATATTAATAATCAAATTAACAAAAACCACATGATCATCTCAATAGATGCAGAAAAAGCTTTTGATAAAATCGAACATCCATTCCTATTAAAAACTCTTGAGAGTATAGGAATAAATGGACTTTTCCTTAAAATAATCAGTAGCATCTATTTAAAACCAGCAGTAAGCATCATATGTAACGGGGACAAACTGCAATCCTTCCCAATAATATCAGGAGTGAAACAAGGTTGCCCACTTTCACCATTACTATTTAATATTGTATTAGAAATGCTAGCTTTGGCAATAAGAGTTGAGAAAGAGATTAAAGAGTTAGAGTAGACAATGAAGAAACCAAATTATCACTCTTTGCTCATGACATGATGTTATACTTAGAGAACCCCAGAGATTCTACTAAAAAGTGATTAGAAAAAAATTCACAACTTCAGCAACATTGCAGGATACAAAACAAATTCACATAGGTCATCAGCATTCTTATATATCACTAACAAAACCCAACAGTTAGAGTTACAAAGAGAAATTCCATTTAAAGTAACTACTGATTGTATAAAATATTTAGGAATCAATCTACCAAAGGAAAATTAGAAACTTTATGAGCAAAACTACAAAACACTTTCCACACAAATTAAGTCTGATATAACTAATTGGAAAAATATTAAATGCTCTTGGATAGGGCAAGCAAATATAATAAAACTGACAATACTACCTAAACTAATCTATTTGTTTAGCGCTCTACCAATCAGACTCCCAAAAAACTATTTTAATGACCTAGAAAAAATAACAATAAAATTCATATGGAAAAACAAAAGGTCCAGAATTTCAAGGGAATTAATGGGGAAAAAAAATCAAGTGACGGTGGCCTCACTGTACCAGATCTAAAATTATATTATAATACAGCATTATATAATAAAACAGCAATTACCAAAACCATTTGGTATTGGCTAAGGAATAGATTATTGATCAATGGAATAGGTTAGGTTCAAAGTACAAAAGAGTCAATAACTTTAGCAACCTAGTGGTTGACAAACCCAAAGACCCCAGCTTTTGGGATAAGAACTTACTGTTTGACAAAAATTGCTGGGAAAATTGGAAACTAGTATGGCAGAAACTAGGCATCGACCTACACTTAACACCGTACACCAAGATAAGGTCAAAATGGGTTTATGACCTAGGCATAAAGAATGAGATTATAAATAAATTAGAGGAACACAGGATAGTTTACCTCTCAGACCTGTGAAAGAGGAAGGAATTTATGAAGAACTAGAGATCATTACTGATCACAAAATAGAAAATTTTGATTATACCAAACTGAAAAATTTTTGTACAAACAAAACTAATGCAGACAAGATTAGAAGGGAAGCAATAAACTGGGAAAATATTATTACAGTCAAAGGTTCTGATAAATGACTCATTTCCAAAATATATAGAGAATTTACTCTAATTTATAAGAAATTAAGACATTATCCAATTGATAAATGGTCAAAGACATTTTCAGATGATGAAATTGAAACTATTACCACTCATAGGAAAGAGTGTTCCAAATTACTATTGATTAGAGAATTGCAATTTAAGACAACTCTGAGATACCACAATACACCTGTCAGCTTGGCTAATATGACAGGAAAAAATAATGATGAATGTTGATGGGGATGCAGGAAAACTGGGACACTGATGCATTGTTGGTGGAGTTGTGAACAAATCCAACCATTCTGGAGAACAATCTGGAATTATGTCCAAAAATTATCAAACTGTGCATACACTTTGATCCAGCAGTGCTTATACTCCAAAGAGATAGTAAAGTAGGGAAAGGGACCTGTATGTGCCAAAATGTTTATGGCAGCCTTGTTTGTAGAGGTTAGAAACTGGAAAATGAATGGATGCCCATCAATTGGAGAATGGTTGGGTAAATTGTGGTATATGAATGTTATGGAATATTATTGTTCCGTAAGAAACTACCAGCATGATGAATACAGAGAAGCTTGGTGAGACTTACATGAACTGATGCTAAGTGAAATGAGCAGAACCAGGAGATCATTATATACTTCAACAACGATATTGTATGAAGGTATCTTCTATTGGAAGTGGATTTCTTTGACAAAGAGACTTAACTCAGTTTCAATTGATCAATGATGGACAGAAGCAGCTAAACCCAAAGAAAGAACACTGGGAAATGAATGTGAACTATTTGCATTTTTGTTTTTCTTCCCGGGTTATTTTTACCTTCTGAATCTAATTCTCCCTGTACAACATGAGAACTGTTCGGCTCTGCATACATATATTGTATCTAGGATATGCTGCAGCATATTTAACATATATAGGAGTGCTTGCCATCTAGAGGAGGGGGTGGAGGGAGGCAGGGAAAAAATCAGAAGTGAGTGCAAGGGATAATGTTGTAAAAAAAAATTTACCCTGGCATGGGTTCTGTTAATAAAAAGTTATTATAAAAGAAAAAAAAATTACTACCTCCCCCCCCCAAAAAAAAAAAGTGAGTGCAAGGGATAATGTTGTAAAAATTATCTTGGCATGGGTTCTGTCAATAAAAAGTAATTATAAAATTAAAAAGAAAAAAAAGAAAATTATCTATACATATGTTTTGAAAATAAAAAAACTTTAATAGAAATAAACAAAGAGAAAAAGTAGAATTTTAAGTTATATTTAATTAATAGTTCCAATGAAACATGGAAATCAGAAAAATATCAAAATGATGTTTTTTGTTTGTTTGTTTGGGGTGTGTGTGTGCGTGTGTGTGTGTGGACTGAATTATACCAAATGGGAAACTTTGGAGAAATGAAACATGTTAGGCTCTGGAAGATCCAGATGCCAGGTAGCCCGTTGAAGAACTCAGTTCTAGTCAACCCAACCTAAGGCACAAATACTCCAAGGAGTTCTTGTAAAAGTTCAGTGATCTGCTGTAAAATTATAATTAAACCTTGGCTTTCCATAACTTTGACAATGCTCTCTAAACATTTTCCTTGAACAGAAACAGAAGGCTGTTTTCTAAACATCCATCCCATCTTAGATGAAATTCTACTTTAACTCTTAACAAAATTTCTTTGTTGCACTCACCCTAATTTCTGGGTTGAGGAGTCTTTTCACTGGATCAGGATCAGAGGCTTTTCGACTGGATCAGGATCTGAATGTGCCCCACGTTGGGCGCCAAAATGTGGTGATCTTCTTTTAAAATAAGTAGAATAGTTCTCTCTGGGGGAGAGGGTAGGTTTCTTGAGGAAGATTTCTCGGAGGCAGCCTCAGTATCAGTTGAAAGTAATAATCACCTCAAAATGTAGAGAGGTGAAAAAAAGTTCAGATCTTTAATTGTCTCTAATATAGCCTGGTTAGCTTAGAGCCCTCCAAATGTCTCCAAATCCAAAGGTTTTGTCCTTCAGCCTCTGCCTCTGCTTTCTTCAGCCTCCAGCCAGCACAAAGATGGAATGAATCTCTTGTCTCCTTCACTTGGGGCTTGGCTAGCTTTCTGGTGAGTCTTTCAGACCAGCTTGGTCTCAGTTGGGGAAGTGCAGGAGCCCAGCCACCACAGTGCTGTGAGATGAAGATGAATCTGGTTGTGCCTCTGAGAGAGCCTTCTCAGTTTTCTGCTGAACTCTCAACTCATAGCTTCTTCCTCTGAAAACTCTCCTTCCGCCTCCAAACAGCCAAGTGGAAAATATTCTCTCTTGCCTCAGAGAGAGGGCTTCTGGCATAATTCCCGTGAAATCTGACCAAGAGCCTCTGTCTGTCTCTTTTATACAAGAGGGAGGAATTGTGGGATACGAGAGAGAGGGATTTGGGGTTTTCTCCCATAGTGCTCTCTGGCCCTAAGAGCTTCAAGGGAGATGTGAATTCACAAAGTTACAAAGTTTACTTAGTGAAACTCCCATATTTGTGAACTCCATTGAGTAAAGGTGTGAACACAAGCCTTGTATTAATTAGTTCTACTTAGTACCTTGTTTCAGGTTCTGGCCCAAAACATCTTCTTGTAAGATCAGATCAATAATCTATCAACTCTAATGAGTTAGCAGTTTGTAAAGATTCCAACAAGTTCTGCCACTTATCAACAGATTGGCTTCTTAGATGGAATCTAAGAAGCGCCTACTTGTATAGTAGATTAGCAGATAGGAAAAGGCAGCTATGCACTAAGACCTCTCAGCAACTCCAACAGTTCTTATGCAAATGACAGAGAAATGGCAAAGGGAGAATCAGGAAAGTAAAAGACTTGGAATCTAAAATCTACTGTCAGCACAATCAATAGCTATTTGGAGCATGTAAGGACTACAGAGAAAGAACCAAAGGTGAAACTTAAGTTGATTAAGAAAGGTAAGGCCCAAGAATTAATTCTTGGGAAAGGTAAGTTTAAGATAAATCTTGGCTACTTCATCTAAGAGTAACCAACACCTAAGCACATTAGCTAAGATTATTAGAGGGAGCAGAGATATCAAAGAATAAAATACTTTGGACTGGGGAATCCAATAAAATAAACTCAGAAAGAGTGAGTACTTCTATAATCAGTACAAGCAGAACCTCAGAGAAAATGTATCTATTTCTTTTCATCTTAATGGTCACTAAATTACATCTTGATAAATATTTACTAAGAATTGAATTACATATTAATTACAACAGGTTATAAAAATAAGCTATGTAAAAGAATGAAAACATGAATCAATTTTTAAAATAAAAAATCATAAAAGATAATTTATATAAATGAAGAAAAGAACAGAATTAGGAAAGGATTTTGCATACTTTATTTCTTTGATATAGTAAATGATATTTAAAACCCAGTACTAACAGTAACATTAGTAGAGTGACTCCAGATAATACATGGAAATATCTAAAGAATATATTAAATTCTTGGGAATCCATCCATCATGACTCACAAAGGAACTCTATAAATACCATTAGAAAACAATTTATAGAAAAGTATCAAAATAATGAATGAAGTACTAATTGTTGTGATGTCAATATAATAACAATGAAAAATGCTAACTAAATTACTTTGCTTATTTAGTTGCTTTGCTTAGTTACATTCAAAAGATCAATTTGTAAAATTAGAATAAAATTTTAAAATTCTTCTGGAGGAAAAAATTAAGATTAAAAGGAAATACATGGAAAATGAGCAATAAAGGCGACCTAGCAATACTAAATTTGAAACAATAGGAAATAGTCTTCAATAAAACTATTAGATAATGGTTTGAAAATAGAATTTAATCAATAGAATAGATTAGGCATACATCACATTTACACGGACAAACCCAGTAGTGTTTGCGGTAATCCCAAACTCTATCTGGTGGTATTAAGGATCCATTGTTTAACAAAAACTTCTGGAAACAGGAAAGAATTTTGCAGAAATTAAGTGTAAGCCAAAGTCTGTCTCTAAATGCATCTACTTAAGTATGAAAGATCATATCCTAAAGAAATTAGACAAGCAAGAATGAATTACCTTTTAGATGTATGTATAATAAGTGCTTTCTCTGATTCAGATTCCCAGAGCTAAACTAGATATGTCTGCCTTTAGGTTTCTAGGGAACCACCAAAGTTTTTTTTTGTCTGTTTTACTTTAGTTTGGTTTTTATTTCTTTGTTTGTTTTGTGTGTTTCTTTTATATTGTTATTGACTCAAGCCCTCATTGGCAGTCTTCTTCCATTTAAACATTTTATCTATATTAGCTTTTAGAAAGGCATAATTAACTTGAATATACAGTAACAATGAAAGTGCAAATATCTCCCCCATACACTTCCTGGACACTATCTCCTCTATAGCATCTTGCTCCCTGGGGAGAAGGAACTTGCACTTATCTTAGATCCTACAAAGCATTGATCTCACCAAGTTTATGTCCAGATGCGCCATGACTGCCTGATGAGATAGTATCACAGCTAATCCTAGGCTAAGTTCCAAAAATATTTCTGAAAGATCAATTTTTGCTTCTCTGAGCACTAATGCTCAGTTGCGAAATCTACACACTGAAAAACCCAGAAGGTAGTTCTCCTGTCATTTCAAAATTCCAAGATCATAGGTTTCACTCTCTTCACATAGATCTGTAAAGAATAAAATTAGAAACAGGGACAAAAGCCCATTTATTCCTTGGGGTAAAGTAGTGTTGTGAGGAAGAAGGCTCCAATGTTTTTTACCATCACAGTATCATTTCTTACCAGATTATTTTCAGGGAAGGAATAAAATCAGTAGAGCCAATAAGAAGTAAATGGAGTTCAGCCCTATAATAATAATAAAAATGATTTTTTTGTAGCCAGATGATTAGAAGATCAGAGCTAGTTATCAAATGTATATACACACTCAACAATCACTCCAAGGCACTGGAATTTTAGATTTGCTCAGAAGCAATCTCCATTCTCTCACATGAGAACATTTTATCAAGTGAGCCAACTAATGCACTCTGGATTAGGGGATAATAAGCAATTTGGTGATATAGGAAGCAGAGTCCTGGGCATAGAACCAGGAAAATTCATCTTCCTGAGTTTAAATCTGATCTCAAACACTTACTATCCATGTGACTCTGGACAAGTCATTTAATCCTGGTTGCCTCAGTTTTTTCATCTGAAAAAAGACTTGGATAAGAGATAGTAAACCACTTCATTATCTTTGCCAAGAAAACTCTTCATGGGATCATGATAAGTTATTAGGACTGAAAAACAACTATACAAAAAGGGGAAGAGTTCATTATCAAGCAAGGAATGGAAAGTATAACTATAACAATAACTATCTAACATTTGTGTGAGTGTGCATATATAATTACATATATATGCGCACACATATATAAATGAAAATTGTTGTTAAATTAAAATTTTAAAGGTTTCTTCCTTGCCAAAAAAAAAACAAAACAGAACAAAACAAAAAACAAAGCCTGCACAGGCAAATTTAGAAAGAAAATACTTTGGGGAATCTTTTATAAAAGACATATGGAAAATATACAATAAAATGATTGAAATTTATATAAATATGAGTGAAGAATATTTCATGATACTTTTCAAGGGAAGAAAAACAATGTGCAAAAAAATCCTTCCAAATCACTCATAATTAGAATATAAAAATTAACTTAAGACTGAAATACCCCTTCCCATCCATCTGATTGGCCAAAATGACAAAAATCAAAAATCATTAACATTGCAGAGGCTGAGAGTAGATATGCACATTCATTTACTATTGGTAAATTTTTGAATTGGACTAGACATTCTGGAAAACAATTCAAAATACTGCAACAAAAGTCATCAAATTGTTAATAATTTTTATTTCAGTGAAAAAAAAAAACTCCTAGATTTGTGCCCCACAGTTATCAAAGAAAGCAAAAACATATTCATATGTACAAAACTCTATTTTGTAATGGCAAAGAACTGTGTATTGAGAGTAACTAACTGGGGATTAGTTGAACAAATTGTGGCAAATTAATAGAATGGAATATTATTGAAATGGATGTCTTGGAAAAAAACTCGGGAAAATCATATGAACTAATGATTATTAAAATTACAGAATTAAAAGAATAATTTATTAAATTAGAATTACATTCCTAAAAAAAAACTCATTAAAATAATAAATAAATAAAACTCAACATAAATACTTTGATCAATTCAATGATGAAGTACAAAACAAATGGATTGATGATAAACCTTCTACCATATAATAAAAAAAAAAATAAAATGTGATAAACTTAAATAACCGAATAAGACAGAGTTTTGGGCATAACAATGTGTACATGTGAATTCTTTTGGCAGTACATTTTTGAGGGTTTTTTTTCCCATTTTTAAAACAGGGTGGTTTGAGAGGAAGATTAAGGGATAAGATGAAAGAATCAAAAAAGAAAACAAAAGAACAAGGAAGGATAGAAGAGAGGAAAGAAAGAGAAACAAAGAGAGGAGGGAGTAATTAAAAATCCCCTCCCCCAAAGAAAACTATTGAAGCTTTCTTAAAATGCATAAAAAAGAGCAGAAAGAAATTAAAAAAAAAAAAAAACTAGAAAAAATGCAGGAGAGTTCTGGAAATTAAATGTTGAATTTATCATATATTTTAATTAGTAATAGCAATATTACTATGTATTTAATATATTATATATTTTAAAATATAACCAGACAATATAAAAGTGATTTGCCATTTTAGGAACAATTTTCTCCATCTCTTAAAAAAAAACACATATATATAGGAAAGTCCAATTAATTTTTTATGTTCAGAATAATAGTATAAATAAATTTAACTTTAAAACAATAAACATATGGGATGCTATAATCTTCATTAAACCAGTGAAATTAATTAGATTTGCAATATAAAGTTAACTTGACCATTAGTTCATAGTTGTCAGATGCATAATGAACATAGGATCTTTTCTATGTAGGTATGTGTATAGATATAAACATTATTAGCAATCATTTTAATGTTCATAAAAGGGGAGGATATTTTTGTGTAATCAGCTGTCCTATTAAAACTGGGAAGTTAGGGTTACTAATCTATTCTTTGTTGAGCTTTTGAATTGCTAAGTTTATTTGAAACATCATTTTCTGAGCTATTATTCTATTAATGAAAATTGTTAACTAAACTGTTAGTAGCTTTTTAGTTCTATAGTCATTTTCAAAGTTGTGTAGCACATTGTAGAATGATAATTTTATTATTATTATTATATTATTATTATTATTATTTAGGGAGATTCACTTGAATGTAGAGCAAAAGAAATCTTAGGAACACAGGGAAGCCAATGCTGAGAAGGCCATAGTATAAGTTATGGAGGATCTCATCTAGGGGAAGAAACAAATCATATGTTAGCTTCCATTTTAATTAATTAGTCTTATTTACCAGCTATTATTGAAATTACTTTGATTCTGCCAAAGTAGCAAGATTTTGGTGATTTCCTCTGAATTTCAGTGATCCAGAGAAAAATTCCATAGGTAAGAGTCAGTTTCCAATTTTGACAGTGTTTTGCAATATTAATATTTTAATTATATAGTTCCAGCAGCAATGACAAGAGAGAAGATAAGCTATCTTCCATATCCATTCCCTTTTAAGACTTCTTCAAATGGAAATTAAAAAACAAAACTAGTTAAAGTATTTAATTTTTTTAACTTTGTTATCAGTTAATAGAAAATGTAAATTCTGTGGTTAATAGCATTTAAGTTGCCCATGTCTTGTTAGTTCAGTTATCTCTTTCTGTAAATGATGCAGATTTATAATTAGATAATATCAATATTCTTTAAAAAATGAAAAAAAAGTTTAAATTTGTTAAATTTATTTTTTCAGTTGACAATGATCATCATTTTTAAAAAGTCTGATAAATTCATTTTCCCAAGTTAACTTTAAAAAATTCTTTTTTGATATTGAGACATATCTAGTTTGCATTTTGGTCAGAAAGTATATTTTATGCTAAGAAAAACTTCACTTCTATAAAAACAAAATTGCCTTCATCTACAAAATCATCCCAATAGGTCTATAGCTATTATTTTTAACTGAGCCACCAAATTATGTCTTGGTAATACAAATACTCATTTTCTTGATTCAAAAGTCCCCTGATTGCAGCTGTCTGTGGTAGTTCAAGAGTTGGCAATGTTCAATATTGCCTTGCAATTCATTTATTCTTCCAGGCAGTGCCTTCTAACTTTCTAAATCATTGAAATTTCTCCTTTGCATTATTATTTTAAGCATTAAAAGAATACCTGCTGGGGCTGATCTGGTAGAAAGCAGCTTTTACATTCTTTGACCCCATTACAATGCTTTAAAAAATGCAAATTTTTCTTGCTATAAGAGATAATAGCTTTAAGGTAAAACAACATTTGAATGAGATATGCTTATCAACAGTAGAAGAGCATGCAAAATTAGTTGCTGTTAAAGAAAATAATATCAGTAAAATATTGAAATATGGCATTCCCCCCATTCTTATTGAAAAAAATAGCACCTGTTAAGTGAAAACATTTTGCTTTTGACACATAATGACAATACATACAATAAGAATAGCAACAGATAACAACATATATGGGAATGAATAATTCCAGGAGTTCTTAAAACAGAAGTAGTAAGATTTTAGACACAATTGAGAAAATCACTGATGGATGAATATTTGTCTTGGTGGAATTTTACTTTTAAAAAAGACTTTTTTTTTCCCTTGAGAACAAAATGGGAATACTGATTATGTTTATACAATTGAATTTCAGACAGATATAACTGGACAATATGGAGAAAATTGTAAAGTTCTGATGACCCACAATGAGGACCATCCATGTAAAGACAAGCTTGTGCTTTTTATTTTTAAAGCCCTATAACTTTTTGAAAGGTAATTGTTTATTTTTAAAATAAATAACCCTAACAACAAAGAAACAAGAAAGTAAAGGAAAAGAAAAGAATGATAGAAAAATCCCTTTGCTCACACTTGCTTATTTTTATGTCCAACAAATGGAAACCCACAATCATTTCCAGTTTCTGCTTAATTATATGCAGGTAGCTTCCTGGAAACCCCAATAAAATTATCTTCTAAGTAAATGTGAAATCTTAAGCAGGGTACTAAAAAAATGATTTTTTCCCATCTTTCTTCTCCCAAGTAAGCAATTAACAAAATAAATCATCATAAACATTCACCAAAATGAAAAAAAATGAATGAATGCATAAATAAATAAATAACCCCACATTAGTCCTATGCCAGAATCAAAGTCTTACTCTCTCACCTCTGAACTTTGATTTCAAATCTCTTTCTAATTTGGTAAGAAGCTTTATTTTTAATTTTCTAGAATCATGGCATATCACAGTATTGATTTGGAATCTAAAGTCTTTTTTTTAAAATCTATAATGTCATAATACAAATTGCATTACTAGTTCTCAATTGGCACTGCCAATTCACAGAAGTCTTCTGTTTCATCTGAAATTGTCCATTCAAACTGTCCATTCTGTCATTTATAGAGTGATATAACATGAAATTAATGTATGACACTGTTTCATCATTTCTAATACATATACAATCCTTTAGTTTGTCTTTTTTTGCCTAATTTGAAAAGAGCTATGATATATATGTATGTACATATATATATATGCTCATATAATCATTTTTCTTTTTTGCTGTTAATCTTTTTGGCTTGTTTAGTCAAAGGATATACACAGTTTAGGAACTCGGGGGGCATAGGTATAATTTATTTTCCAGAATGAGTTGGAGTGAACTATGAAACCTTGGAAGAAAAATGAAGAAATACATAAGAAAGACCAAAGTAGCATCTATTTAGTAAGCATCATATGTAATGGAGATAAACCAAAACCATTCCAACTGATCATTATTTTTAATATAAATTTTTATTGACAGAACCCATGCCAGGGTAATTTTTTACAACATTATCCCTTGCACTCACTTCTATTCCCATTTTTCCCTTCCCTCCTTCCACCCCCTCCCCTAGATGGCAAGTAGTCCTATACAAGTTAAATAGGTTACAGTAAATGCTAGATACAATTTATGTATGCAGAACCAAACAGTTCTCTTGTTGCACAGGAAGAATTGGATTCAGAAGGTAAAAATATGGGGGGAGGAGGGGAAACAAAAATGCAAGCAGTTCACATTCATTTCCCAGTATTCTTTCTTTGGGTGTAGCTGCTTCTGTCCATCCTTGATCAATTGAAACTGAGTTAGATCACTTTGTTGAAGAAATCAACTTCCATCAGAATACATCCTCATACAATATCATTGTTGAGGTATATAATGATCTCCTGGTTCTGCTCATTTCACTTAGCATCAGTTCATGTAAGTCTTGCTAGTCCTCTCTGTATTCATCTGGCTGGTCATTTCTTATAGAACAATAATATTCCATAACATTCATATACCACAATTTACTCAACCATTCTCCAATTAATGGGCATCCATTCATTTTCCAATTTCTAGTCACTACAAACAGAGCTACCACAAATATTTTGGCACATACAAGTCCCTTTCCCTTCTTTAGTATCTCTTTGGGGTATAAGCCCAGTAGAAACACTGCTGGATCAAAGAGTATGCAAAGCTTGATAACTTTTTGAGCATAGTTCCAAATTGCTCTCTAGAATGGCTGAATGTGTTTACAGTACCACCAACAATGCATCAGTGTCCCTGTTTTCCCACATGCCCTCCACCATTTCGCATTATCTTTCCCTCTCATTCTAGCCAATCTGACAGGTGTGTAGTGGTATCTCAGAGTTGTCTTAATTTGCATTTCTCTGCTTAATAATGATTTGGAGCATATTTTCATATGGCTAGAAATAGCTTCAATTTCTTCATCTCAGAATTGTCTGATCATATCATTTGACCATTTTTCAATTGGAGAATTAGAGTCTTATAAATTAGAATCAATTCTCTATATATTTTGGAAATGAGGCCTTTACCAGAACCCGTGACTGTAAAAATCTCCCCTGTTTATTGTTTCCCTTCTAATCTTGTCTGCATTAGTTTGTTTGTACAAAAACTTTTCAATTTGATATAATCAAAATTTTCTATTTTGTGGTTAATAGTGATCTCTAATTCTTCTTTGGTCATAAATTCCTTCCTTTTTCATAGGTCTGAGAGGTAAACTATTCTATGCTCTTCCAATTTCTTTAAAATCTCATTCTTTATGCCTAGGTCATGAAACAATTTTGACCTTATCTTGATGCATGGTGTTAAGTATGTGTCAATGCCTAGTTTCTGCCCTACTAATTTCCAATTTTCCCAGCAATTTTTTTCAAGTAATGCATTCTTATCCCTAAAACTGGGGTTTTGAGATTTGTCAAACACTAGATTATTAAAGTTATTGGCTGTTTTGTCCTTTGAACATAACCTATTCCATTGATCAACTAGTCTATTTCTTAGTCAATACCAGATGGTTTTACTGACAGCTGCCTTATAATATAATTTTAGATCTGGTACAGCTAGGCTGTTAGAGTTCAAAAGTTGGAGTTTGTTCTTCTCAAAGCACAGCCGGTTTAGAGGCTTGGAGTCCTTCGGATGTCTCCAAATCCAAAGGTTCTGTCCTTCAGCCTCTGACTCTGCTTTCTTCTGCCTCCAACCAAGACAGACATGGAAGTTCTCTCTTATCTCCTTCTGGGGAGCCCAGCCACCAACTTGCCACGGAGAGAGGGCTTCTGGTGTAGCTCCACTGAAATCCGTTAAAGTGTTCTCTGCACAAGAGTCGTTCCTTTCGAGTCCAGCGCGATCAGCCAGCCAAGAGGAAAAAAATGTATTCTGGAATGGCTGTCTCACCTTATATGTGAACCTTCTGAGAGAATGGGATTATGGGTTTTCTCCCATAGTGCTCTCTGGCCCAAAGAGCTTTAAGGTGTGGACTCCCTTGAGTAAAGGTGGGAACACAAGCCTTGTCTTGATTAGTTCTACTTAGTACCTTGTTTCAGATTCTGGCCAAAACAACTTCTTGTAAGATTAGATCAACTCTAATTACTTAGCAGTTAATAAGGATTCCAACATCTCCCCCTTTCTTTTGTTTTAAAACATAGGGGGTTTCTGAGGGGGTACACATAAATCCATCAATATGGGCCAGAACTTTGTAACAGATATACATGGTATACATAAATCCATCAATATGGGAGGCATTATACATAATTTACATGAGCACATAGCAATATAACACAGGCTAGTAGTAATGTAACAAATAACAAGAATCAATCTGAAAATTTACACATGTCCATAAGTCCTAGAAACAGTCCAATAGGATTCCATTGTCCATTTGTTCATGTGCCAGGAATCTAATAATTCTTGTGAGCACAATCAGCAACAGAACCACCTTATATTTCTTGGGTCTTCTCCTTTGTTTCAAGGGTCTGCTCCATCTTTCTGCGATGGACAAGGCGAATGCTGCTCGTAGGCACCCATCTGATTCCTTCTCCACCTGTAGAGATGCAAGCAAATCCTCTCCCCCAAGCAGTTAGCCTATCTGGTCCCTTCCATTCACCACTTTCTGGGTCTCTCCACATCACCTGGTGATTATCTAAAGATAGTGGAGCTGCTCGCACTGGACATTGCTCTTCTGTTGGGTTATAAAACCTGTCTGCTGGAGCCAGTGCATCTTTATCAAAGATTAAAAAATTAATGGTATAGAGAACTAAATTTAGAAGTTCTCTAGGGTTACCCATGGCTCCCCCTTTCTTTTGTTTTTGGAGGAGTGTCTTAATGTCTCTGTTTCTTCTTTCTACTATTGCTTGACCTTGAGGATTAAAGGGTATGCCAGTAGTGTGTAGAATCTTATACTGTGCACAAAAGTGTTCAAAATGTTTGGAGGTATATGCCGGTCCATTATCTGTTTTTATTTCTTGTGGCACACCCATAATTGCGAATGCTTGAATGAGGAATTCAGTGACCACTCGGGCTGTCTCTTTTGCTGCTGGTATGGCAAAAGTGAATCCTGAAAAGGTGTCTACCACAACATGGATAAAAGACAGATGACCAAAAGATTTATAATGGGTCACATCCATTTGCCAGATTTCATTGGGTCTCAAACCACGAGGGTTCTTCCCTGGAGGCAGTGTAGGAGCGTGGAAGGGAAGGCAAGCTGTACAGCTTTTCACTATGCTCCTAGCTTCTTCTCTTGTAATCCCAAACTGTAAACGCAAAGCTCGAGCAGCCTGATGGTATTTAGAATGGGATTCCTGGGCCTCCTGAAATAAAGGCGTACTGGCCAACATAGTTAAAAGGCTATCTGCCTTTGAATTTCCATCAAAAATAGGACCTGGAAGTCCACTATGTGAATGGACATGCAGGATATAAATCTTTCCTGGATGCTTTCTCACTTGCTCTTGAAGTTCCTTAAAGAGCTGATATATATTAGAAGCTGCAAATTTTATTTGGGCTGTGGCAATTCTTTGTACCACACCTACTGAATAGGCTGAATCAGATATTATATTTATGTCGCCTGGGTAATAAGTGAGAGCTAGCATGATCGCATATAATTCGTTCTGCTGAGTGGACTGAAAAGGAGTTCTGACTACTCTTTTTACGGTTAGATCATGAGAGTATACAGCACAAATATTTTGTTTGGCTGCATCTGTAAAGATGGTTGGTCCTTCAAGAGGAACCTTAGAAACCTTCTCTTCAAAAATCCATTGCCAATTATGCAGTAGTCTGGTTATCTTTAATGGAGATCCATGTGCAAAATTTGGAGCCATGGCCAATAAAATCTGCCACTCTGGGATGGTTTCACAGCATACATTAATTTGTGCATTTGTATAGAAGGTATATATCTTGTCAGGTCTTGTCCCAGATAATTGTACTGCTCGCTTAATGGCCTTTAATAGAATTCTAGCCACAAGTACTGGGTAAGGTGTAAGGCTTTGTTCTGGTTGTGCTGGGAGGTTCACCCACTCTATCACATTGTCTCCTTGATGAAGGACTGCTGTGGGTGCTTCTTTCATAGCAAAAACCGATATTTCCAAGGGTTTTTGAGTTACTCTCTCAAATACATTGGATAAAGCCAGTTCAACTTCTCTCAAGGTCTCTTGAGCTTCTTTTGTAAGCCGGCGTGGTGAATTTAAAGCAGTATCTCCCCTTAAAATGTCATATAGGGGTTGTAATTGATTGGTAGTTAAACCTAATACTGGACGCATCCATTGGATATCTCCTATTAATTTTTGGAAATCATTTAAGGTGTTCAACCTCTCTGTTCTTAAAGACAGTTTTTGTAGTGTAAGTGCCTTAGGATATATTTCATATCCTAAATATTGAAAAGGAGCATGCCTTTGAATTTTTTCTGTAGCGATATGAAGTTTGTAGTATCTTAGTGTTTCTATGGTTTTTTGTAGACATGCTTCTAGAATTTGTTCCTCAGGTGCACAACCCAATATATCATCCATATAATGTAATAGCATAACTTTTGGAAATGCTTTTCTTATTGGAGCAAGAGCAGCAGCAACATACATTTGACACATAGTGGGGCTGTTCTTCATACCCTGTGGCAAAACCGTCCATTCATATCTTTTATAAGGCTCAGCTAAATTGACACTGGGCACCGAAAAGGCAAATCTCTTCATATCCTCCTTATCCAGAGGAATGGAATAGAAACAATCCTTGATGTCTATAACCCAAAGAGGCCATTCTCTAGGAAGCTGAGTAGGAGATGGAAGTCCAGGCTGAAGAGTTCCCATAGTTTCCATCTGTTCATTCACTTTTCTTAAATCAGTGAGCATCCTCCATTTTCCCGATTTCTTTTTTACAACGAACACTGGTGAATTCCAAGGACTTAGAGAAGGTTGTAAATGCCCTTGTTCAAGCTGCTCCTGTACTATATCTAATAAGGCCTGAATTTCCTGGCACATGAACTAATGGACAATGGAATCCTATTGGACTGTTTCTAGGACTTATGGACATGTGTAAATTTTCAGATTGATTCTTGTTATTTGTTACATTACTACTAGCCTGTGTTATATTGCTATGTGCTCATGTAAATTATGTATAATGCCTCCCATATTGATGGATTTATGTATACCATGTATATCTGTTACAAAGTTCTGGCCCATATTGATGGATTTATGTGTACCCCCTCAGAAACCCCCTATGTTTTAAAACAAAAGAAAGGGGGAGATGTTGGAATCCTTACTAACTGCTAAGTAATTAGAGTTGATCTAATCTTACAAGAAGTTGTTTTGGCCAGAACCTGAAACAAGGTACTAAGTAGAACTAATCAAGACAAGGCTTGTGTTCCCACCTTTACTCAAGGGAGTCCACACCTTAAAGCTCTTTGGGCCAGAGAGCACTATGGGAGAAAACCCATAATCCCTCTCTCTGGAAGGAGCATAAATAGGCCAATGGGCCAGTCGAAGAGGGGCTTCAGAGTAAGAAGCTACAAGTCGAGATTTCACCGGAATGACATGAAGAGTTGGAGCTGGCTGGAGGCTGAAGAAAGTAGAGGCAGAGGCTGAAGGACCAGACCTTTGGATTTGGCAACATTCGGAGAGAGCTCTTGGAACCAAGCAGAGAGATAGGCCTCTAAGCTAACCGGGCTATAATGGGATAATAAAAGATCTGAACTTTTATCACTTGGCTGCGTTTTTGAGAAGAAAAAGATCACAACATTTTGGCGCCCCACGTTGGGCGCCAAATGTTAGAGTTCAAAAGTTGGAGTTTGTTCTTCTCAAAGCACAGCCGGTTTAGAGGCTTGGAGTCCTTCGGGTATCTCCAAATCCAAAGGTTCTGTCCTTCAGCCTCTGACTCTGCTTTCTTCTGCCTCCAACCAAGACAGACATGGAAGGTCTCTCTTATCTCCTTCTGGAGAGCCCAGCCACCAACTTGCCGCGGAGAGAGGGCTTCTGGTGTAGCTCCACTGAAATCCGTTAAAGTGTTCTCTGCACAAGAGTCGTTCCTTTCGAGTCCAGCGCGATCAGCCAGTCAAGAGGAAAAAAATGTATTCTGGAATGGCTGTCTTGCCTTATATGTGAACCTTCTGAGAGAATGGGATTATGGGTTTTCTCCCATAGTGCTCTCTGGCCCAAAGAGCTTTAAGGTGTGGACTCCCTTGAGTAAAGGTGGGAACACAAGCCTTGTCTTGATTAGTTCTACTTAGTACCTTGTTTCAGGTTCTGGCCAAAACAACTTCTTGTAAGATTAGATCAACTCTAATTACTTAGCAGTTAGTAAGGATTCCAACATCAGGCCACCTTCATTTGATTTTTTTTTTTCATTAATTCCCTTGAAATTCTTGACCTTTTGTTTTTCCATATGAACTTTGTTGTTATTTTTTCTGGGTCATTAAAATAGTGTTTTTGGAGTCTGATTGGTATAGCGCTAAACAAATAGAATAGTTTAGGTAGTATTGTCAGCTTTATTATATTTGCTCGCCCAATCCAAGAGCATTTAATATTTTTCCAGCTGGTTAGATCAGACTTAATTTGTGTGGAAAGTGTTTTGTAGTTTTGCTCATAAAGTTTCTGATTTTCCCTTGGCAGATAGATTTCTAAATACTTTATACAATCAGTAGTTACTTTAAATGGAATTTCTCTTTGTAACTCTAACTGTTGGGTTTTGTTAGTGATATATAAGAATGCTGATGACTTATGTAGGTTTATTTTATATCCTGCAACTTTGCTAAAAGTGTGGATTGTTTATAATCAATTTTTAGTAGAATCTCTGGGGTTCTCTAAGTATAACATCATATCATCTGCAAAGAGTGATAATTTGGTTTTCTCATTGCCTATTCTTATTCCTTTAATCTCTTTCTCAACTTTTATTGCCAAAGCTAGCATTTGTAATACAATATTAAATAGTAATGGTGAAAGTGGGCAACCTTGTTTCACTCCTGATATTATTGGGAAGGGTTGCAGATTTGTCCCCATTACATATGATGCTTACTGATGGTTTTAAATAGATGCTACTGATTATTTTAAGGAAAAATTCATTTATTCCTCTACTCCCAAGTGTTTTTCATAGGAATGGATGTTGGATTTTATCAAATGCTTTTTCTGCATCTATTGAGATGATCATATGGTTCTTGTTTATTTGGTTATTAATATGGCCAGTTATACTGATAGTTTTCCTAATATTGAACTAGCCCTGCATTCCTGGTATAAATACTACTTGATCATGCTGTATTAGCCCGGGGATGATTTTCTGTAGTCTTTTTGCTAATATCTTTTTTAAGATTTTAGCATCAATATTCATTAGGGAGATTGGTCTATAATTTTCTTTCTCTATTTTCAACCTACCTGGTTTAGTTATCAGTACCATGACTGTGTCATAAAAGGAATTTGGTAGAACTCCTTCATTCCCTATTTTTTCAAGTAGTTTTCAAGTAGTTTATTTACATTATAGCTAATTGTTCTTTAATGTTTGGTAGAATTCACATGTAAACCATCTGTTCCTGGGTTGTTTTTTTTTTTTTTTCCCTTAGGGAGTTGATTCATAGCTTGTTCTATTTCTTTTTCTAAAATGGGACTATTTAAGCAAGATACTTCTTCCTCTGTTAATCTGAGAAGCCTATATTTTTGGAGATAGTCTTCCATTACACTTAAGTGAAATTGGCATAAAGTTGGGCAAAATAACTCCTGATGATTGCTCTAATTTTCTCTTCTTTGGTGGAAACTACCCCCTTTTCATTTTTAAGACTACTAATTTGATTTTCCTATTTCCTTTTTCTAATCAGATTACCAAAGGCTTATCTATTTTATTAGTTTTTTCATAGACCCAACTCTTAGTTTTATTTGTTAATTTGATATTTTTTTTTCACTTTTGATATTATTAATTTCTCATTTTAATTTTAGAATTTCAAGTTTAGTATTTGATTGGTTTTTTTTAATTTGGTCTTTTTCTAGCTTTTTAAGTTGCAAGCTTAATTTATTGCTCTTCTCTTTCTCTTATTTAAGTAAGCCCTAAAAATATAAAATTTCCCCTAATTACCCCTTTGGCTGCATCCCATAAATTTTGGTATTATGTCTTATTGTTGTCATTATCTTTAGTGAAATTATTAATTATGTCTATAATTTGCTGCTTCACCCAAGCATTCTTTAAAATGAAATTATTTAGTTTCCAATTACTTTTTGATCTATTTACCACTAACTTTTTGTTGAGTGTAGTTTTTATTGCATCATGATCTGAAAAGAAAGCATTTACTATTTCTGCCTTTCTGCATTTAATTTTGAGATCTTTATGTCCTAATCTATGGTCAATTTTTGTGGGGGTCCCATGAACTGCTGAGCAGAAAGTACACTACTTTCTGTCACCATTGAGTTTTCTTCAAATATCTATCATACCTAATTTTTCTAATATTCTATTTACCTCTTTAATTTCGTTCTTATTTGTTTTGTGGTTTGGTTTATCTAATTCTGAGAGTACAAGATCGAGATCTCCCACTATTATACTTTTACTGTCTATTTCTTCTTGCAACTCTCTTAACTTCTCCTTTAGGAAGTTAGATGCTATTCCACCTTAAAATAATCATTATGTTTAGTATTGATATTACTTCATTGTCAATAGTACCCTTTAGCAAGATATAGCTTCCTTCCTTATCTCTTTTAATTAGATCAATTTTTGCTTTTGCTTTATCTGAGATAAGGATGGCTACCCCTGGTTATTTTACTTCACCTGAAGCATAATAGATTCTGCTTCAAACTTTTACCTTCACTCTGTATCTCCCTGTTTTAAATGTGTTTACTGTAATCAACATATTGTAGGGTTCTGTCTTTTGATCCAGTCTGCTATCTGCCTCCTCTTTATGGGGGAGATCATCCCATTCACATTTATGGTTAAAATTACTAATTCTGTATTTCCTGCCATCCTAATATCCCCAGATTATGCTTTTCTTTTTCTTGTCCTCCTTCCTCCCTTCCCTTGTATTAAACTTATGGTCCCCATTTGTATCACAAAGCTCTCCCTCTTTAGGATCTCTCCCACCTCCCTTTGAATCATTTCCCCTTTCTTGTCCCCTTCCCTTAATACTTTTTTCCTTTTCCCTTTTCCTCTCCCACTTTTTAATGAGGTGGGAAAGAGTCTCTGTAAAACAAATATGTTAATTATTTTCTCTTTGAGCCAACTCTGATGAGAGTAAGATTTACACCATGTTCCTCCCCCTCTCTAAATTCCATCAGATATGATAGGTTTCCTTTGCTTCTTTGTGGCATGTAGTTTCCCTCTTTTGATCTCCCCTTTCTATCTTTTTATGACACTATCCCCTTTCAATTTTTACTTCCCTTTTTTATATCAGTAAAATCAAATTATACCTGTGGTTTTTATGTATATCCACAACAGAGACACAGTTCTCAAGAGTTCCTTTTACCTTTTTCTGCTTCTCTTGAGTCCTATGATTGGAGATCAAATTTTTTTGTTTAGATCTAGTTTTTTCCATAGAAACACATGGAATTCCTCTGTTTCATTAAATATCCATCTTCTTCCATGAAAAAAATGCTCAGCTTAGCTGGGTAGTTTATTCTTGGCTGCATTCCAAGTTCTTTTGCCTTTTGAAATATCAGATTCCAGCCTTTCTATTCTTTAATGTTAAGGCAGCCAGATCTTGAGTGATCCTTATTGTGGTACCATGGTATTTGAATTGTATTCTTTCAATGTTTATTTTAGCTTCTGGTTCTATTACATCTAGGCAGTTCTCTTTGATGATTTCCTGTAAAATAGTATCTAGTCTCTTTTTTTCATCATAATTTTCAGGAAGTCCAATGTCCTCAGGTTATCTCTCCTACATCTATATTCCAGGTCTGTTGTTTTTCCAAGTAAATATTTGATGTTTTGTCTAATTTTTCATTTTTCTTTTGGTTTTGCCTGACTGATTCTTGATGTCTCAATGAATCAGTTATTTCTATTTGTTCATTTCTGATTTTTAGTGAGTTATTTTCCTCATTAACTTGTTTTACTTCTTTTTGTATATTTCCAATTGAGTTTTTAAATGAGTTAGTTTGCTCTATGGAATTTTTTTTTCCATTTCACTAATTTTTTTGTGAGTTATTTTCTTTTTCCAATTCACAAATCCTACTTTTTTTCAGAATTTTTTACCTTTTCCAATTCAGAAATTCTGTTTTCCTGCACTTCTTGGGAGTTTTTTTTTTTTTTTTACCTTTTCCAATTCACATTTCAGGAAGTTGTTGCTCTCTTGTATAGCTTCTCTTTCCTGTCCCCATTTTTCTTTTAGTTCTCTTTTAAGGTTTTTAATAGTCTCTTCTAGGAGAGCCTTCTGTGTTGGGGACCAACAATTGCCTGGAGATTGTCTGTTATTAGTCTCCTAGGGGATTGAAAACCTGCTCTCTTTCTGTATAGAAGCTATCAATTGTCCTTTTGATTTTTTTACTCATTTTTTACAAATCCTGTAGGGTCTGCCTTCAGGATCAGGAGGTTACTAGCTTCTATTGCAGAACAGGGATAGGTGTATGGACAAGTAGCTGTCCTGCCAACCAGCTACAAAAAACAGTGAGGTACAGGAGTGCTCTGGGAAAGAGTCCCTCCACACACATGCCGGAAGTAACTCAAACCTGCATGGTGGAGTTGTGGAAGTGCCCTGCAAAGAACCCTGCTGTTCAGTTTCATTATTTCCCTGGGGCTAGAATCTGAGCAGTGCAAGTGTCACTACCTCAGGCCATAGGGTTTTGGGTTAGTGGCTGACCAGTGAATACCCCCGCAGGAACCAGAAGTATCTGTGCCCAGGGAAGCACAGTTCCACTGAAAAAAATTATATTGCCCCAGGCCAAACTCTCCACTTTGCAGATTAGAGACTGTCTTGGGCTGTGCCCCCCTACCATGCGGGTTTGTAACTGCCTGAAGTATGCAGCTGCACAGCTGTGTGGAGTCTGTGCTGAGTCACTTGGGTTTTAGATAGCTATAGGCAGATCTTGTTAGGCTCTGGAGTTTTTTTGAGATTACCATCTCTCTTTGGCATTAAATTCTCTGCCAATTTACTGCTTTGTAATCAAGGCAGAACAGTTAGCCTGTAGCACAGTCATCGGTATAAGTTTTCTAGCCAAAGAGATCACCCCCGCCCCTGATCTCTTTGGATGCTAGTCTATCCTATCTCCCTGCCTGCACTGGTCTATTCCCACCCCTCAGGACAAACCTGCTCTGGTGATCTTCCAGATTATCTTTGTCTGGTAAATTGTTGTGCTTCTAATATTTGTGAATTTTAGCAGTCAAGCACTATTTTTGAGGCTGAATTTAATGTTGGTTGTGAGAGTATAGAGAAGCTTAGAAAGTTGTGTGTGCTTTCTCTGATATCTTGGCTCTGCCCCCCAAAATTTCTATATATAGGATTTAACATGTATTGCAACATATTTAACATGTATTGGACTATACCTATCAGGTAGGGGAGTGTGTGGGGGGAAGGAGGGGAAAATTTGAAACAAAAGATTTTGCAAGGGTCAGTGCTGGAAAAATTATCCATGCATATGCTTTGTAAATACAAAACTTTAATAAAAAATGAATGCTACAAATGTTTGTAGGAGCCCCCTTTTAGTGGCACAGAACTTGAAACTGAGTTGGAATATCTGGGCTAACTTTCTGGAGGATCCATGAATAAGCCTTGTTCTTTAGGTTGAGAAGTGATAAAGACAGGAGAGCCATGAGCATGGTCAAAGATGTAGTCCTGATTCTTCTCTGTGTCGGGGGCTGAGAGACTCCTCTCTCTTCTCAGCCCTTAAATACTTCAGTAAAATTACATCACTACAGCAACTAAGCGCATGGAAACATCACTTTACCAAATCATATTAAGTATTTGTTTAGAGAACCATTATGTTGCAATGAGTTGATGCTTAAAAAGCACTCTGCTGTCCTTGATTCAAGTATATCTTTTCACAGTTCTGGACCTCTACACTGAGTGGATAGCATTAGATGGAGAATGGCTGAATAAGCTATGGTATATGAATCTTAAGGAATATTATTGTTTTATAAGAAAATATCTGCAGTATGCTTTCAAAGAGGCCTGGAAAGACTTACATGAACTGAAGCTAAGTAAAGTGATTAGAATGAGGAAATCATTGTACATGGCAACATCAAGATTATACAATGATTAATTCTGATGGATGTAGCTCTTTTCAACAGGAAAGTGATTCAGGCCAGTTCTAATGATCTAATGATGAAGAGTGTCATCTGCACCCAAAGAGAGGACTATGTGGACTGTGTGGATCACAAATAGCTTTTTAACTTCTTTTATTGTTGTTTGCTTACATTTTGTTTTCTTTCTCATAAAAAATGAGAAAATTTTCAGAAATTTCAGAATTTTTATTTTTTGATCTTGTTTTGTGTAAATATGCATAGAACTAGGCATTGACCCACACTTAACACCATACACCAAGATAAGGTCAAAATGGGTTCATGACCTAGGCATAAAGAATGAGATTATAAATAAATTGGAAGAGCATAATATAGTTTACCTTGCAGACCTGTGGAAGAGGGAGGAATTTATGACCAAAGAAGAACTAGAGATCACTATTGACCACAACATAGAAAATTTTGATTATATCAAATTGAAAAGTTTTTGTACAAACAAAACAATTGCAAACAAGATTAGAAGGGAAACAATAAACTGGGAAAACATTTTTACAATCAAAGGTTCTGATAAAGGTCTCATTTCCAAAATATATAGAGAATTGACTCTAATCTATAAGAAATCAAACCATTCCCCAATTGATAAATGGTCAAAGGATATGAACAGACAATTCTCAGACGAAGAAATTGAAACTATTTATAGACATATGAAAATATGCTCCAAATCATTATTAATCAGAGAAATGCAAATTAAGACAACTCTGAGATACCACTACACACCTGTCAGATTGGCTAGAATGACAGGGAAAGATAATGGGGAATGTTGGAGGGGATGTGGGAAAACAGGGACACTGATACATTGTTGGTGGAATTGTGAACACATCCAGCCATTCTGGAAAGCAATTTGGAACTATGCTCAAAAAGTTATCAAACTGTGCATACCCTTTGATCCAGCAGTGTTTCTACTGGGCTTATACCCCAAAGAGATACTAAAGAAAGGAAAGGGACCTGTATGTGCCAAAATGTTTGTGGCAGCCCTGTTTGTAGTGGCTAGAAGCTGGAAAATGAAAGGATGCCCATCAATTGGAGAATGGTTGAGTAAATTGTGGTATATGAATGTTATGGAATATTATTGTTCTGTAAGGAATGACCAGCAGGATGATTACAGAGAAGACTGGCGAGACTTACATGAACTGATGCTGAGTGAAATGAGCAGAACCAGGAGATCATTATATACCTCAACAACAATACTATTTGAGGATGTATTCTGATGGAAGGGATCTCTTCGATAAAGAGAGCCTTAATTGATCAAAGATGGACAGAAACAGCTACACCCAGAGAAAGAACAATGGGAGATGAATATAAACTGCTTGCATTTTTGTTTTTCTTCCCGGATTATTTATACCTTCTGAATTCAATTCTCCCTGTGCAATAAGAAAACTGTTCGGTTCTGCACACATATATTGTATCTAGTATATACTGTAACCCATTCAACATGTAAAGGACTGCTTGCCATCTGGGGGAAGGGGTGGAGGGAGGGAGGGGAAAAATTGGAACAGAAGTGAATGCAAGGGATAATGCTGTAAAAAAAATTACCCTGGCATGTGTTCTATCAATAAAAAGTTATTTAAAAAAAAGTAAATATGCATAGAAGTATTTTTACATGTTCAATATATTGGATGATGTGTTATTTAGAAGAAGAGGTTGGGGTAAAGGAAGGAAAAAACTGGAACAAAATGCTTTGCAAATGTGAACGATGAAAATTATCTATGCATATTTTTTTTTATTTTTTAAATAATTATAACTTTTTATCTACAGAACCCATGCCAGGGTAATTTTTTTACAACATTATCCCTTGCACTCACTTCTGTTCCAACTTTTCCCCTCCCTCTCTTCACCCTCTCCCCCAGATGGCAAGCAGTCCTACACATGTTAAATATGTCACAGTATATGCTAGATACAATATATGTGTGCAGAACCAAACAGTTCTCGTGTTGCACAGGGAGAATTGGATTCAGAAGGTAGAAATAACCCAGGAAGAAAAACCAAAATTCAAATAGTTTGCATTCATTTCCCAGTGTTCTTTCTTTGAGTGTAGCTGCTTCTGTTCATCATTGATCAATTGAAACTTAGGTAGGTCTTCTCTTTGTCAAAGAAATCCACTTCTATCAGAATACATCCTCATACAGTATCGTTGTTGAAGTATATAATGATCTCCTGGTTCTGTTCATTTCACTTAGCATCAATTCATGTAAGTCTCTCCAAGTCTCTCTGTATTCATCCTGCTGGTCATTTCTTACAGAACAATAATATTCCTGTTCTGTAAGAAATGACCAGCAGGATGAATACAGAGAGGACTGGCGAGACTTACCTGAACTGATGCTAAGTGAAATGAGCAGAACCAGGAGATCATTATACACTTTGACAACGATATTGTATGAGGACATATTTTGATGGAAGTGGATTTCTTTGACAAAGAGACCTAACTAAGTTTCAATTGATAAATGACGGACATAAGCAGCTACACCCAAAGAACGAACACTGGGAAACAAATGTGAACTATCTGCATTTTAGTTCTTCTTCCCAGGTTATTTATACCTTCTGAATCCAATTCTCCCTATGCAACAAGAGAACTGTTCGGTTTTGCAAACATATATTGTATCTAGGATATACTGCAACATATCCAACATATAAAGGACTGCTTGCCATCTAGGGGAGGGGGTGAAGGGAGGGAGGGGGAAAAAATCGGAAAAGAAACGAGTGCAAGGAATAATGTTGTCATTATAAAGTAATCATTAAAAAAAATAAACTTCCTTTAAATTAAAAAAAAAAAGAACAATAATATTCCATAACATTCATATACCACAATTTATCCAACCATTCTCCAATTGATGGGCATCCATTCATTTTCCAGTTTCTAGCCACTACAAACAAGGCTGACACAAACATTTTTGTTTACCCCATTCATATTTATGGTTAAAATGACCAATTCTGCATTACTTGCCATCTTGTTAACCCCTCTTTTTCCAAGAAGGTATTTGACATTTTTTTTTCCATTGTTTGATTTTTTTTGGTTTTGCTTGACTGATTTTTGTTGTCTCCTCAAGTCATTCAATTCCATTTATTTGATTCTGATTTTCAATGAAGTATTTACTTCACTCAATTTTAAAATATCTTTTTCTAATTGTCCAATTGAGTTTTTAAGTGAGTTGTTTTGTTCTATGGAATTTTTTTTCCATTTTGTCAATTTTATTTTTTAGAGAGCTATTTTCTTTTTCCAGTTCACTAATTCTGTTTTTCAAGGATTTGATTTCTTTATTCAGTCTGTCTTTAAATGAGTTGGATGACTTATCCAGACTCTCTTGCCAAGCTTTCCTTTCCTTTTTCCATTTTTTTTCTAACTCTCTTGTGAGAGCCTTTAAATTTTTTTTCTATTAGATTCATCTGTGCTGAGGACTAGATGATATCCTCCTTTGGGGATTCACCTGGAGACAGACTGATTTTAGTCTCCTCAGGGTTTAAAGTCTGCTCTCTATTCATACAGAAGCTATCAATGTTTAATGTCTATTTAAATTTTTTGCTCATTTTGTCAGAGAAAAATCAAAGAAGACAAACTAGCAAATAAAAACCCAGATGAAATCTGCTTTTTTGGGGGGTGGGTGGGGTAGAGGGGCTGGATGGTATTACCAAGCTTCCTCTATTGACTGCAGGAGACAGCAGTGAGGTACTAGCAGGACAGCAATGGTTGCACTGCATCTGCACTCTGAGACTCTGAGAGCGTGTTGAGACACTGTGGGTGGGTGGCCAGATCCCAAGAGACCCTAGCTTTTCAGGGTTATAGTCTTCACCCTCTGTATTTTTAGCTTCTCTCCTTGTCTACTGGCTTGCTGCCAGGGCAAAGTATTCAATACTGTAGCAAAGCTCTCCCTGCAGAGATGGTTGAGATCACACTCCACCCTCCTCTGGCCTTCTCAGTTGTGAGCTGCCTCCCTTGCTCTAGCTCTTTCTGCCTGCTCTCAGCCTGAGCCGGATCTAAAACCTCTCCCACCCTTGAGCAAAAACAGACCTTGTCTGGGGAATTTCAAGGATGTCTTCTCTTGGTAATTATTTTTTTTTCAGTCAAGCACTAATTCCAGGGCTTGTCATGAAATAAATTCTGAGAGAAAATGTGGAGCTTAAGTAGATGTGTGCTTCCTCTCTGCCATATTCTACACATATGTTTTGAAAATAAAAAGTTGTCTACAAAAAAATAAATAAATAATGAATAGCTCTTACCATCTTTTATCAAATTTATAAACATGAACCTGAGCTATAGCATGAAAATTTGAGAATCTGAAAGAGTATGAAAGATTTTTCTTAGATACAAATAATTTAATGTTCTCTACATACTTTTTATGCTACAAAATATTAGTTCATACTTTAAAAATGATATTTTTTTATTTTAGAAAGTAAAAGTTCATCCATATTGTAGAAAAATGAGACAAATTATTTGTTTAGTTAAGATATATTCAAAAGCTTGTAGGTGAGAGAGAAATAGAGAATAAATATAAAATTTTTATATTTTGGCAAAATAATTTGCCTTTACCAAGGTCAGCAAGGACAAGAAGCCACACAGGGAACATTCTTTGCAAAGGTATGCAACTGAAAGATGAAATGTTATTTTCAGAAAACTGAAAAAAATAGACCTTATCTGTTTTTAATTTGCAAAATATTTAAAATTTCACTGTATTATAATTATACTAAATATCAATATGCATTTGTGGGGAGAAGAAAAAAAATCACACTCATACACAGGTTCCTTGGGATCATAATGACTGGCTACCTTGAATCAGAATATGGATATTTCTGATATTGGTTAGTTGATTGATTGGTTGTTGCCCTTCATGCTCCAAAAAGACTAAAATAAACATAACATTGTCAGAATGAAGGTAAGTGTTTTTGAATGTTTCTGGTTAGTACAATATGAACTCAGAAGACTCTATTACAGGTTAAGTACAATAGTTCATATGTACATTAGAAGTGAAAATGTCTTTAACACATTTCTCATTCCTTTGAAGCTATTGCAATTATGTTTTGCTCATAGAACCCAGTGCCTTCTTTTATGTGAGCATGCCATGCTGAAAAGCCCAGTGTGAATCTCTTCTATATTCCATAATCTATTCCAAAGTTCTTCAGAGGGAAGTTGAAAATTTCCTTGTATCATTTCTGATTATCTCCATATGGCTACTTGCCTTGTGTGAATTCCCCATTAGACAATCTTTTACACATTTTGGCATTAGAACAGCATGGTTTCCCTTTTGGGATTACATTCTTTTCAGCAGAATTTGAATGTGTGTCTGTTACCTTAACTTTCTATGTGATCTTCAGAATTTTCCTCAGATGAATCAAATGATCGTGATTCAGTTTCATAACATGATAACATGATAACAATGATAATGTCCATAATAATGGACAAATCCTGTCCAGGTTTCTTGGGCACACAACAATGAAGTCAGCCCAGTGGTTCAATATACCTTCAGTCTATTTTCTGTAATGAATGGCTCCATGTATGGATGGTACAGTGTAGGTGGTAGAGAACTTGTTTTCTTAATGTTAAATGTCAAGCCAAAATTAGCAAAAGCACTAGAGAATAAATCCATAAACTATTGCATCTCAGTCTCAGAGACTTCACTGAATGCTTAAGTATCTGAAAGAAAGTGACAACTTTCAGCTTACTTTACTCTTTGTTAATAGCCTTTTTAAGTTAAATAATTTGTTTTCAGTGTGCTGGTTGACATAATTCAGTTTCTGAACTCATTGATGGTGTCTGACAGATTTGCTGAAAATATGTTGAAAAGTATGGGGGAAAGGGCAGCAAGTTAGTGCAGTGGGTAAGCCATGAACCTCAGATTTATTATGACCTGAGTTCAAATCTAGCCTCAGAAACTTAATACTTACTAGTAGTATGGCTCTGAACAAATCATTTTAAATCTATTGCCACACCAAAAATTAAATACACACCAAAATTAAATTTGAAAGAATGAGGACATGTGTAAGGGCAGCTAGATGATGCAGTGGATAGAGTAATGGGATCGTAGTCAAGATCTATGTTTAAATATTGTCTCAGAAACTTATTAGATATATAACCCTAGACAAGTCACCTAACCTCTGTTTTCCTCAGCTTTTCATCTGTGCCAAATAGGGGCACATTGGAGATGAATGGCAAACTATTCAAATATTCTCATTTTGATGCTGCTAAAAACAAATTTTATAACCCTTTCTGAGTCTGCCATTAACATTTCAGAGCTTCTGTTAACTTATCCATAAAACAGAAATGTTCAATAGTTAAAATAAGACCTATATATGAAGTATGATGAAAGTTCTTTGCAACAGTTAAAGTACTGTATAAGTAACAGTTATTAATAATAGTATTGAATAAAATGACAAAGGTACTGGAATTTCATCAAGAACAAATTTACAATTTATTTTTACGTGTTGTGTAATATAAGAAAATTAAATTAGGTGGTATTTTATAATTCCACCAGCTCTAACTTTCTAAGATTTGATAATAATTATGTAGTTTTAAAAATTGTTTTGTCTTTTGATCAACTTCTATATTAACTATTTCTGAGAATCATTATTCTATAAAGTAGAAGAGGAAGAAATTAATCATTTCAAAGTAATGGTTAAAATATATTTTACTATCATAATATTACAGGTTGATGAATAAACATATTATTCACTATATATAGTTTGATGGCATTGAATATAGATTACATGAAGAGTATAGTTATATAATTTTCCCAGAACATATGTTTATTTTCTCACTATTGAATCTTGCCAGATTTTTAAAATTCAAAGACAGCTACATGCCATGGGATTATAATGTCCTTTCCCTTTCTGAAGTATGCCAAAAACTTTATTCTTTATAACTTTAGTGCAGATTGTTATTATATCCTAGAAATTAATGTATAAGCCAAACATTCTTTAGGGAAAAAGCCTAGTGATTTTCACAAAGTCTGTTTTAAAAATGATAAGTAAGCTTCATTTTGAAAATTTGCTTCAATTGATTATAAAAAATGATACTTATGACAATATTAATAGACTAGTAAGTTTTGCACAGTCAATAATTTATTTGGATGAAATCTTTTAGGATATGATCAGGGCCAAGATGGAGTGTTATACTTGTACGTAGTCAAGTTACATGGATTAAAAAATGGGTGAAAGACATGATGTAAATAGGACTGATTCATGAATCCATAACAGATTGAAGGAAGTATTTGCTGGTCCAACATATACTGTGCCTGGCTAAATTTTATTCAATATGTTTACTTGTGACTCAGATACAGAGATAACAATTTTATTAATAATATGAATTATAAAATTTAATATGAATATGGAGATTTTCGGTTGTCATCTATAGACATACTATTTTCTTTGATGACTCTAGCACCTGTTTGACATTTGCCATCTCCTTTTCAATCACTAATATTAGTTTGGCCATTTTAATTCTCTCTCTAAGCCAAACATCCTAGTAATAATACCATATATTTTCTATTGCTCAAACTGCTCCAATTATTATTTACTTATTCAATAAACAATTGTAAAGAATTATAATAGACACATCACTGTGCCAGTTATTGGAGAAAAATGATCCAGTCTATGAATAAGAATGACTACTGGGGGGAGGGAGGGAGGATATACTAGTGAATTGGTTAAAAAGATGGCTAAGAATTAAAGAGTGCAATAGGAAATAGTGGACCAGCTGACACTATCACTTGACAAGATATGAGAAGAACTGGGTAGCACTACTAGAAATGGAAGGAATAAAATATGCAGGGTACAGGTATGGAAGGGGAGCAGAGAAGATACATAACCTGTATGAAAAACTGATATCCAAGATGCACAAGAAATTGTTATCACTTTATTAAAAATACAGACTATTTCCAATAGATATGATGAATAGACAATTTTTTAAGAACATAAATTCAACTTTTCATATTAGTCCCTCAAAAGATCCAGCAATAAGAACAATGCAATTTAAAACAACTATAATGCACTACACTCTTTCAATTTGCCAAATAAACATGCAAAAATATGGAACAATTAAGTATTTGAAAAATTACAACAAGATGGGTGAAATAATCCACTTCTGCTAGATAGGTGAATTAATTCATTTGCTCTAAGAAATAATTTGATATTACACCAAATTATTAATATATATTATATACCTTTTAATCCTGAAATCCAATGACTGACATTATAGGGAAAAGATGTTATTGACAGGGTGGAGGGAACTGGGATGGCATAGTAAAACCCAAACCTGTGAAACTCTCCAAATATCTTTAATAATTACTTTAAGCAAATTCTAGAACAGCAGAACCCACAAAAACATAGAAGGAAAATTTTTTTCTGGTTCAGGACAACTTGAAAATTTAGTAGGAAAGCTCTGTCACACACCACAAAACAGATCACAATCCAGCAAAGGTGGAGCCAGAATATCCCAGACCCAACAGACCAGGAACAGAACTCAAAGAAACTTAAAAAGTGTGAACAGGGTAGAAAAAATGTTTTACAAATTAGAGGCCAAGAGAGTGGTAAACACATCTTTTTATGGTTTAACAACTTGGATGAACTAAAAGTTTACAATTTCCTAGAAGTATCTTTTTTATTATAGCTTTTTATTTACAAGATCTATGCATGAGTAATTGTTCAACACTGACCCTTGAAAAATCTTCTGTTCCAACTTTTCCCCTTCTTCCCCTTACCCTACACCCCTGCCCCCCCAAGATGGTAGATAGACCAGTACATGTCAAATATGTTAAAATATATGTTAAATACAATATATGTATACATATTTATACAGTTATTTGGCTGCACAAGAAGAATTGGACTTTGAAATAATGTAAAATTAACATGAGAAAGAAATAAAAAATGCAAGCAGATAAAAACAGAGGGATTGGGAATTCTATGTAGTGGTTCACACTCATTTCCCAAAGTTCTTTCTCTGGATGTAGCTGGTTCTATTCATTACTGAACAAATGGAACTGATTTGGTTCATCTCACTGTTGAAGAGAGCCACATCCATCAGGACTGATCATCATATAGTATTGTTGTTGAAGTATGTAATCTCTTGGTGTTGCTCATTTCACTCAGCATCAATTCATGTAAGTCTCTCCACGACTTTCTGAAAACTTCCTGCTGGTCATTTCTTACAGAACAATAATATTCCATAACATTCATATATTAAAATTTATTCAGCCATTCTCCAATTGATTGCCATCCATTCAATTTTCAGTTTGTAGCCACTACTAAGAGGCCTGCCACAAATGTTTTTGCACATACAGGCCTCTTTCCCTTCTTTAAGATCTTGTTGGGATATAACCCCCGTAGTAACACTGCTGGGTCAAAGGGTATGCACAGTTTGATAACTTTTTGAGGCATAGTTCAAATCGCTCTCCAGAATGGCTGGATTTATTCACAGTTACACTAACAATGTATCAGTGTCCCAGTTTTCCCACATCCCCTCCAACATTCAGCATTATCTTTTCCTGTCATTCTAGCCAATCTGACAGGTGTGTAGTGGTATCTCAGAGTTGTCTTAATTTGCATTTTTCTGATTAATAATGACCTGGAGATTTTTTCATATGGCTAGAAATAGTTTCAATTTCTTCTGAGAATTGTCTCTTCATATCCTTTGACCATTTACCAATTGGCGAATGGCTTGATTTCTTATAAATTAGAGTCAATTCTCTATGTATTTTGGAAATGAGGACTTTATAAGAATCTTTGTAAAAATGTTTTCCCAGTTGAATGCTTCCCTTCTAATCTTGTCTGCATTACTTTGTTTGTACAAAAGCTTTTCAATTTGATAAAAATCAAAATTTTCTATTTTCTGATCAAAAATGATCTCTAGTTCTTCTTTGATCACAAATTCCTTCCTCCTCCACAAGTGTTTCCTATGTCTTTCTAATTTATTTATAATCTCATTCCTTATGCCAAGATGATGAGCGCATTTTGATCTTATTTTGGTGTACAGTGTTAAGTGTGGGTCAATGCCTAGTTTCTGCCATACTAATTTCTAATTTTCCCAGGAGATTTTGTCAAATAGTGAATTCTTATGCAAAAGCTGGGGTTTTGGGATTTGTCAGACTCTAGATTATTAAAGTTATTGACTATTTTGCCCTGTGAACCCAACCTATTCCACTGATCAACTAGTCTATTTCTTAGCCAATACCAAATAGTTTTGGTGACCACTGCTTTATAATATAGTTTTATATCTGTTACAGCTAGGCCAGATTTCATTTGATTTTTTTTTTTTTTATCCCTAGAAAATCTTGACCTTTTGTTCTTCCAGATGAATATTGTTGTTGTTTTTTCTAGGTCATTAAAGTAGATTTTTGGGAGTTTGATTGGTATAGCACTAAATAAATAGATTAATTTAGGTAGTATTGTCATCTTTATTATATTTGCTCGACCTATCCAAGAGCACTTAATATTTTAACAATTGGTTAGATCTGACTTTATTTGTGTGGAAAATGTTTTGTAGTTTTGCTTTTATAGTTCCTGACATTCCCTTGATAGATAGATTCCCAAATATTTTATATTATCGGCAGTTATTTTAAATGGAATTTCTCTTTGTATCTCTAACTGTTGGATTTTGTTAGTGATATATAAGAATGCTGATGATTTATGTGGGTTTATTTTGTATCCAGCAACTTTGCTAAAGGTGTGGATATTTCTAATAGCTTTTTAGTAGAATCTCTAAGGTTCTCTAAGTATACCATCATATCATCTACAAAGAGTGATAATTTGGTTTCCTTATTGCCTACTCTAATTCCTTTAATCTCTTTCTCGACTCTTATCGCCAAAGCTAGCATTTCTAATACAATACTGTATATAATGGTGTGAGTAGGCAATCTTGTTTCATTCTTGATCTTATTTGGAATGTTTCCAGTTTATCCCCATTACATATGATGTTTGGTGATGGTTTGAAATAGATGCTCCTGACTATTTTAAGGAGAACTCCATTTATTCCTATACTCTCAAATGTTTTTAATAGGAATAGATATTGAACTTTATCAAATGCTTTTTCTGCTTCTATTGAGATGATCATATGGTTTTTGGTAATTTGGTTATTGATATAGTCAATTATGCTAATAGTTTTCCTAATATTGAACCAGCCCTGCATTCCTGGTATAAATCCTACTTGGTCATGGTGTATTATCCTGGGAATGATTTTCTGTAATCCTTTTGCTATAAGATTTTAGCATCAATATTCACTAGGGAGATTGACTTATAATTTTCTTTCTCTGTTTTCAATCTACCTGGTTTATGTATCAGCATAATGTTTGTGTTATAAAAGGAATTTGGTAGGAGTTATTCATTCCGTATTTTTTCAAATAGTTTTACATAACATTGGAGTTAATTGTTCTTTAAAAGTTTGGTAGAATTCACATGTAAATCCATCTGGTCCTGGGGATTTTTTCTTAGGGAGTTGATTATTAGTTTGTTCTATTTCTTTTTCTAAAATGGGACTGTTGAAGCAATTTACTTCCTCCCTTGTTAATCTGGGCAATCTATATTTTTGTAAGTATTTTTCCATTTCATTTAGGTTATCAAATTTATTGGCATAAAATTGGGCTAAGTAACTCCTAATTATTGCTCTAATTTCTCTTCATTGGTGGAAAGCTCTCCCTTTTCATTTTTAAGATTAATGATTTGATTTTCCTCTTTTCTTTTTCTAATCCGATTTAACGAATGTTTATCAATTTTGTTGGTTTTTTTCATATAATCAACTCTTAATTTTATTTATTAATTCAAAAGTTTTTTTTTTACTTTCAATTTTATTACTTTCTACTCTTAATTTTTGAATTTCAAGTTCTTTTTTTAAATTTTTAAAATTTTTTTAAAAATGTGTTCTTTCTTCTAGCTTTTTATGTTGCAAGCCCAATTCATTGGTCTTCTCTTTATTTTATTCAAGTAAGCCTCTAAAGATATGAAATTTCCAATTATTACTGCTTTGGCTGCATCCCACAAATTTTGTTATGTTGTCTTATTGTTGTCATTCTCTTGGGTGAAATTATTAATTGTGTCTATTATTTGCTATTTCACCCATTCATTCTTTAGGATGAGACTATTTAGTTTCCAATTACTTTTTGTTCTATTTACCCCTAGCTTTTTGTTAAATGTAGTTTTTATTGCATCATGATCTGAAAGAATACATTTACTATTTCTGCCTTTTTGCATTCAATTTTGAGGTCTTTATGTCCTAATATACAGTCAATTTTTGTATGGGATCCATGAACTACTCAGAAGAAAGTGTAATCCTTTCTGTCTCCATTTTGTTTTCTCCAGAGATCTATTATATCTAACTTTTCTAGTATTCTATTTATCTCCTTGATTTCTTTTTTATTTATTTTGTGGTTTGATTTATCTAATTCTAAGAGTGTAAGGTTGAGATCTCCCATTATTATAGTTTTACTATGTATTTGTTCTTGCAACTCTCTTAACTTCTCCTTTAGGAAGTTAGATGCTACACCACTTGTGCATATATGTTTAGTATTGATATTGCTTCATTGTATATGCTACCTTTCAACAAGGCATTGTGCCCTTCCTTATCTCTTTTAATTAGATCAATATTTGCTTTTGCTTGATCTGAGATAAGGATGGCTACCCTGCTTTTTTGACTTTACCTGAAGGTTAATAGATTCTGCTCCAATCTTTTACCTTTACTCTATATGTATCACCTTGTTTTAAATGTGTTTCCTGTAAACAACATATTGTGGGATTCTGGCTTTTGATCTAGTCTGCTATCCACCTCTGTTTTAGGGAGAGCTTATCCCATTCACATTTACAATTAAAACTACTAATTCTCTATTTCCTTCCATCTTATTATCCCCAGATTTTGCATTTCTTTTTCTTTCTCCCTTTACCCCTCCCCAATGTTAAACTTATGTGCACAACTTGCCTCATGCAGCACTTCCTTTTTACAATCATTCCCATCCTCTTTGTGTCCCTTCCTCTTTCTTATACTTTCCCCTTATTACTATTTTCCTTTTCCCTTTTCCTCTCCTACTTTTTTATGAGGTGAGAGAAGTTTCTCTGTAAACAAATATGCCTGTTATTTTCTCTTTGAGTCAAATCTGATCAGAATAAGATTCACACAATGTTCCTCCTCCTCCCTAAATTCTCTCAGATATGATAGTTTCCTTTGCCTTTTCATGGGATGTAATTTCCCTCTACTTATCCCCCCTTTTCCCTTTTTCTGATACTACCTCCTTTCCACTTCTACTTCCCATTTTTATATTATATCAGTAAAATCAAATTATATGTGTACTCTTTATGTGTTTCCATAACAGAAATATGGTTCTCAAGAGTTCTTTTTACTTTTTATGCTTCTCTTGAGACCTATAGTTGGAGGTCAATTTTTTTGTTTAGCTCTGTTTTTTCATTGGAAACAAATGGAATTCACCTGATTTGTTAAATGTCCATCTTCTTCCCTGAAAGAAAATGCTTAGCTTACCTTGGTAGTTTACTTTTGGCTGCATTCCAAGTTCTTTTGCCTTTTGGAATATCAGATCCAGGCCCTTTGATCCTTTAATATCGAAGCAGCTATATCTTAAGTGATCCTTATTGTGGCTCCTCGGTAGTTGAATTGTTTTTTGTTTTTTTGTTTTTTTCTGGTTGCTGGTAATATTTTTTCCTTAGTCTGGTAGTCTGAAATTTAGCCACAATATTCCTTGGAGTTTTTATTTTAGAGTCTCTTTCAGAAGATATTTGATGTCACTGCCCTGGGAAGCATGGCCATGAAGCAAAAGTTCCACTTCCCCAGGCAAAGCCCTCCTTTCCCCATGCCCCTGAAGAATTATGGTTGCCCTGGGAAGAGTACCCCTGCTGTACAGAAGTGTGGCTACCCTGGGCAAAAACCCCTCACTGCAGAATGTGGCTCTGCAGCTGCGCTGCGGTTTGTGCTGAGTCACTTCCAGTGCTGGGTGTGTATAGTCAGAACTTGTTAAGCTCTGGGGTTTTGGGTACACGCTGTCTTTGGCATTCATGTAACTTCTCTGCTGATCTACTGATTTGCAACCAAAGCAGAGCAGCCAACTTGTGGTAGAATTTTCCCTGCAAATTCTCCATTCACTGAGACCACCTGCATCCCAGGTCTGCTCAGTGTGCTAGCTTCTGTGCCTCCTTACCTGTGCTGGCCTCCTCCCTCCCAATCAGGACAAATCTTTTTTGGTGATCTTCCAGATTATCTTAAGCTGGCAATTTGTTGTACTCACAATATTTGTGGATTTTTACCAGTTAAGCACTATTTCTGAGCCTGAATTTGGTAATTAGTACTGAGGGTAGAAGAGGAGCTTAGGATGACTCGTATGTCTTCTCCACCATCTTGGCCTAGAAGTATCTTTAAAAGCAGCTGTACAAAACTTTTAAGCATGAAACAGTACAAACTTCACCCAGAAAGCAGATCTCTTCTTTTACAAAAGAATGAAAAGTCAAGCAACACTCAGGGAAAATGAACAACAGGAAAAAAACTCTGAATATAGAAAATTACTACAGTGACAAGAAAGATTGAGACACACAAGCAGAAGATAACTTATTCAAAGCTCCTATACCCTAAGCTTCCAAGAAAAATATAAATTGACCTCAGGCCATAGAAAAGATTTAACAAGATTTTTAAGATCAAGTAAAAAAGTACAGGAAAAATGGAAAGTAAAATAAAGTGATGAAATAAAATCATAAAAAAATGAGTCAAGAGATCAGTAGAGGAGACACCAAAAATATTGGAGAAAATAAGAGTTTAAAAAAAATTCAGGTTGGGCGTAGAACCAAAAAGGTGGAGATGTCACACATTTCTCTCTGACCTCTACATCCCTGACACTAATTACAAAATCCAGCCTCTGAATTAGCTCTGGACTGTCAGAACCCACAAATATTGGGAGTGCAACAAATTATCCACAGAAGATAATTTTGAAGATCACCAGAAAAGGTCTGTTTCAATCAGAAACAGGAGGGAGGCAGCAAGGCACAAGCAGCTGACCACAAACATCAGCACAAACAGCACAGAGTCCCAGAACAGTGTACAGTCTGCTGGTCAATGGACTCTACATGGCAAAGAATCTACAGGGAGGAATCTATAAGAATCTACAGCAGTGTTGGCTAGTCTGCCCTGGTTGCAAGCCTATAGATTGGCAGAGAAGTTATAAAACATCCAACATAAACACAAAAGATCAAAAGAGAACCCCCAAAGCCAGAAGCTTATATGACCGGCTATACCCCCTCAGTACCAGAAGTGAATCAGCACTGACCCACCACTGCTGCAGCTCATTGGAAAACTTCCCCATTCTAAAAACAGATCTTAACTTTTTTTTTTTAATGGGTAAAAAAGTAAAGAGGACCCTAACAATTGACAATTTTATGGAGAAAGAGAAGAACGGATTTAAAACCCTGAGGAGACTAAAGGCAACTTGTCTCCAGATGAAGCCCCAAAATGTGATATAACCTGGTATCTATCATACAAAAAAATTTTAAAAAGGAGCTTTAAAAAGAACTATAAGAAAAATGGGGAAAGAAAATGAAAAATTGCAAGAAGGTTGGGACAAGACAACAAAGAAAGTATCTGAAGAAAATTCACTACAAAAGAGACTTAATGAAATGGCAAAAACATATAACTCTTTAAAAGATAAAGATGATAAAATGTAAAAAGAAAGCAACTCCTAGAAAAACAGAATTTGTGAAACAGATAAAGAAAATGACTCCTTAAAGAACAGAACTTTTGAAATGGAAAAAAAATCCCATTGAACAAAACAACCCACTTAAAAATTCAATTGTACAAATACAAAAAGAAATAAAAAAGTACATGAAGAAAATAATTCACTAAAATTCAGAGTAGAACAAATGGAAATGAATGACTCAATGAGACAACAAGATTCACTCAAACAAAACCAAAAAATGAAAAAAATAGAAAAAAATGTAAACTATCTAATTGGGAAAATAATCAACCTGGAAAATAGATTTAGGAGAGACAATATAAGCATTATTAGATTCCCTGAAATACATGATTTAAAAAAGAGCCTAGATACTGATTTTCTTTCATGGAAGAAGATGGACATTCAATGAAACTGTAGAATTCCATTTATTTTTCATGAAAAGACAAGAGCTAAGCAAAAACTTTGACCAACAAATATAGAACTCATGAGAAGTATAAAAATGTCAAAAGAAAAAAAAAACTTTTGAGAACTGTATTTCTGTTATGGGTATACATAGAGAAATCATGAAATAAAACTGCTTGGATATTAAAAAATTAGAAGGTAAAATGACAATTGAAAGAATTCAATGAACACCTCCTGAAAGAGACCCAAAAATTAAAACCCCAAGAAATATCATGGTTAAATTTGCAAACTATCGGATCAAGGAAAAAAATATTTGAAGGAGCCATAAAGAAACAATTGAAATACTGAGGAGCCACAATAAAGACTCAGGACTCAGCAGCTTCCACTTTAAAGGATCAAAGGGCCTGGAATCTGATATTCCAAAAAACAAAGGAACTTGGAATGCAACTAAGAATAAATTACACTGCTAAACTAAGCATTTTCTTTCATGGAAGAAGATGGACATTCAATGAAACTGTAGAATTCCATTTATTTTTTATGAAAAGACAAGAGCTAAGCAAAAACTTTGACCAACAAATATAGAACTCATGAGAAGCATAAAAATGTCAAAAAAAAAAAAACTTTTGAGAACTGTATTTCAGTTATGGGTATACATAGAGAGTACATGTATTTTCTGATTTTGCTGTTATAATATAAAAAGAAACTAGAGGTAGAAAAGTTATAGTGATAGAAAAAAGGGGAAAGTAGATGTAAAATGAGGGAAATTACATCTTAGGAAAGGGCAAAGAAAGTCTATTATAATTGAGGAAAATAAGGCAGGGTGAAGAATATTGTGTGAATCTTACTTTCATCAGGTTTGGCTCAAAGAAAGGATATTAGATATATATATTGCTTTCACCGAGAAACATCTCTCAACTTGTAGAAAAGTGGGAGGGGAAAGGGGAAAAGTAAAAGGATAAGTGAAATAGAAAGGAAGGGGGGAATAGTAGGGAAAGACATAAGAAAGGGGAAGAGTGTCTAAAAGGAGAAGACTGCTTGAGGCAGGTTTTGCTCATAAGTAAAATACTGGATAGGAGGGAAAAAGGGAAAGGAAAGTATAATTTGGGGTTAGTAAGGTAGCAGGAAATACAGAGTTAGTAATTTACATTGTAAATGTGAATGGGGTGAAGTCTCCCATAAAACATAAGCAGATAGCAAACTGAATTAAAAAAAAACAGACTCCTACAATATGTTGTTTACAAGAAACACATTTAAAGCAAAATGACATACAGAGTAAAGGTAAAAGGCCGAAGAATAATCTATTATATTTTGAATAAATTAAAAAAGAAAGCATAGCCATTCTGATCTCAGTTCAAGAAAAATCAAAAATTGATCTAATTAAAAGAGATAAGGAAGGAAACTGTATCTTGGTAAAGGGTACTATAGATAATGAAGCAATATCATTATTAAACATATATGCAACATGTGGTGTAGCAGCTAAATTCCTAAAAGAGAAAGAGGGTTAAAAGAGATTCAAGAAGAAATATACAGCAAAACTATAAAAGTGGGATATCTCAATCTTGCTTTCTCAGAACTAGATAAACCACAATACAAAATAAATAAGAAAGAAGTTAAAGAAATAAATAGAATATTAGAAAAAACTAGATATGATACATCTTTGGAGGAAACTGAATGGAGACAGAAAGGAGTACACTTTCTTCTTGGAAGTTCATGGAATCAATACAAAAACTGACCATATATTAGGACATAAAGTCCTCAAAATCAAATGCAGAAAGGCAGAAATAGTATATGTATTTATTTTCAGATCATGATGCAATAAAAATTACATTCAGTAAAGGGCCAATAGTAAATAGACCAAAAAGAAATTGGAAACTAAATAATCTCATCCTAAAGAATGATGGGTGAAACAGCAAATCATAGACACAATCAACAATTTCATTCAAGAGAATGACAATTATAAGAACCACCTGCCAGTGGCTACTCAAGGTCTAACTCAGACCTATAGAATGGATCTCTTCATGTGAGAGGATGATGATGGTGATACAAGGAGACTGAAAGGGATTTACTATAGTCACATTGTCTGACATTTCTCCTCTTCCCTCTGCCTCCAATTTATTTCATTCCCAATCTATTAAGCAACATCTGTGCCAGTAAAGGCTGCTTTCCAACTTCTCCAAATGTTATGATCCACAGCTCTGGAAGCTCTTGGGAAATTAACCTGCCCCTTCATTTACACATAGTCCTTAATACACAATAATGAGACAACATGCCAAAATTTGTGAGATATAGCAAAAGTGATAATAAGTGGAAATGTTATATCTCTAAGTGCTTAATTATATAAAATACAGAAAGAGAAGATCAATAAATTGGGCTTGCAACTAAAAACTCTAGAAAAAGAATAAATTAAAAAAAAGCCATGAAATACCAAACTTGAAATTCTAACAATAAAAGAGATATAATTTAATATATATTTATATATTTATAGGATATATACATATATATAATTGAATATATAATTGAAACAAAAAACCCTATTTAATTAATAAATAAAACCAAAAGTTGGTTTTATGAAAAAACAACAACAACAAAATAGATAAACTTTTAGTTAATTTGATTAAAAAAGAAAAGAGGAAAATCAAATTGTTAGACTCAAAACTGAAAAGGGAGAACGATCCACCAATGAAGAAGAAACTAGATTAATTATCAGGAGTTACTTGCCTAACTTTATGCCAATAAATTTGACAACTTAAGTGAAATGGAGGTATACCTACAAAAATACAGATTGTCCAAATTAACAGAGGAAATAAGCTACTTAAATAGCCCCATTTGAGGAAAAGCATTAGAACAAGCTAGTAATCAATTCCCCCAAAAAAATCCCTAAGACCAGATGGATTCACATTTAAAGAACAATTAACTCCAACACTACATAAATTATTTGAAAAAATAGGGAATGAGGAACTCCCACAAAATTCTTCTTATGACACAGACATGGTACTGACACCTAAACCAGGTAGGATGAAAACACAGAAAAAAAAATTATAGGCCAATCTCCCTAATGTATATTGATGCAAAAATCTTAAATAAAATATTAGCAAAAAGATTACAGATAAACTCCCCCAGAATAATACAACAAGACCAAGTAGAATTTATACCAATAATATAGGACTGGTTTGATATTAGAAAAGTGTTAACATAATTGACTATATCAGTAACTAAATCAACAAAAACTATATGATTATCTCAGTAGATGTAGAAAAAGGCATTTGATAAAATCCAATACCTATCCTGTTAAAAAACCCTAGAGAGTATAGGAATAAATGGAGTTCTCCTTAAAATAGTCAGGGGCATCTATTTAAAACCATCAGCAAACATCATATGTAATGGGGAAAAACTAAAACCATTCCTAATAAGATCAAGAATGAAACAAGGATGCCAACTATCACCATTACTATTCAATATAATATTAGCAATGCTTTTGCTAATAAGACTTGAAAGGAGTTCAAAGAAATTAGAGTAGGTAATGAGGAAATCAAATTATCATTCTTTGCAGATGATATGATGGTATACTTAGATAATCCTAGAGAATCAACTAAAAAGCTATTAGAAATAATCTACAACTTTAGCAAAATTGCAGGATACAAAATAAATCCACAAAAATTATCAGCATTCTTATATATCACTAACATAATCCAACAGCAAGAGATATAGAGAAAATCCATTTAAAATAATTGTTATAATATAAAATATTAGGGAACTTATCTGCCAAGGGAAAGTCAGGAACCATATAAGCAAAACTATACTTTCCATACAAATAAAGTCAGATATAAGCAATTGGAAAAAAATAATGTCAAGTGCTCATGGATAGTTCATGTGAACATAATAAAGATGACAATACTCCCTAAACTAATCTATTTATTTAGTGCTTTACCAATCAAACTTCCAAGAAACTATTTTACTGACCTAGAAAACAACAACAAAATTTATCTAGAAGAACAAAAGGTCAAGAATTTCAAAGGAATTAATGAAAAGAAAAGCAAATGTAGGTGGCTTAGCTCTAACAGATCTAAAACTATATTGTAAAGCAGCGGTCATCAAAACCATTTGGTACTGGCTAAGAAATAGAAAAGTGAGCCAGTGAAATAGGTTAGGTTCACAAAACAAAATAGCCAATGTTATATAACAATCTAGTATTCAACAAAACCAAAGGCCCCAGCTTTTTGGAAAAGAATTTGCTATTTGACAAATACTGCTGGGAAAATTGGAAACTAGTATGGCAGAAAGTAGGCCTAGACCCAGAACTAACACCGTATACCAAGATAAGGTTGAAATGGGTTCATGATCTAGACATAAAGAATGATATAAACAAACTAGAAGAACACAGGATAATTTACCTCTCAGATTTGTGGAGAAAGAAATTTGTAAACAAAGAAGAACTACAGACCATTTTTGATCATAAAATATATATTTTTGATTATATTAAGTTAAAAAGTTTTTGTACAAACAAAATTAATGCAGACAAGATTAAAAGGGAAGCAATAAACTGAGAAAACATTTTTACAACCAAAGGAAATGATGAAGGCCTCATTTCTAAAATATATAGAGAATTGACTCAAATTTATAATAGTTCAATCCTTTATCTAGTTGATAAATGATCAAAGGATATGAACAGTTTTCAGATGAAGAAATTGAAACTCTTTGTAACCATATGAAAAGGTGTTCCAAAGCATTATTAATCAGGGAAATGCAAATTAAGATAACTCTGAGATACCATTTCAAAGCTGTCAGATTGGCTAAGGTGACAAAAAAAGATAATGACAAATGTTGGAAGGGATATGGGAAAACTGGGACACTGACATATTGTTGGTGGCACTGTGAATGGATCCAGCCATTTTGGAGAGCAGTTTGGAAATATACTCAAACAATTATCAAACTCTGAATACTTTTTGATCCAGCAGTGTTTCTATTGGAATTATAGTCCAAAGAGATCATTAAAGGAGGGAAAGGGAACCCCATGTGCAAAAACATTTGTGGCAGTCCTTTTTGTAGTGGCTAGAAACTGGAAATTGGATGGATGCCCATCAATTGGAGAATGGCTGAATAAATCATGGTGTATGAATGCTATGGAACATTTTTGTTCTGTAAGAATCAACCAGCAGGATGATTTCAGAAAGGCTTGTAAAGACCTACATGAACTGATGCTAAGTGAAATGAGCAGAACCAGGAGATCATCATACATGGCAATAACAAGAGTACATGACGATCCATTCTGGCGGACATGGCTCTCTTCAACACTGAGATGATTCAAACCAGTTCCACTTCTTCAGTGATTAAGAGAGCCATCTACACCCATAGAGATAACCATGGAAGTAGTGTATGGAATACAACATAGCATTGCCACTCTTTCTCTTGTTATTTGATTGCATTTTGTTTTCTTTCTTAGATTTTCTTGTGTTTCCTTCTTGATCTGATTTTTCTTGTGCAACAAGATAACTGTATAAATATGTATACATATATTGTGTCTAACATGTATTTCGACACATTTAACATGTAATGAACTACCTGCCAGATAGGGGAAGGGGTGGGGGGAGAAGGGGAAAATTTGAAACAAAATGTTATGCCAGAGTCAATGTTGAAAAAATTACATATGCATATGCTTTATAAGTAAAAACTTTTAATAAAATAAATCCAGGTCAAATGGTAAAGGAGATAGCAAAAATGGTGGAAGAATGCTTCACAGTGCAGAATTGTTCAAATGGAAAGAGAAGAACAAAAATTACTAAGAAAAAAAAAAGCTTCTTTAAAAAGTATAATTAGCCAAATAGAAAATGATATACAAATGTTTCCTGAAGTAAACAATTACATAAAAATCAGAATTCAGCAAGTGGAATCTAATGGCTTTATTTTTTTGGTTTCTTTTATTGAAATTTTTTATTTTCAAATCTTATGCAAAGATAATTTTTCACCATTGACCCTTGAAAGATCTTGTGTTCCAATTTTTCTCCCTTACCACCAGTTCTTCTCCGAGATGGCAAGTAATCCAATAAATGTTAAATGTGGTAAAAAAAAAAATCTATACATAAATACAATATAGGCCTACATAGTTATACAGTTATCTTGCTGAACAAGAAGAATCAGCCCAAAAAGTAAAAAAAGAAGAAGAAATCAGAAAGAAAATAAAATCGGCTAACAACAAAAAAGTGAAAATGCTATGTTGTTATTGACAGTCAGTTCCCAAAGTTCACTCTCTGTGTGTACACAACTTCATCATAATAAGATCACTGGAACTCACCTGAATTGTCTCATTGTTAAAAAGAGCTACATCCATCAGAACTGATTATCATATAATCTTGCAGTGGTCATGTACAATGAAATCCTGGTTCTGCTTATTTCATTTAACATTAGTTCCTTTAACTCTCTCCACACCTCTCTGAAATCATCCTGCTGATCATTCCTTATAGAACAATAATATTTTAATAATAATATTAATATGAATAACATTCATATACCATAATTTATTCAGCCATTCTCCAATTGACACGCATCCACTCAGTTTCCAGTCTGTTGCCACTATAAAAAGGGCTGCCACAAACATTTTTTCACATGTGGATCCCTTTCCTTCCTTTAAGATCTCTTTATATAATCCCAATAGAAATACTGCTAGATCAAAGATTATGGATAATTTTGAACTTAATTAACCTTTTGAATTTTTCCAAATTGCTCTCCATAATTGTTATCCATTCATAATTACAGAAACAATGTCTGTGTCCTATTGTTCCCACATTCCCTCCCACATTTGCCATTATCTTTTCCTGTCTTCTTAGCCAATCAATTGGATATGATACTACTAGTGGTATCACAAAGACATCTTAATTTGCATTTCTCTGATCAATAGTAATTTGAAGCCCCTTTTCATATGACTAGAAATGGTTTCAATTTCTTCATCTGAAAATTATCTTTTCATATATTTTTACAATTTTTCAATTGGAGAATGGATTGAATCTTTGTAATTTTGAGTCAATTTTCTATATATTTTAGAAATGAGGCCTTTTTCAGAACTCTTAAAGGTCAAAGTGTTCTCCTATTTTATTGCTTCCCTTCTAATCTAGTCTGCATTAGGTTTGTTTGTTTGTACCAAAATTTTTGACATAATATAATCAAAATCATTTTTTTTTTTTGATGTTCAATAATTATTTCCAGTTCTTTGGGCACAAATTCCTTTCTTCTCCACAGATCTGAGAGGTAAGCTATTGTATGTTCTTCTAATGTGCCTATAATATCACTCTTTAGGTCTAAATCATGAACCCATTTCAAATTTAACTTGGTACATGGTGTGAGTCATTGCCTACTTTTCACCATACTAGTTTGCAATTTTCACAGCAGTTTTTGTCAAATAATGAGTTCTTATCCTAAAAGCAGGGTTGTTTGGGTTTGTCAAATAGTACATTTCTGTAATCATTTGTTATTTTGTCCTGTGAACTTAACCTACTATGCTAATGGACTTCTCTTATTTCTTTTCCAGTACCAAATTGTTTTGATGACGCTCCTTTATAATATAGTTTTAGATCTAGCACAGCTAGGGTATCTTTATTAGCACTTTTTATCATTAATTCCCTTGATCTTTTGTTCTTCCAGATGAACTTTGTTATTATTTTGAATAGGTCTGTAAAATAAATTCTTGAAAGTTTGATTAGTATGACACTAAGTATATTAATTGAAGTAGTATTGTCATTTTTTATTATATTGGTGCAACCTACTCTTGATCACTTCATATTTTTCCAACTGATTAGATCTTATTTTATTTGTGTAGAAAGTGATTTGTAGTTTTGCTCATATAGTTCTTGACTTTCCTTTGGGAGATAGATTTCCAAATATTTTACATTATAGACAGTTATTTTGAAGTGTGTTTTTTTTTTTTAATCTCTTGCTGCTGGACTTTGTTGGTAATATATGAAAATGCTGGTGATTTATGTGGATTTATTTTGTGTCTTGCAGTTTTACTAAAATTGTGGATTGTTTCTAGTAGTTTTTTTTAAGTTGGTTCTCTAAAATTCTCCAAGTATATCATCATATCATCTGCAAAGAGTGAGAATTTGGTTTTCCCATTGCCTGTTCTCATTCCTTTAGTCTCTTTTTCTTCTCATTGCTAAAGCTAAAATTTCTAATACAATATTGAATAGCAATAGTATCAGTGAAACAACCTTGTTTTATCCCTGATCTTATTGGGAATGGTTCTAGTTTTTCCCCATTACATCTGATGCTTGCTGATGGTTTAAAATAGGTGCCACTGATCATTTCAGAAAAACAGTCTGTTTATTCCTATGCTCTCTAGAGTTTTTAATAGGAATGGGTGTTGCATTTTGTCAAATGCTTTTTTGCATCTATTGAAATAATCATATGATTTTTGTTAGTTTGATTATTGATAATAGTCAGTTATACTAATAGTTTGCCTAATATTGAACCAGCCCTGCATTCCTGGTATAAATCCCACTTGGTCATAGTGTATTATCTTGGTGATGACTTTCTGTAATCTCGTTGCTAATATTTTATTTAAGATTTTTGCATCCATATTCATTAGGGAAATTGGCATATAACTTTCTTTTTCTGTCTTTATCCTGCCTTATTTAGCTATTAACACCATATCTGTGTCATAAAAGGAATTTTATAGGACTCCTTCTTTCCCCACTTTTTCAAATAATTTATATAGCATTGGAATTAATTGTTGTTTAAATATTTGTAAGAATTCACATGTAAATCCATGGCCTTAGAGCTTTTTTCTTAGGGTGTTGATTAATAGCTTGTGGTATTCCTTTTTCTATAAGGGGACGATTTAAATAATTTATTTCCTCTTTTGTTAACCTGGGCAATCTATATGTTTGTAGCTATTCCTCCATTTCTCATAGATTATCAAATTTATTGGCATTTAGCTTGGCAAAATAACTCCTAATTATTGCTGTGATTTCCTCTTCATTTTTGAGACTATCAATTTGGTTTTTCTTTCCTTTTTTAATCAAACTAACTAAAAGTTTATCTCTTTTGTTGATTTTTTTCAAGGCTGCACTTTGAAGGGCAGCCAGCACGAGGAGGAAAGGGGAGGGGTACTGGAACTGCGTTGTTCTCCCAACCTGAATCTTCCTTCTCCCAGTCCTTCTCCTGGACATCACTTCCCATCCTTTTGAAAACAAACCCCACGAACACTCTTTGACCGCATTCCTTCTGAAGGGTGCTGCAGACCTGACTTGGATCTAGCCATGTCTTATGGCCTATGACAAGCTCCTCCTGAGAGGTGAGCTGTGTCAGGCTCAGGGGCAGTGATGTGGACCCTTGGCATAGCCTCCTCTTCTGAATGTATAGGGAGTCCATAAAATCTTGACTCCACATATCTTCTTTCCTGTCCCCTGTCCCCATAAATGCATGGAAATTAGTTCTGGTTTTGAAATACTGGTGCAGTTTCCCCTTTTCCCTCTGCATGTGTCAAGATTGAATATTTTTCATAAAATTATTTCATAAAATTTCATAAATTTTTTCATAAAATTATTTCATAAAATTATTCATAAAAATCATGACTGACTTTTTCACAAAACCAACTCTTAGTTTTATTTATTAGTTCAAACACTTTCTTATTTTCATTTTATTAATCTCCCCTTTTATTTTCAGAATTTTATATGTGGCATTTAAACAAGGGTTTTTAACTTGTTCTTTTTCTAGTGTTTTTAGTTGTAAGCCCAATTCACTGTTCTTCTCTTTGTTTATTTTATGCAAGTAAGCATCTAAAGATATAAAATTTCCCCTACTAACTGCTTTGGCTGCATCCCAGAAATTGATTGCTAGGTTATTATGGTCAGGTCTTGTGTTCTTCCAAGTCTCAATGACTTATAATTTGTCTTTTGTATTTGCTTTTGGGTGATTTACAATAAATCAGCTAAATCTCTTGCTTGCAAATAGGACAGAGCAGCCTAAGAGCTCACAGAAGATTCCCTGATGCATGGAAGGCCCAAAGCTCTGGCTCCCTATCTCAGCTATTTGCCCCAGGCACTCTTTGTGTAGTCTTGACTCAGCAGACTTTCCCCCTGCCAGATTGAAACAGACTTGCTCTGAAGTTCTTCCAAAGTATCTTCTGGAAATGTGCTGCACTTCAAATATTTGTGGCTTCTGTCATTCCTGAACTAGTTCAGAGACTTAATCTGCTGTTGGTTTGAGAGAAGGTCAGAGGAGGTCAGATAGAGATTTGTCTACTCTGACATCTTGGTTTCACCCCTTAACTAAGACTTTATGAGATATCAAGAAACAATAAAGTAAAAAACAAAAGAATGGAAAAAAGTAGAAAACTGTGATAAAAAAAAAAGGCCAGATATAATTTGTCAAGAAATTATCAAGGAAAATTGTGTTAATATTCTAGAACCAGAAAGTAAAATAGAAAATAAAAGAATCCATTGGCTACCTGCTGAAAGAAATTCCAAAATGAAAACTCCCAGGAACATTATAGGCAAATTCTGGAGTTTCCATGATCAATGAGAAAGTAATGCAAGCAGCCAAAAAGAAATAATAAAGTATAGGGGAATCAGAGACTGAATAGCAGATTTGACAGCTTCTACATTAAAGGACTGAAGAACTTGGATTGCAATTTTCCAGAGTACAAAGGAACTAGTATTTCAAATAAGAATCATGTAACCCAGCAAACCTGAGTATAATATTTCAGGGGGAAAAATACACATTCAGTGAAATGGAGAACTTCTATATTTTCCTAATGGAAAGACTAGAGCTGAATAGAAAATTTGACTTACAAATGAAAGATGCAGAAGATACATTAAAAAGTAAACAGGAAAGGTACTTAATAAATGACTTAATAAAGTTAAGCTATTTACATGCCTACATGGGAAAATGATACTTGATATTCATAATTTTTTTTTTTTCACTATTAGGGAAGCTAGCAGGAGTATATGTAGATAAAGGACACATGTGTGAGTTCAATTTGAAGGAATAAAAATGCAAAGAAATGGTAGAGTATAATAAATAATTTCACATAAAAGAGTCAAGAATTCTGGGATCTTCTCAAAGTCCCCCAGTTTCCCTCAAAAAATCACATGAAATCGGCTCCTGACTTCCGGTCAAGATGGCGGAGAGGAGGCACACTGCTGTGTAGCTCCACGTTTTTCTCTCACTATCCATTTCATTACAAGCCTCTGAATTGATACTTGACTGAAAAAAACCCCACAAATAGTTACCAAGAGAATCCATCCTTGAGATTTGCCAAGAAAGGTCTGTTTTTGCGTGAGGGCTGGGATGGTTTTGGATCAGGCACAGGGTGCAGACAGGCAACTGAGAGCATGGGAGGTGGCTCACAGCCAAGCAGACTGGAGAGGGGGTGGGGTGTGATCGCAACCGTCTCTGAGGAGAGAGCTTTGCTACAGGTTTGGATACTTTGCTCCGGCAGCAAGCCAGCAGCCCAGCAGAGAAGCTAAAAACACCGGGGTGAAGAATACAACCCCAAACAGCTGGAGTCTCTTGGGACCTGGCCACCACCCCCACCCCCCCAGTGACTCAGCACGCTCTGGGATCTCAGAGTGCAGGTGCAGCACAGTAGGGCTAGTGCCTCACTGCTACTGCCCCCGCTGTCTGTAGAGGAAGCTCAGTAACACACAACCCAGCCCCTCCCCCCAAAAAGCAGACTCCAAATTAGGGGTGATTTCTTTTTCTCTTTTTGCTAGTTTGTCTTTGATTCTTTGACATAATGAGCAAAAAACTGAAGAGGACTTTAACCCTTGACAGCTTCTATACAGAAAGAGAGCAGACTCCAAATCCTGAGGAGACTAAAAACAGACAGTCCCCAGGTGAATCCCCAAAGGAGGAGATCATCTGTTCCTCAGCACAGATGAACCTCATGGAAGTAATTAAAAAGGGTGTCACAAGGGAACTAAAAAAAAAATGGGAAAGGAGAGGGAGGCTTGGCAAGAGAGTCTGGAGAAGTCATCCCACTCAGTTAAAGAGAGACTGGATAAATAAATAAAATCCTTAAAAAATAGGATTAGTGAACTGGAAACAGAAAATAGCTCTCTAAAAAACAAAATTGGTGAAATGGAAAAAAATTCCACAGAACAAAAGAACTCAATGGGACAATTAGAAAAAGATTTTAAAAGAGTAAGTGAAGAAAACACTTCATTAAAAATCAGAATCGAACAATTGGACTTGAATGACTCGAGGAGACAAGAAGAACCAGTCAAGCAAAGCCAAAAACATCAAGCAATGGAAAAGAATGTGAAATACCTTCTGGGGAAGACGACAGACCTGGAAAACAGATCCAGGAGAGACAATCTGAGAATCATCGGACTCCCAGGAAAGCATGATGAAAAAAAGAGCCTGGACACTATTTTCCAGGAAATTATCAAAGAGAACTGCCCAGAAATCTTAGGAACAGAAGATAAAATAGACATTGAAAGAATTCATCGATCACCCACTGAAAGGGATCCTAAAATCAAAACACCAAGGAATATAGTGGCCAAATGCCAGAATCTTCAGACGAAGGAAAAAATATTGCAAGCAGCTAGAAAAACCCAATTCAAGTATCGAGGAGCCACAACAAGGATCACTCAGGATCTGGCAGCATCCACATTAAAGGATCAAAGGGCCTGGAATATGATATTCTGAAAGGCTAAAGAACTTGGAATGCAACCAAAAATAACTTACCCAGCTAGAATGAGCATCTTTTTCCAAGGAAGAAGATGGACATTCAACAAAGTAAGTGAATTTCCCCTATTTTTGATGAAAAAGCCAGAACTTAACAAAAAGTTTGATCTACAAATATAGGAATCAAGAGAAATCTAAAAAGATAAAGATTAATCTTGGGAACTATATTTCTGATATAAAGAGGTATAAAGAATACATGTATACCTTGTGCTAGAAAGTAGATGTAGAAAGGACATTGTACCACAAAAAGGGTAAAGTGGGAGTACTACATCTCATGAAGAGGCAAAGGAAACCTATTATATCTGAGAGAAAGAATGGAGAGGGATGAATATAGTGGGTATCTTACTGCCTTCAGAATTGGCTTTAAGAGAAAAATTTTAGACATATTTAATTTATGGTGAAACTTCTCCCACTTCATTGAGAAGTGAGAAAGGAAAAGTGAAAAGGGAAGGAATAAGCTAAGTGGAAGGGAATACAGTAACTGGGAGGGAAAGGGTTTAGATGGGGGAGGTAATCTAAGATGGGGGGGAGATACTAAAAAGGGAGGGCTGTGAGAAGCAAGTGCTCACAAGCTTAATGCTGGGAAGGTGGGTAAGGGGGAAAGAAGGGAGAAAGGCATTAAACAGGGGTTAACAAGATAGCAAGTAATACAGAATTGGTCATTTTAACCCTAAATGTGAATGAGGTAAACTCCCCCATAAAGAGGAAGTGGTTAGCAGAATGGATTAAAAGCCAGAATCCTACAATATGTTGTTTACAGGAAACACACCTGAAGTGGGGAGATACATGCAGGTTAAAGGTAAAAGGTCGGAGCAAAATCTACTATGCTTCAGCTGAAGTCAAAAAAGCAGGAGTAGCCATCCTGATCTCAGATCAAGCTAAAGCAAAAATTGATCTAATTAAAAGAGATAAGGAAGGGCACTATATCTTGCTAAAGGGTAGCATGGATAATAAAGCAATATCACTATTAAACATATATGCACCAAGTGGGGTAGCATCTAATTTCTTAAAAGAAAAATTAAGAGAGGCTGCAAGAAGAAATAGACAGCAAAACTATAATAGTGGGAGATCTCAACCTTGCACTCTTAGAATTAGATAAATCAAACCACAAAATAAATAAGAAAGAAGTCAAAGAGGTAAATAGAATACTAGAAAAGTTAGATATGATAGATCTCTGGAGAAAATGTAATGGAGACAGAAAGGAGTACACTTTCTTTTCAGCAGTTCATGGAACCTATACAAAAATTGACCATATATTAGGACATAAAAACCTCAAATTCAAATGCAGTAAGGCAGAAATAGTAAATTCATCCTTTTCAGACCACGATGCAATGAAAATTACATTCAACAAAAAGCCAGGGGAAAGTAGACCAAAAAATAATTGGAAACTAAATAATCTTATACTAAAGAATGATTGGGTAAAACAGCAAATCATAGACATAATTAATAATTTCACCCAGAAAATGATAATAATGGGACATCATACCAAAATATATAGGATACAGCCAAAGTGGTAATAAGGGGAAATTTCATATCTCTAGAGGCCTATTTGCATAAAATAGAGAAAGAGAAGCTCAATGAATTGGGCTTGCAACTAACAATGCTAGAAAAGGAACAAATTAAAACCCCCCAGTCAAATACTAAACTTGAAATTCTAAAAATAAAAGGAGAGATCAATAAAATTGAAAGTAAAAAAACTATTGAATTAATTAATAAAACTAAAAGTTGGCTCTATGAAAAAAACAATGAAATAGACAAACCCTTAGTAAATCAGATTAAAAAAAGGAAAGAGGAAAATCAAATTGTTAGTCTTAAAAATGAAAAGGGAGAACTCGCCACTAACGAAGAGGAAATTAGAGCAATAATTAGGAGTTACTTTGCCCAACTTTATGCCAATAAATTTGACAACTTAAGTGAAATAGAAGAATACCTCCAAAAATATAGCTTGCCCAAACCAACAGAGGAAGAAGTAAATATCCTAAACAGTCCCATCTCAGAAAAAGAAATAGAACAAAGTATCAACCAACTTCCTAAGAAAAAATCCCCAGGACCAGATGGATTTACATGTGAATTCTACCAAACATTTAAAGAACAATTAACTCCAATGCTAAATAAACTATTTGAAAAAATAAGGATTGAAGGAGTCCTACCAAACTCCTTTTATGACACAGACATGGTACTGCTACCTAAACCAGGTAGGTTGAAAACATAGAAAGAAAATTATAGACCAATCTCCCTAATGAATATTGATGCTAAAATCTTAAATAAAATATTAGCAAAAAGATTACAGATAATCATCCCCAGGATAATACATCATGACCAAGTAGGATTTATACCAGGAATGCAGGGCTGGTTAAATATTAGGAAAACTATTAGCATAATTGACTATATCAATAACCAACCAAACAAAAACCATATGATCATCTCAATAGATGCAGAAAAAGCATTTGATAAAATCCAACATCCATTCCTAATAAAAACACTTGAGAGCATAGGAATAAATGGACTTTTCCTTAAAATAGTCAGGAGCATATATTTAAAACCATCAGTAAGCATCATATACAATGGGGAAAAACTGGAATCCTTCCCAGTAAGATCTGGAGTGAAGCAAGGTTGCTCACTATCACCAATATTATTCAATATCGTATTAGAAACACTAGCCTCTGCAATAAGAGTCAATAAAGTTATTAAAGGAATTAGAGTAGGCAATGAGGAAACCAACTATCACTCTTTGCAGATGATATGATGGTATACCTAGAAAACCCCAGAGATTCTACTAAAATGTTATTAGAAATAATTCACAATTTTAGCAAAGTAGCTGGATACAAAATAAATCCCCATAAATCCTCAGAATTTTTATACATCACCAACAAAATCCAACAGCAAGAGATACAAAGAGAAATTCCATTCAGAATAACTGTTGATAGCAGAAAATATTTGGGAATCTATCTACCAAAGGAAAGTCAGGAATTATATGGACAAAATTACAAAAAAGTTTCCACACAAATAAAGTCAGACTTAAATAATTGGAAAAATATTAAGTGCTCTTGGATAGGCCGAGTGAATATAATAAAGATGATAATACTCCCTAAACTAATCTATTTATTTAGTGCTATACCAATCAGACTTCCAAGAAAATATTTTAATGATCTAGAAAAAATAACAACAAAATTCATATGGAACAATAAAAAGTCAATTCTCTCAAGGGAATTAATGAAAAAAAAATCAAATGAAGGTGGCCTAGCTGTACCTGATCTAAAATTATATTATAAAGCAGCAGTCACCAAAACCATTTGGTACTGGCTAAGAAATAGATTTGTTGATCAGTGGAAAAGGTTAGGTTCACAAGACAGAATAGTCAACTATAGCAATCTAGTGTTTGACAAACCCAAAGATCCTAACTTTTGGGATAAGAATTCATTATTCAATAAAAACTGCTGGGATAACTGGAAGTTAGTATGGCAGAAATTAGGCGTGTACCCACACTTAACACCATATACCAAGATAAGATTGAAATGGGTCCATGACTTAGGCATAAAGAACGAGATTATAAATAAATTGGAGGAACATAGGATAGTTTATCTCTCAGACTTGTGGAGGAGAAGGAAAATTGTGACCAAAGATGAACTAGAGACTATTACCGATCACAAAATAGAAAATTTTGATTATATCAAATTAACAAGCCTTTGTACAAATAAAACTAATGCAAACAAGATTAGAAGGGAAGCAACAAACTGGGAAAACATCTTCACAGTTAAAGGTTCTGATAAAGGCCTCATTTCCAAAATATATAGAGAACTGACTCAAATTTATAAGAAATCAAGCCATTCTCCAATTGATAAATGGTCAAAGGATATAAACAGACAATTTTCAGATGATGAAATTGAAACTATTACCACTCATATGAAAGAGTGTTCCAAATCATTATTGATCAGAGAAATGCAAATTAAGACAACTCTGAGATACCACTACATACCTGTCAGATTGGCTAAGATGACAGGAAAAAATAACGATGTATGTTGGAGGGGATGTGGGAAAACTGGGACACTGATGCATTGTTGGTGGAACTGTGAACGAATCCAACCATTCTGGAGAGCAATCTGGAATTATGCCCAAAAAGTTACCAAATTGTGCATATCCTTTGATCCAGCAGTGTTTCTATTGGGCTTATATCCCAAAGAAATACTAAAGAAGGGAAAGGGACCTGTATGTGCCAAAATGTTTGTGGCAGCCCTGTTTGTAGTGGCTAGAAACTGGAAATTGAATGGATGCCCATCAATTGGAGAATGGCTGGGTAAATTGTGGTATATGAATGTTATGGAATATTATTGTTCCATAAGAAATGGCCAGCAAGATGAATACAGGGAGGCTTGGAGAGACTTACATGAACTGATGCTAAGTGAAATGAGCAGAACCAGGAAATCATTATACACTTCAACAATGATAGTGTATGAGGATGTATTCTGATGGAAGTGGATTCCTTTGACAAAGACTCAATTTCAACTGATAAATGATGGACAGAAGCAGCTACACCCAAAGAAAGAACACTGGGAAACGAATGTGAACTATTTGCATTTTTGTTTTTCTTTCCGAGTTGTTTTTTACCTTCTGAATCCAATTCTCCCTGTGCAACAAGAGAACTGCTAGGTTCTGCACACATATATTGTATCTAGGATATACTGCAACATATTTAACATATATAGGACTGCTTGCCATCTAGGGGAGGGGATGGAGGGAAGAACAGGAAAAATTGGAACAGAAGCGAGTGCAAGGCATAATGTTGTAAAAAAATTACCCTGGCATGGATTCTGTCAATATAAAGTTATTATAAAATAAAATAAAATATTAAATTCAAAATAAATAAAAACATGAAATCAAGCCTATGAAAAAATTATGATGAAACATTCTTCATCTCAACATAGATTGAAAAAAAATTTAAGAAAGGTCAGTCTCACAGGGGTGAAAAGGACATTCAGCTCAGTTCCGACAGAGTCTGGAAAGCTGGTGAGAGGATCATACATTGAATACCCTACAAACAGAAGAGATCCTTGTGCTCAAAGCCATAATTGGTCATATCAATAACAAAAACAATCAAAATCTTATGATAATCTCAGTAGATGCAAGAAAAAAATCTTTTGACAAAATATGGCAACCATTCCTACTAAAAAACATTAGGAAGCATAGGGACGAAGGAATCTTTATTTAAAATAATAAGCAGTATCCTCTAAAGCCAACAGCAAGCACTATTTCTAATGGAAAGAATCTTAATACATTCCCAATAAAGATCAGGAGTGAAACAAGGATGCTCATCATCACCCCTAATATTTAACATTGTACTAGAAATACTGATTTAGCAATAAAAAACAAACAAAAAAATGAATTAGAATTGGCAATGAGGAAAAAATATAACTCTTTGAAGATGATGTGATGACATAGAGAGAGTCCTAGAAAATCATCCAAAAACATACTTTATATCAACTTAGAAAAAACAAATGAATTGCTTCTGGTCACACAATTTAAAATTCTCATAGGATTAATTCAAAGCCAGTTATTTCTTCATCTTAAGTCTAACCAGATTTCTACTTTACATAGCTAGATTTGGCAATTAATGAAATTTTCTGCACTTCCTGTTACCATTACAGAATCAAGGAAGGATATAACCAGAAAGAAATTCAATAATAACCTCTAAGAAGAAGCAGTCAGGTAAACAAATGTAAGCATGTTTTAAACTGAAGTAGGAGAGAGAGAAAAAAATGGAGATAAAGAGGAGACAAAATGAATTATAAAGAAGATTCATAATAATCCAGTTTAAGAGCAACACACTTGGAAACAATAATAGTATGAAGATTCATTTAATGTTTTTTTTTTAAATTTAATTTTATTTAATAATAACTTTGTATTGACAGAATCCATGCCAGGATAATTTTTACACAGCATTATCCCTTGAAATCACTTATGTTTCATTTTTTCCCCTCCCTCCCTCCTCCCCCCCCAAGATGGCAAGCAGTCCTATATATGTTAATTATGTTGCAGTATATCCTAGATACAATACACATTTGCAGAACTGAACAGTTCTCCCGCTGCACAGGGAGAATTGGATTCAGAAGGTAAAAATAACTCAGGAAGAAAATCAAAAATCAAATAGTTCACATTCATTTCCCAGTATTCCTTCTTTGGGTGTAGCTGTTTCTGTCCATCATTTATCCAATGAAACTGAGTTAAGTCTCTTTGTCAGAGAAATCCACTTCCATCAGAATACATCCTCATACAATATCGTTGTCAAAGTGTATAATGATCTCCTGGTTCTGCTCATCTCACTTAGCATCAGTCCATGTAGGTCTCTCCAAGCCTCTCTGTATTCATCCTGCTGGTCATTCCTTACAGAGCAATAATATTCCATAACATTCATATACCACAATTTACCCAGCCATTCTCCAATTGATGGGCATCCGTTCATTTTCCAGTTTCTAGCCACTACAAACAGGGCTGCTACAAACATTTTGGCACATACAGGTCCCTTTCCCTTTTTTAGTATCTCTTTGGGGTATAAGCCCAATAGAAACACTGCTGGATCAAAGGGTATGCACAGTTTGATAACTTTTTGGGCATAATTCCAGATTGCTCTCCAGAATGGCTGGATTAGTTCACAACTCCACCAACAATGCATCAGTGTCCCCATTTTCCCGCATCCCCTCCAACATTCATCATTATTTTTTCCTGTCATCTTAGCCAATCTGACAGGTGTGTAGTGATATCTCAGAGTTGTCTTAATTTGCATTTCTCTGATCAATAGTGATTTGGAACACTCTTTCATGTGAGTGGTAATAGTTTCAATTTCTTCATCTGAAAATTGTCTGTTCATATCCTTTGACCATTTATCAATTGGAGAATGGCTTGATTTTTTATAAATTTGAGTCAGTTCTCTATATATTTTGGAAATGAGGCCTTTATCAGAACCTTTAATTGTAAAGATGTTTTCCCAGTTTGTTGCTTCCCTACTAATCTTGTTTGCATTCATTCTGTTTGTACAAAGGCTTTTTAATTTGATATAATCAAAATTTTCTATTTTGTAATCAGTAATGGTCTCTAGTTCATCTTTGGTCACAAATTTCTTTCTCCTCCACAAGTCTGAGAGATAAACTATCCTATGTTCCTCTAATTTATTTATAATCTCGTTCTTTATGCCTAGGTCATGGACCCATTTTGATCTTATCTTGGTATGTGGTGTTAAGTGTGGGTCCTTGCCTAATTTCTGCCATACTAATTTCCAGTTATCCCAGCAGTTTTTATCAAATAATGAAATCTTATCCCAAAATTTAGAATCTTTGGGTTTGTCAAACACTAGATTGCTATAGTTGACTATTCTGTCTTGTGAACCTAACCTTTTCCACTGATCAACTAATCTATTTCTAAGCCAATACCAAATGGTTTTGGTGACTGCTGCTTTATAATATAATTTTAGATCAGGTACAGCTAGACCACCTTCATTTGATTTTTTTTTCATTAATTCCCTTGAGATTCTCGACTTTTTATTGTTCCATATGAATTTTGTTGTTATTTTTTCTAGATCAATAAAATATTTTCTTGGAAGTCTGATTGGTATAGCACTAAATAAATAGATTAGTTTAGGGAGTATTGTCATCTTTATTATATTTGCTTGGCCTATCCAAGAGCACTTAATATTTTTCCAATTATTTAAGTCTGACTTTATTTGTGTGAAAACTTTTTTGTAATTTTGCTCATATAATTCCTGACTTTCCTTTGGTAGGTAGATTCCCAAATATTTTATGCTATCAACAGTTATTTTGAAAGGAATTTCTCTTTGTATCTCTTGCTCTTGGATTTTGTTGGTGGTGTATAAGAATGCTGAGGATTTGTGGGGATTTATTTTGTATCCTGCTACTTTGCTAAAATTGTGAATTATTTCTAATAGCTTTTTAGTAGAATCTCTGGGGTTTTCTAGGTATACCATCATATCATCTGCAAAGAGTGATAGTTTGGTTTCCTCATTGCCTACTCTAATTCCTTTAATCTCTTTCTCGACTCTTATTGCAGAGGCTAGTGTTTCTAATACAATATTGAATAATAATGGTGATAGTGGGCAACAAGATTCATTTAATGTTGTCAGCCATGCATACATAACCTAAAAAAAAAGGATAAGTGACAGTGGATCATCAGCATCATATTTCAAGGAGCCAAAGACTTTGAAACCTTTTCCACAGGGTTTTTGCAATAGAATAATTTATGATTTGTCTCTAATGGCTGTATGATTATTCGTTTTTAATACCTTTCAATTACAGAAATATAATTTAAGTTTCCACAATATGCAGAATACTGTTCTGTAGGAGATGCCAGAAGAAGTAACTACAACCATGGTCTTTGCTTTATCAAGTTGTCAAAATAACAGATGAACATGTAAACATGAAACAAACATAAAACATATGAGGAGGATATTAGAGAGAGTATGTATTCTTTTTGAGATTTGTAAAAAGAAACATGATTAACAACTGGATTGTTGTTGGAAGACTTCATAAGAGTCAAGGGACATGAGGAAAAACTTGGGGGATGAGTAGAATCTTAATATGTAGAGACAGAAAATGAAGAGTCATCTCAGGAATAGAAAATGACTTAGGCAAAGATATTGTGGTGGGAAAATTGGTAGGAAAAAGTGGGAGATGCCTAAGGAGTAATTAGTTAAATAATTTGGCAGGGAGATTGAAAATGTCTATCGAATATATTAAGAAAAGTGTGAAACAGGGAATAAAATAGTATCAGAACAATAAAAAGTGAAGGACCATAGATGTGGATCTAAATAATTTCAGATTTACTCAGAAATTATAATCGATAATATATAGATAAATAGATATAGATATAGTAACTTAAGATTTGTAACTTATTTTTCATATATTTGTTTTACATATACTCCATTGTGCAGGTATTATTGTGTAAATTTAACAAAGGGAGATCAATGGTTAAGTGATTTAGGAATGGTCATATTGCCATGAAGTGTCAGAAATCTGAATCAAACACAAGTCTTTTGGGTCTTAAAGACCTTAAAGACTGGTTCTTCTAGGATACCAAGGTAGAAAAAAGGCAAAAATTAACAACAACAAGAAGGAAAAAAAAATAATTTAGTGATAGAAGAGAGAGAAGAAACTAAATGTGCTTAAGACAGATTAACAGGGCAGTGCTTTGAATAATAGATTACAGAAAAAAATGGACAGTGGGGAGGCTGCTTGAAAAGATATTACAATAGCACACAGAACATTAACAGTAGGAAGTTGAAATAAATGATTAAGAACTTTTCAGTAATAATTAAAATCCAATATTTATGATTTTAATATATAAATTTAAATTTCACCTCTTAATTCAAATGTTTATAAAGTATATTTTCCCAAGAAATTTTTCATTTGATTTGATTAATACATGATTTAAATATATTGATATTTTCTGGCACCTCTCAGAGTTGTTCTACCTTTGTTGTATTGCTTATAATGCTAGATTTTCAAAGGTTGCTGAAGTACAATAAATATTACAAACATTATTATAAACAAGGCATCCCTCACTGTCATATCTAGAAATATGAGTTATGTACCATGTGTAAAGATTCCATTCCAAAATATAGATTTTGATCTTAGATAAATGAGCATACAGTGCTTTTTTCCATTAGAAAATTTTTGCAAGATATCAGGTAAAGCATGCCTTACTATCTGAATCCAAAATCTTTTACTTTCAGATAATACTCATTTTAATCACTTCAAAATAGTTTCTATTCTATTCTATTCTGTTCCTCCCTTACCCCTTACACACAACTTTTCTGCATCTTATGTTAAAGATTTTAATTTTTGCTCAAAATTTCTTTTGGACTATTTCTAGAATTTCTTCAATTTAAAAACCTAGAAAATTATAGATACGATGTTAAGACCAAAGTACAATTGCCTTCAGTAAGATCATACTGAAAGAAAGAGAATAAATTGATGAAAAACTGATTCAGCTTCAGATATGGCCAACACAAGTGTGTATATGGGTTCAGGTAACATGAAAATCTTGATACTGTACTGAGAATTGCTGAAGTACAACATTCTAAATAAGTTAAGATCAAATTAAATTAGGACTGTAGTTATTCTATATAAGGACTGTAAAAGTGTTCATTTTCTAAATACTATTAATCCTTATACATTAAATCTACATGAATATGAATAGTTTTTAAAAGCCAGAATGGGATTAGAGTTTCTGCCACTATTCAATATCTCTACTGTTCAGTGTCAGATCAACATATTCCCTTATGTAATTACAGAAGGAAATGCACACAATGAAAATTCCTGATTTTTAAGCCACATTGTTATTTATTTCAAATTGCTTTTCTTACTTTGATAGATAGCTGATGGAGCCAAATGAAGTCATCACCTGCTGACCAACCTTCTGGTAATGAAACTCTCTAGCCTAAATGCTAGACTGGCACATTGTTCATAAGAATTTTTCCCATTTATTCACTGACATGTTGCCTATCACTGGGCCAATATTACAGATCTTCCAACTTGGGAGGATATCTCAGACTTTGTGCTTTTCTGGCATGACATTTAAGAAACTCAAACCTGTAAGTCATCTTCTTGCCACAGTGAGATACTGGCCTAGCAACCATTAATCTTTAACTCCTAATATCTAAACCCTGATCCAACAAGTATGGATTCTGTTTTCTAGATGGGCAATTTTTGGTTTGGAAAAAAATCCATAAGCTGCATAAAAAGATAATATTTTTCATTCTTATGTTTTCAGATTCTGAGGCAAGAAATAAATGAAATACAGAGCTTTCTTCAATGTCACTAACATTGTAATAACATTTTTACAATAAGATCAAGATGCTCAGTAGCCCCTGAGATGTGTAACTCTGAATATAGTGAATAGTAATATATCTACATAATCTCCAACATCTGGATGAAATGTGCAAAAATACTATGACTTGGATGAGTTTAATATGTAAGTATTCTTAATGACCACACAGAATCTGTCAATTTGAGCCTTCATTCCAATTGGCTCTCAGACAGAGAAATGAGCATGCTATTGTTCTTATCTGCTCTCTATCCCTAATTCAGGGTACAGATGAATCCTTGCTGATTAAAACAAACAATGGGCCTTTTTTTTTCTCATCCAGGCTCCTAAAAGGAGCCATGTGGCTCCTAAAAGGGCTTGACTATGTACAACCACAGTTCCCTTATGTGAAGCTGTGTCATTTCCTTTTTAATTTGATTTTATTCTGGTTAAGTTTCTAGGTAGAGCAGTGTGTATTTTCCTAAAAGTTAATGAATCTGCATCTCAGATGAATGTCACTTTTTGATTTTATTTTGGTAGCATTTTGCCTCTGTTGATGGCTTTCTGGTTGAAGGTAGCATTGTCAAACTTGTCTCTTTATATTCAAATTGCTTTGAATTAACAGCAGAAATCTCTAATGTTTGTTTCAACATGATGTATTTCCTTTACAATACTATTTATGTTTTGCATTATTTTTATAAATTTTAAAACATTCTAAGGAGATCATAGGGTTCTCTCTATTGCCAAAGATATCCATCACAAACACATATGTGAAAAGTAAAAGCCATGAATCAGAAATCAAAGTTAAAAATTAAATAGAATTATATAAGCTGAAAGGATCAACACATAAGAAGTTCCAGAGGCATTTGTTGAAATGGTATAAATTTTTGCTCACCAGACAATATTTGGTACTTTTGCCTGTCCCTAAGGCATATGTATTTGATCAATATCTTCTCTATGAATATAGGAGGTAAATTAGGAGCAATATTGATACTCAATCACTATTGATACTCAATCACTAGTACTTTATGTATTCTTAAATGAAAGTCAAAGAGATTAAAAAATCCTTTCTGAATTTTGAAATCAAGTACTACTTCTGCTGCTCACAAAAGATGGGTATTTCCAAATGGGTTGTGTTTTAGATAACAAAAAGAAAGCTATTAGAATGACACATTCATATTATAAACCTACTATCTCCAAACATATCTTCATCCGCTGGCTGCTCCTCATATTATGTGAGTTTCTTGATGTTTTCAATATTTCTTTGCATTATCAGTAGCTAGCATAGTCATTTGCATATTATAGGTTCCTAAAAATATTTATTGATTTGAATTGGAATGATTGGATATAAATATCTTTTTGTTTGTTGTCTTCCCACATTAAGTGATATGATCCATCAGGGTAAATACTGTCTTTTAGTTTATATTTGTTTGCATTGAATTTAGTATACTGTCTGCCTCTTAATAAGTGTAAGCTCTTAATAAATAAAAAAATTATAAATTTTGCCTTATTTTGCTTATGTTCCTTTACTCATGCTCTGTCTCCCTTTTAAAATTAAAGGGATGATTTTGTTTTTGTTTATTTGTTTGTTCTATTTTGTTTTTCCTTATCCTTTGATTCTATCATAGTGCTTAACATCTACTAAGTTTTTAAATGCTTGTATATCCATTGGTTGAAAATGCACTGCATTCTAACTTCATTTATTTATTTCTAGAAATCATTCAGACCCAATTCAAATGCCACTTCCCTGTGTAGTGTTTCTGATAAATTCCCTTTGAGAAATGAGCTTTTCATCTTCTGAACTAATTCAGTGACTTGGGTCTTTCCTATTATACTTTCACATGAAACTTTACATTATAATGATGTAAGGATGTTCATAAGTTCTTATATCCTCTTCTGCAATTTAGACTCCTGATGGATAGGCACTATATCTTACATTATCCAAGACATTTAGTACAGTCCCTTGAATATAATAGATACTAATATAGTAGATATTCAATAAATTAATCAAATTAATTCAACAGATCTATAAAGCAAAGAACAACATGGTGTTATAACAATATTTCTTACCATTTTGTTGATTATCCCAATTGGAACAAAACAATGATTCTGAGTTGTAATCATCTTAATTATCATTGTGGAATTCAAAATATTCTGATTTTTTTTTATTTCTCTTCTAACCCCATTGTTAGTTTTGAAATTGATGAGATTATGTTATCATTTTTTAAGTAGTGATTTTTAAAACAGATTTTTGTTTGTACCATTTTGGTTTGGTCTTCTGATGAAGTTCCTTAGACAGCCATATAAAGACTGGAAAAGTTAAAATTCTATTTGGACCATTATTAAAATATTTTAAGTAGTTCATGACTTGCCCAAAACTATTTCAGTCAACCCAATTGTTAGCATTACTTCTAAAACTGGCACTGGCAGAATTTTCCATGAAAGAATTGATACTCATGAATACAGTATACACACACACACACGTAACATACCCATCTATAATATATATATATGTATATATATATATACATATATATATATCCATCTATATTACATATGCTGTAGTCCACGTATTATGTGTACTTGTATACATACTGCTATATATAAAAGTTATAACATAGTTAAACTATAACTATGCACATAATTATATACAAAATAGGGGTAGATTTCATTATATTTATTCTAGTTTATGGTCACTATATTTGACTCTCAAAAACCATTACTAAATTTACATAAACACCCTTTTCAGTGTTTAGGTATTCTTAAAAACAAAATGAATAGAGAGAAATAAGCATCCAAAGGCAATATCAAGTGAATTTCAAGCAGCAATGTCCCAATTAGTTACTTTTAATCCATCTCTTTTCCCTTTTTGTAGGTCTTAGAAGGAATATTCATGTGTAAAAAATTATAGACAATTACTCTGATTATTGAGTATTAATAGTTAAAGTAACACTTGCTGCCAGTCTGCTATATCCACCTCCAGCCTCTTATATAATCTAGTAACTCCCAGGATTTTGAAAACTGGCGACTCTTTTATTAATATAACCTTTCAATTTCTCATGATTCTCAACTCAAAAATATTCTCCTGAATTCAAAGTTCTGACGTGACCAGACTTTAGAGCTCACCAACTCCTCAGAAATAGAATATGATAATTTTCAGAGTTTTGAAATTTAACTTTTCAAACTTATCCTACCTTCCTTCTAATTCCATCAAGTCTATTTTTGACTATGATTCCTGGCTTTTAAGAAAATAAAGAAAGAGAGAAAAGAGAAGACAGGATAACACATAAATGAATCGATGCAGCCATCTTCCCTGAGAAATTCATTTAGTGTCTTCATAGGTCATGAACCATTTTTGCTCAAGAGAACAGTCTATAGGCAATTTCCTGTTGGTATCTAAAATATGGATGTATTATGAAATGTTGTCAGATTACTCTGAAAATAAACTAAATGCAAGATGCAAAATTGAAACAAAAATGTAAATGTGCTTAAAACCATATTGTGCTACTATAGAATTATTCTGACCTAAAGAGGTCTTCTTCTATAATGCCATTTTAATATTATTTATGATATTTGTAGACTTCCATTAGTCTTCAACTCATTCTGGGGTAGAATATTCACTAAATATTTAAATAAGATGGATGATTCTGTGAAAGTGCTATTGAGTTTAGATTCTGCCTAAAAGAATCATATGAAAAAAATTTTGTTTGTCTGGGGCAGCAGTCTCTCACCATGGAATCGAGTAGAATGAAATATTACAGGCACAGCAGATGTATTGGAATGCTTAGCAGCAAAGCACATTTGCTCAAATGTCAAGTATGATGCGCCAACTCTCGTTAAGTGCTGCGTGCTAAATGAAGGATAGAAGTTCTGTAAGTGTTTCAGATCTCTCTCTAAAGGACAGGTCTGGGCAGTTTATGGGTGACTAGACTGATGATATGATGGACTTTATAGTCCTTGCCTCGTTATTGCAGTCACGCTCTGATTTCAATTTCACTTCTTTGGTCTTCTTAAGGGATCTGGCTTCAGACATTAGGAAAACGGTGTAACTCCTTTCTAGTGACATTGAACTATTTTGGCTTGTGCTAAGTTCATTTTACATTATTGGCAGAGTCTCTTTTAAGGAATTTTGTTTTATAAGTGACTATGTTCTCAGTCAGATGATGTAACTTCATTTCTCAAAAGCCCAACCTACCTTTCCTTATTTCAATACTTGGTTTCATACTTCCTTTTATTTTCAATTAGAAATCTAAAGTTACCATCTACAAATGCTTTCAAAGCCAGCTTGGCTTTTAGCTTACCCTGTAATTGGCACTGGACATATTGATGAATTAATCTAGCCATCTTGAGTATGTTTATTCACTGCTGGCTTCCCAATGATTCCAAACTCCATCAAAGTAGTTCTGATTCAGGGATGTTATGGTGAAGCCCTCTGGTTGGTATGAAGGATGCTTAATTACCTGCCCCAGCTGCACTTACTAAATGTAATGATTACAACATCTGTTCTTCTATTTGTAAAATATGTTTTAGTACTCAGTCTCCAAGAGTAATATTATTGGATGGATACTTGTTTATTTCGGTCTCTATTGGATGGAGCAATCTTCTCTAATTAACTTCCCTGCTGATATTTACTGGCTGTGTGTCACTGGACTACAGAAGTAGAATACTGCATAATAATCAACAGTCCAAGTTCCCTGCAGTGTTCTCTGAATATAATTTTGTGAAACATCAATCCAGAATAAATGTATTGTTCTATTAGATAAATAATGATTTAATTCCTACTCTAAGTATTACCAATATAGTATTGTCCTGTATTCATTTCATTTCTTTCTGTGTTTTCCTTTTCCAATGTCTCAATTTCAGTTTTATATGATAGTGATGATGATGATGATAAATTTGACTATGCAATGAAATTGTACATATTTAAAAGTTAAATATCAATCATGTGAGTATCAAAGTTTATCATGGATCTATGTATTATTTCTTTTTTATAGAAATCAGTGTCTTAATAAAAGTAAATTCAAAACTAAATTTGTTTCCAATAAATGAATTACATTGTGGCTCCAGGAGACTTTCTTTTTGTTATTGTTGTTATTGCTGCTGTTGTTGTTGTTGTTGTTTTCTACATTTAGCTACTAGAATTAACATGACTCCATTATTTTCTCTGAAAATTCCAGGTTGACATTTTGAGATGATGACAAAATAAATGTTAAAGAACAGTTCTAATTGTTCGAAAAGAGTGCTGTATTACTTTCCTTCAAGCCATGACTTAACAAAAAAAAAAAAAAAACACTTGGAAGCAAAGAAAAAGTAATAATCATCGCTATAAATTAATGAGTTAAAATCTGAAGAATATGTTTAACTCTTCAAATAAACTTTTACAAAAATTATAATCTACTGGCATCTCAACTACACTTCTCTACAGAAGAGAAATTCTTGATTTTAAGACCATAACATGACCAAATTATAATACTGCAAAGTGTGAAACTTTTTTCTTGTGGCTTGAGATTAGCTATGTTTTTATTCAGACCTTCACATTTTACCCCACAAAGCCAAAGTAGCCACTATCACTACTTTTATTAAATATGTCACTAAAAATTCTAGCTATGAAAAAAGACAAGAAAAAGAAATTGAAGTTATTTAAAAAAGCAATGAGGAAACAAAGATATCACTTCTTGCATATAATGTGATGGTACACTTAGAGAATCCTAGAGAATCAACTAAAAAAAGTTGAAAATTTTAATAAAATTAGATGATATAAAATAAGCCTACATGAGACATCAGAATTTTTAATCTTCATATAACAAGTTTAAAGAGAGAAAAAAACAGAAATTCAAATTTATTCAAAATAATTGCAGAAAATAGAAACTACTTGGGAATCAACCTGCCAAAAGAATTCCAGGAACTATATGAAGATAATTATAAAATAATTTTTACACAAAGACATATACAGATAATTATAAAATATTAATTGCTCCTGAGTTTGATAAGCAGATAAATGATATTTTAAATTAATTTACTTATTTGGTGGCATCTCAATCAAGCTATCAAAAACATTTTATACAATATATAAAAAATTTAATAACAAAATGTGAATGGAAGAAGAAAAGGTTGAATATCAAGTGAATCAACAATTATGAAGGTATGTGGCCTAGAAAAAAAAGCTTATCTCAAACAATATTACTATATTTAAAAAAAGGCAAACAAACAAACAATGTGATACTAAAAGTTAGAGGAATAGGTAGGATTTATAAGAACAATAGCAATGACAAGGGCCCCAGACACAGTTCCATGTAGAAAAGGGTGGTTGGGATCATTCATAGATAAAAGCAAGATACCACCTTGAAAGAATTGAAACTTAAGAGATTCCCAGAATTAGCTCCAAAAACTTTTACTCTTCTGAGACCTGAGAGTAATTTATTTTTTCTTCTTTGAGACTTTCTCTGTAGATGCTTTCATTTAATTTTCTTCTTCTTAGTTTGTGTTTTGTTCTCCTCATCACCAAAATAATTTTCTATGATCTATTTTTTGTTGTTGTTGTTGTTTGCTTTTGTTTCAGCCTATTTCTTCATTTTTTAACTAAATGTTAAGGTTAGGCTGTGCTCCTTAGGGTAGAGAGGACTTTGCCACAAATTTCAGATTTTTTTACAACAGTTCATTTCTTTCAACAGTTACTCACCATTATAGAGAATATTTGCTGATGATTTTTGATAGATATTGCCTATAATTTTATCCCTATGTTCTATGTGGTGTTTTTAATATGAATTAAGTGCTATTTCTTATTAAAGGCTTTTTCAGCAACCAATGAGCTAAGCATATGATTTTTACTGATTTCCTCATTGATATGGTCAATTATGTAAATGGCTTTTCTTAATACTGAACCAATCCTGCATTTCTGTTATAAATCTAATCTGTTCATAATGTATAATTCTTGTGCTATATTGTGATAATTAATTAATTAATTTGCCTTGCTAAAATTCTGTTCATTTTTTGTTTCAATATTCATTAGAGAAATTGGTTTAATATTTATTTCTCTGTTTTATCTCTTCCTGGATTAGGTATCAGCATCATATTTGTGTTTTAAAAGAAGTTTGAAAGGGATTCAGTTTTGCATATGTAATATTAGAATTAATTATTCTTTAAATGCTTGGCAAGATTCATTCATGAACCTATCTGGCCCTACAGAAATTTTCTCAGGGAGTTTATTAATGGCTTTCTCGATGTCTTTTTTTAAGATAGGACTATTTTGGGTTTCTATTTCCTGATCTTATAATCTAGGTAAGTTACATTTTTGTAAATACTCATAAATTTTGCTCTGATTTTTACCTTTATTGGCCTATAATCAGCTACAGCGTTTTCTAATATTGGAGTTGTAAATTGAAGCTTACTTTTTTAAAACTTTATTTTTCTTATTTTCTGCCTCATTTTTTAATGTGGGCTTTTTTTTTTCTTACAAAATGACAAAATGAAGCAAGGAGGAAGGAAGGGAGAAAAACAATTTGGTACCCATAAGATTAAAAAATTTTAAAAATTACATGAAATTGTAAAAACTAAAATATCATGATGGATCAGTAGAATAGGTTAGGGCACAGTGCACAGTAGTGACATAAAATCTAATATTTGAAAACAAACAAATACCAAGCTTTTGGGAAAAGAACTCACTGTATCCTAGAAAAATTGGAAAGAAATTTGCTAAAAATAAGGAAATATAATATAATATCAAAATGGGCACATGATTTAGACACAAAGGGTGATATTATGAGCAAAAGAGAAGAACAAAAAATTGCCCCTCAGAACTATGGAAAGGGAAGAATTAATGATCTAATAAGGGATATAATGGATCACATGAAGTAAAATAAATTTAAAAGATTTTGTATAAACTGTACTAATGCAAACATAAATTATAGGCTAAGTGGGATGTGTGGGAGGAGTTTTTCTGATAAAAAGTTTTTTCTGATAAAAGCCTAGTTTCTCAATTATATAGAGAACTGATTCAAATTTATAAGAATATGTAACATATTTCAGTTGATAGTAGAGATAGTCAAAGAATATGAACAGGCATTTTCTGAAAAAAGAAATCAAAGTAATACATAATCATATAAAAATTCTCTGCATTACTACTGATGAAACAAATGCAAATTACAACTCAGAGGCACCACCTCACAGCTACCAGATTGTTTAATATAATATAAATGGAAAATGAGAAATGTGAGAAATGTTGGAGGGGATATGGAAAAATTGGGACACTAATGTACTGTTGCTGGAATTACACACACAAGTCTGTGCATATGTATGTGTCTGTGCATTTATGTTCATCTTTTTAAGATTTTAAAAATAAATAATAAAAATAAATGAACAAATACATAAATGAATAAACAAATAACTAAATCTAACCCCACTTCTTCAGTAATCACTTAGGGTTATGTATCAAATTTGTTGTAACATGAGAGTGATGCAATGTAGAAAGCAAATCAATTTTTTTCTCAATTTTTTAAAATAATTGCTTTTTATTTTCAAAATGTATTAAAATATAGTTTTCAACATTAACTCTTGTAAAACCTTGTTTTTCACATTTTTCTCCCTCCCTGCCTCTTACCCCCCTTCCTAAACAGCAAGTAATCCAGTATAGGTTAAACATATGCAATTCTTCCAAACATATTTCCACATTTATCATGCTGCACAAAAAAAAAAAAAAAAAAAAAAAAAAAAAAAAAAAAAAAAAAAAAAGATAAAAAAGCGAAAATAATAAAAAAAGGTGAAAATACTATGTGGTGATCCACATTAAGTCTTCATAGCCCTCTCTCTGGATGCAGATGGCTCTCTCCATAACAAATCTGTTGAAATTGGCCTGAATTACATCATTGTTGACAACAGTCAAGTCCATTATAGTTCATCATAATTTTGTTGTTTCTGTGTACAATGTTCTCTTGGTTCTGTTCACTTCACTTAGCGTCTGTTAATATAAGATTCACCTGGCCTTTCTGAAATCAGGCTGCTGAAGCAAATGAGATTCTAAGAAGATGGAAAATAGAGAACAAGGACTTGGAACAGGGCTGTTAGAGGTAGGAATTATGTATATATTCCAGGAATTCAATTAAATTCAGCAAGCATTTGTTAAGTAACTATTATATAACAAGTACTACTCTAGCTGTAGATGTTACCATGAACAAAAACAATACTTTACCTCAAAGAAATAACATTGAAGTGAGAAAGAAAATGAGTAGAGTGGGAAGGAAGTAGGAATGTGCACATAAGTGTAAATAAAGCATAAATAGAAAGTAGATTCAGGGAAAAGGGATTATTCTATCAACTAGAGGATTAGGAAAAGTTTAATTTAATGAGGGGGTAGTTAAGCTAAGATACAACAGGAGTTAACAAATGTTATAGTTCTAGTTTGGAACATATGGGATGACAGAAAAAAATAGTACTTGCTCCTGATGAAGAAATAAGTCCTGATGGAGAAACATGACTATACCAAATTCTTGCTGAGTTAAGAAAAGAAAAGATTCTTATTCAAATGCCCCTTTTATTGCATCTAGCTAATTTGGCCTATGCATTTTTATTCTAAAAATGTTTTAAGTTCTTTGATTGTAGAAGCCATGCATTATTTAATCCTTTTTGCCCCTTAGCCCCTCACAGAAAAGAAAATAAAGTCACAATTTTAAAGTGACAAGGGAAGTTGGGTCATCAAGTCTTTTCCTCTCACTTTATAAATAAGGAAAATAAAACCCCAAATAAGTGATATTTTTTAACATTACATTATTATTTAGTATCTTAAATGGAATTTGAAATAAGGTCTTCCTGATTCTTAGTTTAGGGCCCTAACCATTAGGTATAGTTTTTTTTTTTTTTTTTCATACTGTTGAAGTGAAAAGTGTGGTATAGTAATAAAAATATTGATTTGATATTGAGAAGATATAGTTTCAAATCTCATTTTTAAATCCCCATCACTGCTGCAAATTTGAGTCCAAAACTTCAAAAGTTTTAATATTTTCTGTAAAACAAGAAATTTGTATTTCAATACCTTTATTCACTTCTATCAATGAATCTTAATATCCTAATAATCCTAATTATCAATGCCTCGTTGAATGATAAATGAATATGGCTTATTAAAGCAAATCATTTCAATAGAATTTTAGATAAAGGAGATCAAGTCATCAAAACCTAAGCCTTAAAAGATAGTCCTGATGGATAAAGTACCAGTGGCAAATTCAAGAAGACTCGAATTCCTTTTTCAGACACTTAATGGCTATGTCACCTTCCAAGTCCTATCACCTCTTTATATCTCATTTTTCTCAATAGAAAAATAGGGATAATGTTAGTGTCCACCTCTTAAGATAGTTCTGGAGATCATATGAGATAATGTTTGTACAGCATTTGGAATAATGCCTAGCACATAGTAGGAACTACATAAATACTAGCTATTGTTAACAAGTTGCTGTGCTCAAAATTTCTTCAGAAAATGCATGCCTTCATTTTTGGTCTGCATTGCAAGTATCCCTGCCCATCATATAAATTACTTTAATCTACTTTGATGAACAAAGATGCTGATGGTTTTACACTGTAATTATAAACATCCGCAGCTTGACTCTCTGGTGTCCTAAAAAACAAGGGACTTTGATGAAGACAAGGCAGCTGGCATGATTAAAATGACTTTGGACATTTTAAGCAAAGAAAATGGGTGCACCTTACTCTGACCTTCACTCCTCTGCAGGTATCCTTTTGTTAGCAAAATCCAGTATGTTAATCAAAGCTACCTTAAAAAACATTGTATCATTTATGGTCCTTTCAACAGATCTATTCTGATTTACTAAGGTGCAGAATCCTGTAGTCAGAATCCAAGAAGCATCTGGAATCCAAGAGGCAAAAGAAACATGTCCTCTTATTTAACTGGAATTTTGGGGGTTTTCATATGTGATCAATGAAGGCCAATGCAACAATTTATAGTCCTGTTACTTTTGAGCACATAATCATCATTGATTAGCACCTGCTATGTGCAAGGCACTGTACTAAGTACTAGGATACAAAATATTCTATATATACTGAATTTACTTATGTGTTTGTATGTAGGGGTATGCTGGTGATATTTTCTACTATTCTAATATACCATGGTAGAAATACAATTGTTTTAGAGCAGGAATTATTTCAACTTTCATTTTTTTGGCTCCCAAGTGCTTGGTAAAGATTTTTGAGTATGCTAAATACTTAATAATTGTTTGTTATTTTTAATTGAATGTTCTGTTACCACCCCAGCCCTCTTACTTATCTTCTAAGTATTATGTGTATTAAGTCTAAGTCAGCTATATATAAGTACCCTATATATCCACAGTATTCTTCTTAGCATAGTTCTCAGTATGCAATCCATGGAGACCCAAAAGAGCCATCAACAGATTTCAAGAGACATATGGACAAAAATTAGAAAAAAATCACTTAAATATAATTATTTTATTTTGTAATATCCTGTATTACAATGGAAACATTTAAAAATATTATTCTTAGGAAATGCTCAAGGATTTCACTAAACTACCAAAGGGGTCCATGCCAAAACAAACAAACAAACAAGCAAACAAAAAGAAAACAGTTTAAAGACACATTATTTAGACATATGTTTCTTTTCTTTATCCTGGTTGTTTCTATTAGATGATGTTTCTCAAAACATTTTAGGTAATAGAATTGTGCTTTCATGTTCTCTATATAATATATAATTTGATATTTTGAGGTGTGTGTCAAATTATGCTGGTTTTCCTTCCTTCTCTATCATGAATTTTAAGATGGACAGGTTATTTAATATCAAAACGTCCTCAACTGCCTCAGCAAAATATATATGTGTGAGTGTGTGTGTGTGTGTGTGTGTGTGTGTGTGTGTATCTCAAGAGGTCCATCATTTCTATTTTAGGAAACAGTTTCTCTTTTTTGTCTGGAATCAGATCCAGATAAGATATATTTTTCATGGATGCTTCATTTAAAGAACTAATGACATGAACTTCTAACTTCTTAAAGGATCAGAATCTTTTTTTCCTTGAAGAATTAATGATATAAATTTCCTACTTGCTAAATGATCCAAATCTCTGATATATACCAAAGATTCTGCTCTGTATATCAAAAAGAAACCTTCTTCTTTCTAGCCTTCTGACCTTAGATTTGGTTCTACTAATGAACCACTCCCCCTATTTTCTTTGTTTATGAGACCAGTATTAGAGCAGACTAAGCCTAAATAGAACTTAAAATTTTCAAATCCAACTTTGTATGACAGTTTCCAGGTACAATAAATATAATTGTTTTCCATGACAGTAAGAACCAATCCCCAATATGCCATAATTTTATGTAATGGGCTGAGGCTTGAGTTGATGCACTGAGGTCCCAAGAACATGAGGCTAAATAATAATTGGACCATACTCTATTAATACATATGCTTGGAGAAAGAATGGCCCCTGCCCACTCTTTGTGCAAGTCCTGATGTGTTGTATAGGAAATTACGTTTTTGGTGGGTGGAGGCAGGGGAGTGGAAAAGGAAGGGGAAAGAGAGACTGCTGGCTGGCGTCTTGTCACAGCTGCTCATATTGCTATTGCGACCGCCCTTGACCTCTGATCCCCCTCTGCTAGCTGGCTTCCTGTCACAAGCTGCCCATATTGCTATCACAATTTTATACCCTGAATAACTTTTAAAAATTTCATGGTTTGATATAAGTATCCAGTAATGCTTTAAACAAAATCCTGATAGAGACAAATATTCTCTATGGCTATCAAACTGGCACTTTATTGACCAATCTTATAGTTATCATATACCTATATTTTTCTAGACAGCACATTTCTTTCTTTCACTCAATGTCAAGAGCCTAACAGAAGAATCTTTTCATAGTTTTTGAAGTTTCAAACATATTGAATTTTCTCCACAAAGCTTTTGGATTCAATAAAAACCATACAAAATCAATATGAAAGACATATTGGATATTCCGAATTTATTGTTAAGACCTACTAAATGATTCTCCTTTGCTCTTTTCAAAATCTTTTTTTCCTGGGGACTTAGATCCCTGCTTATATTCATTCTACTGAAAAAGAGGTGTTCTATATTCCCCCTATTTTACTGCCCTAAGTATGTTTCATCACTTTTTCTCCAATTTTTTGTATCTTCAGTCTGTCCTTATTAGGAAGTTTCTCTCCTTCCTTCCTATAAACATATTCTAGTTGCACTTATATTTTTATCCTTTTCTAGCTGAAATGTACTTCAACACAGTTTTCATTTTCTTTCTTTTTTCCCCACCAGCAGTGCCATATAAACTCTTTGCTCCTTCTTCCTCACCATGACTTCTTTGCTTCTTTCAGACTGACTTTGCTTCCTACCTTTCACCTTTAAGCACTCTACTGAGTTTGGTCTCATGGAGGTTTTCTTTGATCCAATCTAATCATGTTATTCTCTTTGATTCTCTGGCCCTTCTGCTAAAGGCTAGATATATAACATTTCAGTCATCCCCACTTGGTTCCATGGATTCCTATTTAGATTGGAAGATCTCTTGTTATTGCCATATCCTCAAACCCTTATTGATCTTGTCCCTTCCCAATTTTAGGGAATCTAGACTACTCCATTCCACTTAATTACACACATCAAATTAATCCTTTAATTTTTTTTTTTTTTTTACTTCAGAAGCACAACAAGAATAGATATACAGACATTCTCCTTAACATATAAGGCACATGACTCTACCCTGGCACTCACACACAAACACACACACACACACACAATTTTGAGTATACAGCCAATTTAGTTCCTACATAACATCATTGCCACTGAGTTCTATTTGCTTCCCCAACCCCAGTCTTGCTTCCCAGGTCCTGATTTCTCTGTGCTGGACTGGTTTCAACATTCAGCCTAAAATTCTAATATTTCTATAGCTCCAGTTCTGGGGTCAGGAAACAAATCCCTATATCTAGAATTAAAAAGGAACAATGAAAAATAAAACAGAACAAAATATAAAAGACCTCACTTATGAGGACTTACAGATCAAAATTTCAAGCCCACTTCTCTGGCTATTCTGGGCTGGGGGAAGGAAATAATGGATCTGGACTTTCTACTATGTGTATTGTATTCACACCAATATTTTGTGAGGTTTTGTATTCATATCCTTCATCCCTAGGAGCCACTCTGGAAAAAAAGCAACAATGCTTTAGCCAGTTTCAATTCATTCAGTTTCAATAAAAACAAATGAAAAGATGCCACTAAAATATTTTGATTGGCTTCCCACTCCTAATACCACTCTTATTTTTTTCCTGAATCTTTCCTTTCCTCCCATTTAGTAAACTTTAGATATGCTTCAATGTTCAGTATGTCATCATCTTCTATTGGTATTTGTCTGCCTATACATGTATGCTATCCCTCAATGATTATGGTCATTTCTGTGGCTTTAAACTATCTAACTGCCATATGAATAACTTGCAAATTAACATCTTCACTCATGACTTCTCTACTAAACTTTAATATTCTGTTCTCTACTATCTTCTAGATTTTTATTTCTCTTGGATTTTTACCACAAATTTAAATTGTCTATTTTCCTCACTGGATTTTTATGAGGAAATATTTTAGTCATAAGTTGCTGCATATATGAATTATGATTAATATGTTAATAGCTTTTTATATACAAGTTATATGTATGGATAATTTTACAACATTGACAATTGCCAAACCTTTTGTTCCAATTTTTCCCCTCTTTCTCCCCACCCGCTCCCCTAGATGGCAGGGTGACCAGTAGATGTTAAATATATTAAAGTATAAATTAGATACACAATAAGTATATATGACCAAACCGTTATTTTGCTGTGCAAAAAAAAATCAGCCTCTGAAATATTGTACAATTAGCCTGTGAAGGAAATCCAAAATGCAGGCAGGCAAAAATATAGGGATTGGGAATGCAATGTAATGGTTCTTAGTCATCTCCCAGAGGTCTTTCGCTGGGTGTGGCTGGTTCAGTTCATTACTGCTTCATTGGGACTGATTTGGTTCATCTTATTGCTGAATATAGCCAGGTCCATCAGAATTGATCATCATATAGTATTGTTGTTGAAGTATATAAGGATCTCCTGGCCCTGCTTGTTTCACTCAGTATCAGTTCGTGTAAATCTCTCCAGGCCTTTCTGAAATCATCCTGTTGGTCACTTCTTACCAAACAATAATATTCTACAATATTCATATGCCACAATTTATTCAGCCATTCTCCAATTGATGTGTTTCCAGCTTCTGGCCACTACAAAGAGGGCTGCCACAAACATTTGTGCACATACAGATCCCTTTCCCTTCTTTATGATCTCTTTGGGATATAAGCCCAGTAGTAACACTGCTGGATCAAAGGGTATGCACAGTTTGATAACTTTTTGAGCATAGTTCCAAATTGATCTCCAGAATGGTTGGATGTATTGACAATTCCGCCAACAATGTATTAGTGTCCCTTTTTCCCACATTCCCCTCCAACATTCCGCATTATCTTTCCCTGTCATTCTAGCCATTCTGACAGGTATGTAGGGGTATCTCAGAGTTGTCTTAATTTGCATTTCTCTGATTAATAATGATTTGGAGCATCTTTTCATATGGCTAGAAGTAGTTTCAATTTCTTCGTCTGAAAACTATCTGTTCATATCCTTTGACCATTTATCAATTGAAGAATGGTTTGATTTCTTATAAATTAAAGTCAATTCTCTATATATTTTGGAAATGAGTCCTTTATCAGAAACTTTGAATGTAAAAATATTTTCCCAGTTTATTGCTTCCCTTCTAATTTTGTCTGCATTAGTTTTCTTTGTACAAAAACTTTTCAATTTGATTTAATCAAAATTTTCTACTTTGTGATCAGTAATGATCTTTGATTCTTCTTTGGTCATAAATTCCTTCCTCTTCCACAGGTCTGAGAGATAAACTATCCTGTGTTTCTCTAATTTATTTATAATCTCATTCTTTATGCTTAGGTCATGAACCCATTTTGACCTTATCTTGGTGTATGATGTTAAGTGTGGGTCAATGCCTAGTTTCTGCCATACTAGTTTCCAATTTTCCCAGCAATTTTTGTCAAACAGTAAGTTCTTATATGATTAATATTTAAAGAAAAATATCATTTTAAGATTTTGCATATATAAGATACTTAATAATGTTTGTGAATTAGAACTGAATATTCATCCAAGTAGCTCTTTTTCATTGAAGTCCCTATTCCTATCAGTTTGTGTTCATAACCTCCAAGTCATATTTGATTCCACTCTTCTCAATCCAATCAATAACCAAGTTCTAGAGATTCCTATTTAGTAGTACTACTTGCTTCTATCATATCCTTAAATTTTTATTGCCTCCTTAATTTGGGCAAATATTGTTTCATAGATGGATTGTTAATATAACCTTATAACAAATTGTGGAAATATTTCCTAAATACATAATAATGCCGTTTGCACACCTAAAATTCAATTAAATTTTTTTTAAAAAAAGAGATAATACACTTTCCTGAAATTCTGGATTTACACAACATGGCCTTTTTTTTTCTATCACTAACATATTACTTATACCCCATAATTAATTGATATTCATAATATAAATTTTCTTTGTTTCCTTTGCTCCTTCCATTCCCATTTATTGGGGAGGATTGAAGAGGGGAAAGAATAGAGAAAAGTACAATCTAAGGATAATAAGACAGCAAGAAAAAACAGAATTAGTAGTTTTAACCATAAACATAGGTTTCCCTTCCCATAAAAAGGAAGCAGATAGCAAACGGGAGTAAAAGCTAAAATTATACAATATCTTGTTTACAAGAAACACATTTAAAGCAGAGTGATACATACAGAGTTTTTATTGAATCAAAAAGGGAAAAGGCTGGAGCAGAATCTATTATGCTTCAGGTGAAGTAATAAAAGTAGGGGTAGCCATCCTGATATCAGATCAAGCAAAAACAAAATATGATCTAATTAAAAGAAATAAGAAACAAAATTATATTGTGTTAAAGAGTAATGAAGCAATATCAATATTAAATGTAATAATGAAGTAATGAAGCGATAACAACATTAAACATATATGCACCAAATGGTATAGCATCTAAATTCCTAAAGGAGAAGTTAAGAGAATTGTAAGAAGAAATTGATAGCAAAACTATAATAGTGGGAGATCTCAATCTTGCTCTCTCAGAACTAGATAAACCAAATCACAAAACAAATAAGAAAGAAATTAAAGAGGTAAATAAAATACTATAAAAGCTAGATATGATAGATCTTTGGAGAAAATTGAATGGAGACAGAAAGGAGTATAATTTTGATTTTGCAGTTCATGGAATCTTTACAAAAACTGACCATATATTGAGATATAACTTCAAAATCAAATGTGGAAAAGCAGACATAGAAAACATATTTTTCAGATCATGATGCAATAAAAACCACATTAAATAAAAGGCCAAAGGAAAATAAACGAAAAAGAAATTGGAAACTAAATAATCTCATCCTAAACAATGAATGAGTGAAACATATCATAGACACAATCAATAATTTGGTGCCAGAGAATGACAATAATGAGACAACAAACCAAAATTTGTGTTTAAAATGGAAATTATATATCTATATATCTATACATAGATATAGATAGGTTGATAGATTCTTACTTGCATAAAATAGAGAAAGAAATCAATGAACTGTGCTTGCAACTAAAAAGGCTAGAAAAAGAATGAATTAAAACCCCTCATTCAAATAGCAAACTTGAAATTCTAAAAATAGAAGGAGAAATCAATAAAATTGAAACTAAAAAAAATGATTAAATTAACAAAACAAAGAGTTGGTTTTATGAAAAAAAAAAACAACAAAAAAGATAAACCTTTAGTTAATTTGATTAGAAAAAGGAAAGGGGAAAATCAAATTGTCAGTCTCAAAAATGAAAAAGGGAGAACTATCCACCTAATGAAGAGGAAAATAAAGCAACTATTAGGAGTTACTTTGCCCAACTTTATGCCAATAAATTGGCAATCTAAGTGAAATGCAGGAATGCCTATGAAAATATACATTGCCCAGATTAACAGAAGAGGAAATAAATTACTTAAATAGTCCCATATTAGAAAAAAGAAATAGAACAAGCTATTAATCAACTCCCTAAAAAAATTTTCAGGACCCAGATGGATTCACATGTGAATTCTAACAAACATTTAAAGAACAATTAATTCCAATACTATATGAATTATTTGAAAAAAATAAGCAATGCAGGAATCCTACCAAATTCCTTTTATGACACAGACATGGTACTGATTCTTTCTTAAAATTTTTTTAATGGCTTTTTATTTACAAGTTATATGCATGGGTAATTTTATAGCATTGACAATTGCCAACCTTTTGTTCCAATTTTTCCCCTCTCTCCCCCCACCCCCTCCCCTAGATGGCAGGATGACCAATACATGTTAAATATATTAAATATTTTAAATTAAATTAAAAAAAAAACAAAATAAGTATACATGTCCAAATTGTTATTTTGCTGTACAAAAAGAATTGGACTCTGAAATATTGTACAATTAGCCTGTGAAGGAAATCAAAAAAATGCAGGTGGGCAAAATATAGGGATTGGGAATTCAATGTAATGTTTCTTACTTATCTACCAGAGTTCTTTTGCTGGGTGTAGCAAGTTCAGTTCATTACTGCTCCATTAGAGCTCATTTGGTTTATCTCATTGCTAAAGATGGTCAGGTCCATAAGAATTGATCATCATATAGTATTGTTGTTGAAGTATATAAGGATCTCCTGATCCTGCTCATTTCACTCAGTATCAGTTCGTGTAAGTCTCTCCAGGCCTTTCTGAAATCATCCTGTTGGTCATTTCTTATGGTACTGATTCCTAAATCAGGTAGGACACAAACAAAAAATTAAATTATCGACAAATCTCCCTAATGAATATTGATGCAAAAGTCTTAACTAAAATATTAGCAAAAAGGATTATAGAAAATCATCCCCAGAATAATACACAATGACCAAGAAGGATTTATATCAGGAATGCAGAGCTGGTTCAATATTAAGAAAACTATTAACATAATTGATTATAACAATAACTAAATTAACAAAAACCATGATTAACTCAATAGATGGAAAAAAAGCATTTGATAAAATGTAACACCCATTCCTAAAAAAAAAACACTAGAGAGTATAAGAATAAATGGACTTTTCCTTAAAACAATTAGTAGCATCTATTTATAACCATCAGCAAGCATAATATGGATATACTGGAAGCATTTCCAATAAGATCAGGGGTGAAACAACATTGCCCACTATCACCATTACTATTCAATATTGTATTAGAAATCCTGGCTTTGGCAATAAGAGAAGAAAAAGAGATTAAAGGAATTTAATTAAATGTACTTAAAAAGATGATGAGGCTTTTCCCCTCTCTAACAGAGAAATGAAAATTGATCATTAAAATGTAGTTGGTGCCAGGCAAAAATGGAAGGACAAAATGCTTAAATATAATAAAGGAAGTACTCCTTTCCATATTCAGAGGCTAATACTAATTACAACTAATTACATATTTCATAACCTCTAGGAGTGCAACATCCAGTGAAACATTTAAAAATCTATATTTAAAATATATTGTATACAAATCAAGATAAAATCCAAACTGTTTCCGGGTTTGTCACTAACCTTCATCAACAAGGTCATCTGTTAAGAGTTCAAATGTTGGAGTTTGTTCTCAGAGGACAGCCGGTTTAGAGGCTTAGAGCCCTTCGGATGTCTCCAAATCCAAAGGTTCTGTCCTTCAGCCTCTGCCTCTGCCTTCTTCTGCCTCCAACAGAGATGGAAGATCTCTCTTATCTCCTTCTGGGGGGCCCAGGCACCAATTTGCCGCGGAGAGAGGGCTTCTGGCGTAGCTCCACTGAAGTCCGTCAAAAGTGTTCTCTGCAGCAGAGTCGTTTCTCTTGAGTCTAGCGCGATCAGCCAGCCAAGAGGAAAAAATGTATTCTGCCATAGATCCTTCATCGCTGGCTTTTTATCTGCCTCTTCTGAGAGAATGGGATTATGGGTTTTCTCCCATAGTGCTCTCTGGCCCAATGACTTTAAGGGAGGTGTGAACTCTCTTGAAGTTAGAAAGTGTACTTTGTGAAGCTAGCATACTTGTGGAGTCCAATGAGTAAAGGTGGGAACACAAGCCTTGTCTTGATTAGTTCTACTTAGTACCTTGTTTCAGGTTCTGGCCAAAACAACTTCTTGTAAGATTAGATCAACTCTAATTACTTAGCAGTTAGTAAGGATTCCAACATCTCCCCCTTTCTTTTGTTTTAAAACATAGGGGGTTTCTGAGGGGGTACACATAAATCCATCAATATGGGCCAGAACTTTGTAACAGATATACATGGTATACATAAATCCATCAATATGGGAGGCATTATACATAATTTACATGAGCACATAGCAATATAACACAGGCTAGTAGTAATGTAACAAATAACAAGAATCAATCTGAAAATTTACACATGTCCATAAGTCCTAGAAACAGTCCAATAGGATTCCATTGTCCATTAGTTCATGTGCCAGGAATCTAATAATTCTTATGAGCACAATCAGCAACAGAACCACCCGATATTTCTTGGGTCTTCTCCTTTGTTTCAAGGGTCTGCTCCATCTTTCTGCGATGGACAAGGCGAATGCGGCTCGTAGGCACCCATCTGATTCCTTCTCCACCTGTAGAGATGCAAGCAAATCCTCTCCCCCAAGCAGTTAGTCTATCTGGTCCCTTCCATTCACCACTTTCTGGGTCTCTCCACATCACCTGACGATTATCTAAAGATAGTGGAGCTGCTCGCACTGGACACTGCTCTTCTGGTGGGTTATAAAATCTGTCTGCTGGAGCCAGTGCATCTTTATCAAAGATTAAAAAATTAATGGTATAGAGAACTAAATTTAGAAGTTCTCTAGGGTTACCCGTGGCTCCTCCTTTCTTTTGTTTTTGGAGGAGTGTCTTAATGTCTCTGTTTCTTCTTTCTACTATTGCTTGACCTTGAGGATTGAAGGGTATGCCAGTAGTGTGTAGAATCTTATACTGTGCACAAAAGTGTTCAAAATGTTTGGAGGTATATGCCGGTCCATTATCTGTTTTTATTTCTTGTGGCACACCCATAATTGCGAATGCTTGAATGAGGAATTCAGTGACCACTCGGGCTGTCTCTTTTGCTGCTGGTATGGCAAAAGTGAATCCTGAAAAGGTGTCTACCACAACGTGGATAAAAGACAGACGACCAAAAGATTTATAATGAGTCACATCCATTTGCCAGATTTCATTGGGTCTCAAACCACGAGGGTTCTTCCCTGGAGGCAGTGTAGGAGCGTGGAAGGGAAGGCAAGCTGTACAGCTTTTCACTATGCTCCTAGCTTCTTCTTTTGTAATCCCAAACTGTAAACGCAAAGCTCGAGCAGCCTGATGGTATTTAGAATGGGATTCCTGGGCCTCCTGAAATAAAGGCGTACTGGCCAACATAGTTAAAAGGCTATCTGCCTTTGAATTTCCATCAAAAATAGGACCTGGAAGTCCACTATGTGAATGGACATGCAGGATATAAATCTTTCCTGGATGCTTTCTCACTTGCTCTTGAAGTTCCTTAAAGAGCTGATATATATTAGAAGCTGCAAATTTTATTTGGGCTGTGGCAGTTCTTTGTACCACACCTACTGAATAGGCTGAATCAGATATTATATTTATGTCGCCTGGGTAATAAGTGAGAGCTAGCATGATCGCATATAATTCGTTCTGCTGAGTGGACTGAAAAGGAGTTCTGACTACTCTTTTTACGGTTAGATCATGAGAGTATACAGCACAAATATTTTGTTTGGCTGCATCTGTAAAGATGGTTGGTCCTTCAAGAGGAACCTTAGAAACCTTCTCTTCAAAAATCCATTGCCAATTATGCAGTAGTCTGGTTATCTTTAATGGAGATCCATGTGCAAAATTTGGAGCCATGGCCAATAAAATCTGCCACTCTGGGATGGTTTCACAGCATACATTAATTTGTGCATTTGTATAGAAGGTATATATTTTGTCAGGTCTTGTCCCAGATAATTGTACTACTCGCTTAATGGCCTTTAATAGAATTCTAGCCACAAGCACTGGGTAAGGCGTAAGGCTTTGTTCTGGTTGTGCTGGGAGGTTCACCCACTCTATCACACTGTCTCCTTGATGAAGGACTGCTGTGGGTGCTTCTTTTGTAGCAAAAACGGATATTTCCAAGGGTTTTTGAGTTACTCTCTCAACTACATTGGATAAAGCCAGTTCAACTTCTCTCAAGGTCTCTTGAGCTTCTTTTGTAAGCCGGCGTGGTGAATTTAAAGCAGTGTCTCCCCTTAAAATGTCATATAGGGGTTGCAATTGATTGGTAGTTAAACCTAATACTGGACGCATCCATTGGATATCTCCTATTAATTTTTGGAAATCATTTAAGGTGTTCAACCTCTCTGTTCTTAAAGACAGTTTTTGTAGTGTAAGTGCCTTAGGATATATTTCATATCCTAAATATTGAAAAGGAGCATGTCTTTGAATTTTTTTCTGTGGCGATATGAAGTTTGTAGTATCTTAGTGTTTCTATGGTTTTTTGTAGACATGCTTCTAGAATTTGTTCCTCCAGTGCACATCCCAAAATATCATCCATATAATGTAATAGCATAACTTTTGGAAATGCTTTTCTTATTGGAGCAAGAGCAGCAGCAACATACATTTGACACATAGTGGGGCTGTTCTTCATACCCTGTGGCAAAACTGTCCATTCATATCTTTTATAAGGCTCAGCTAAATTGACACTGGGCACCGAAAAGGCAAATCTCTTCATATCCTCCTTATCCAGAGGAATGGAATAGAAACAATCCTTGATGTCTATAACCCAAAGAGGCCATTCTCTAGGAAGCTGAGTAGGAGATGGAAGTCCAGGCTGAAGAGTTCCCATAGTTTCCATCTGTTCGTTCACTTTTCTTAAATCAGTGAGCATCCTCCATTTTCCCGATTTCTTTTTTACAACGAACACTGGTGAATTCCAAGGACTTAGAGAAGGTTGTAAATGCCCTTGTTCAAGCTGCTCCTGTACTATATCTAATAAGGCCTGAATTTTATCGCTACTTAAGGGCCACTGTTCTATCCACACTGGTGTATCAGTTTTCCATTGGATAGGAATAGGTGAAAGTGTTGGCAGGCCTTCAACAGCAGCCCTGCTTAAAAAACCGAAGTACTCATTTTTAACCCTAATTGTTGTAAAACGTCTCTTCCCCACAGATTGATGGGGATTTTTTCAACTATAAAAGGAGTAAAAACTCCTGTTTTGCCTTCAAAAGTCCATCTCATAGGGGCAGCACTAACTTCAGCTGCTATTGATCCTCCTACTCCAGACATATAGGTATCTGCTTTAATCTTTGGCCAGTGACTGGGCCAACTGGCACCTCTAATAACTGTACGATCCGCACCTGTGTCTACCAATCCTTCCAATGGTAGGCCATTTATATAGATAGTGAGCATAGGTCGGTCAGCCGTTACTGCTGCTGTCCAGTATATTTCTGGTTTTTGTGGTCTGGAGTCAGAACCTGGGTGACTATCACGAGGCTGCTTATTAGGATTCTGTATGAGTAACCCTGATGCTACTACGTCTCCTGGGTGATAAGTCACACATTGACTACCTGTATTAGTGACTGGGATATTATCTACACATTCCCCAGTTTCCCACATCAGTGTGTGGATGGACACTGTTTTGTACATACAAGAAGGTGAAATGGTCAAGCCTACTGTGCCTGGAGGTAAGGGATCCATAGGCTGGAGAGGAACAGATTTCACCTCTCCAGGGGGTATCTCAGTTGTCCCAGCTGCATATAGCTCTATTCTCCCCAATTGTAATTCCCTTCTGCCATCAGGTTGCTTCCTGGCTGGTTGACTGTGTAATCCCCTTCTCCCATCGTATGGCTTTCTGGCTGATTGGTCATGTCTGGGTACTGGACTTCTAGGCACTCTCTGGGTGCACCATTGGCTGCCATCATGCCCCAAGTATTTTTTGCCTTGGGCCCTGGGGCTGGGCCCCTCATCCCGTTTCCCTGAATCTGTCTGCATTCTGAGGCCCAATGGAAGCCTCTGTTGCATTTTGGACATGGGGTTTGGGGTCTTGTTCTCCCACCTTGTCTTCCCATTCTATCTCTATACCAACATTGAGCTTTCAGATGTCCTACTTTTCCACACTGAAAGCATCTACGAGTCTCTCTGGAAGTCCCTTGCCAAGAGGGATTCTGTCTTCTCATGTTTGGATTTTGGGAAGTCTGCATCATAGCCTGGCTATAAAAGGCACCTGTGTCCACTGTGGCACAGCGTCTTATGAGTTCCTCTAAAGGAGCATCCTTGCGCAGTCCTAGTATAATTCTTCTGCAAACCTCATTAGCATTTTCCTTAGCAAGTTGCCTTATCAAGATGTCTGTTATTGCATTTTCTCCATTTGTTCTTATGATAGCTGTCTGCAAGCGTCCCACAAAGTCAGCGAAGGGTTCATTTGGCCCTTGTGTTATTTTTGTGAAGGCCCCCCCTTTGTCGTCTTTATTGTGAAGAGAAGCCCACGCTTTGATAGCATTATCAGCAATTTGCTGATATGCTGCTACAGAATAACCAATTTGTGCTGCGACATCTGCATAAGGACCTGTACCTGTTAGTAGGTCACAGGTGATTGCAGTATGAACTCCACTTTGAATATTTTGTTGGGCTTGTATCCTACAGAGCTCACTATATTCAGAAAGCCACAAGTAGTTCTGTCCAGGTTCTAGGCATATTTTTGCTATCGATTTCCAGTCATTAGGGGTCAAGATTTCAAAAGACAAATTTTGCAATAGCATCTTAACATAAGCTGATGTAGCCCCATAAAGAGTGCAAGCTTTTTTCAGGTCTTTGAGGATTTCTATATCAAAAGGTGAGTATCTTCTACTTTCTTGACCTGAAGAATTAAACTGTTGAATTACAGGAAAAATGTGGTGTTGAAATTCTGCTACATTTTTCCCTTCTTCTCTGGCCTTAATTAGTCCCTTTTGCAATCTAGTCAAAGGAGCAGCTGGATGCTGGGGGGGAGGTGCTGGATGCCGGGGAGGAGGTGCTGGATACTGGGGGGGAGGTGCTGTTGCTGTCACTGCCCCCCCCACTACCCCTCCTCCCTCCATCCAGGAGGGTGGAGTTGATGAAGGAAAGTCAATTACCTGCTCCTCAGGTGGGGCTGAGGCTGCCTCAGATTCACCCCACCCTTGAGCCTCACTTAAGTCTCCCTGCCCTGTGGGGATATGGCCATTAATCTGTTCTTTGTCTTCCTCCTTTATCTCAGGCTTCCCCTTTTGGCTATTCCTAGAGTTTTTTCCTTTTTTCCTAGAACAAGTACGGTATTTTAAGGCCATCTGTATCGTATTATATAAAAAGAATACTTCAATGGAAACTGAACGAGGACCGTTTTCATTGTAATATGCGGAGAGCTGTTGACCAACCAATGCCCAGTTTTTTAGAGAGATTTTCTCTTCCTCTAAGAGCCAAGGGGAGGTGCGTTTTAATGTAGCCAGAAGTCTAGCTGCTTGTCCCCAAGTTACAAGTAGCCCTTGATCTTCTATCAGCTTAAGCAGGCTTTCTATAGCACCACTCCTGGGTGGGTCTGGGGTTGGGGGGGTTGGGGTGGGGGATGGAGAATCTTTACCTAGGATCTGTCCCATTTCAGCCAAAAAAGGTTGTACTCACTCAGTTCCTGGTCACTGGAGACTTCTTGTGAAAGTAGGGTCCCTGTTCGGGCGCCAAATGTTAAGAGTTCAAATGTTGGAGTTTGTTCTCAGAGGACAGCCGGTTTAGAGGCTTAGAGCCCTTCGGATGTCTCCAAATCCAAAGGTTCTGTCCTTCAGCCTCTGCCTCTGCCTTCTTCTGCCTCCAACAGAGATGGAAGATCTCTCTTATCTCCTTCTGGGGGGCCCAGGCACCAATTTGCCGCGGAGAGAGGGCTTCTGGCGTAGCTCCACTGAAGTCCGTCAAAAGTGTTCTCTGCAGCAGAGTCGTTTCTCTTGAGTCTAGCGCGATCAGCCAGCCAAGAGGAAAAAATGTATTCTGCCATAGATCCTTCATCGCTGGCTTTTTATCTGCCTCTTCTGAGAGAATGGGATTATGGGTTTTCTCCCATAGTGCTCTCTGGCCCAATGACTTTAAGGGAGGTGTGAACTCTCTTGAAGTTAGAAAGTGTACTTTGTGAAGCTAGCATACTTGTGGAGTCCAATGAGTAAAGGTGGGAACACAAGCCTTGTCTTGATTAGTTCTACTTAGTACCTTGTTTCAGGTTCTGGCCAAAACAACTTCTTGTAAGATTAGATCAACTCTAATTACTTAGCAGTTAGTAAGGATTCCAACAGTCATCCTAAAAGGGTTTAATCAGGGTAATTCATACTGTGACCCCAAACCAAAATAACAACATAAGATTTTCAGAGTTTGAATGTAGGTAATGTGGGTAATGAGGAAACCAAATTATCACTCTTTGCAAATGATATGATAGTAAATTTAGAGAACCCTAGAGAATCAACTGAAAAACTAGTAGAAATAATCTACAACTTTAGCAAAACTGAAGGAATCAAAATAAATCCACATAAATCATCAATATTTTTATATATCACTAAGAAAATCCAACAACAAGAGAAAGAAAGAGAAATTCCATTTAAAATAACTGTCAACAGTATAGAATATTTTGGAATCTCTCTACCATGGGAAACTCATGAACTACATGAGCAAAACTACAAAACACTTTCCACACTAATAAAATCAGATCTAAGCAATTGGAAAAATATCAAGTACTTGTGGATAGGTTGACCAAATATAATAAAGATGATAATACTCTCTCAACTAATCTGTTTATTTAGTACTATATCAATCAAACTCCCAAGGAACTATTTTATTGAACTAGAAAAAATAACAACAAAATTCATCTTGAAGAACAAAAGGGCAAGAATTTCCAAGGAATTAATGAAGAGAAAAGCAAATGAATGTGGCCTAGCTGTACCAGATCTAAAATTATATTATAAAGCAGCAGTTATCAAAACATTTGGTACTGGCTAAGAAATAGAGAATTTGATCAGTGGAATAGGTTAGGCTTAGAGAACAAACTAGCTAATGATTCTAACCATCTAATATTTGACAAACCTAAAGGCCCCAGCTTTTGGGATAAGAATTCACTATTTGATAAAAACTGCTGGGAAAATTGGAAACTAGTATGGCAGAAAATATGCATAGACCCACATCTAACACCATATAGGAAGACAAGTTTGAAATGGGTTCATGATTATAAACAAATAAGAACATAGGATAGTTTACCTCTCAGATTTGTGCAGGAGGAAGTAATTTGTGACCCAACCAAAAAAAAAAAAAAAAACTAAATTATTGATCACAAAATAGATAATTTTGATTATATTAAGTTAAAAAGTTTTTGTACAAACAAAACTAAGGCAGGCAAAATTAGAAGGGAAGCAATGAACTAGGAAAACATTTTTTCATCCAAAGGATCTGATAAAGGCCTCATTTCTAAAATATGTAGAGAATTGACTCAAATTTATAATAGTTCGAACCATTCTCTAATTGATACATGGTCAAAGGATATGAAACAAACAATTTTCAAATGAAGAAATTGAAACTATTTTTAGTCATATGAAAAGATGCTTCAAATCACTAATGTTCAGATGCAAATTAAGAAAACTCAGATACCACTGAACACCTGTCAGATTGGCTAAGATGATAGGAATTGATAACGATAAATGCTGGAGGGGATGTGGGAAAACTAGGACACTGATACATTGTTGGTGGAACTGTGAACCGATCAAACCATTCTGGACAGCAGTTTGGAATTATGCTCAAAGTTATCAAACTGTGTATACCCTTTGATCCAGCAGTGTTTCTACTGGGGTTATATCCCAAAAACATCTTAAAGAAGGACAAGAAACCCATGTGTGCAAAAATGTTTGTGACAGCCCTTTTTGAAGTGGCAAGAAACTGGAAACTAAGTGGATATCCATCAATTGGAGAATGGCTGAATAAATTATGCTAGATGAACACAATGGAATACTATTGTTCTTTAAGGAATGCCAGCAGGATGAATACAGAAAGGCTTGGAGAGACTTACATGAATTGAAGCTAAGTGAAATGAGCAGAACCAGGAGATCATTGTACACAACAACAAGAGTATGCAAGGATCAATTCTGATGTACATGGCTCTTTTCAACAATAAGATGATTCAAACCAATTCTACTTGTGCAGTGATAAAGAGAGTCTTCGACACCCAGAGAGAATAATGGGAACACAGTGTAAAATACAACATAGCATTCTCTCTCTGTTTTTATTTGCTTACATTTTGTTTTCTTTCTCAGTTTTTCTTTTCCTTCCTTCTTGATCTGATTTTTCTTATGCAGATAACTGTATAAATATGTATATATAAATGTGTATATATATGTATAAATATATGTGTGTTTATATATATATATGTGTATGTATATACATATTTATTGGATTTAACATGCATTTCAAGATATTTAACATGTATTGCACTACCTGACAGTTAGGGGAGGTGGGGGGGGGGGGGAGAAGAGGAAAATTTGGAACAAAATGTTTTCCAAGGGTCAATGTTGGAAAAATTACCCAGGCATATGCATTGTAAATAGAATAAATTAATTAATCAATTAATTAAAACAAAAAGAAATGTGAATTCTATTTCAAGTTATGGTCTATCTACCATCTCCATTAGCTTTCTTTCTTTAGTTCACTTTATTCTGGTGAATTTCCCCTATGCACTACTATCCTTCCTGTGGAAGGATAATCTCATCATTTAATATCACCATACTTCTAACCAAATTATACACACTACCTCCCTCAGCCTCCTTTTTTGCTCAGATTATTTTAGAATTCTTGCTCTGAATTATTTTAGCAAAATGCATACATTTTCCACCAGAAATGTCACTATTGGGCATGTTTTCCCAGGAGAATAAGTCAACAAGAAAGTCCTTATCTTTCCAAATGCTATTTTTTTTAATAGTAGATAGTTTTTATGCTTTTACAAAACAAGCAAAACTCATGCCTGGAAATTAGAAAATGGCAAATCAATTTTTGCTTTTTTAATAAATGTAATATTATTATGTTATAAGGAGATGACAGGAAGTATTCTAAAATTTGAGAGGAGAAATATGAATTCAGAGGGAGTGAATACAAGGCAGAAGATAAAGTAAAGATAGAGAGATGGTAATATTTAATTAAAAAATGAATGTTATTACCAAAAGTGGTCTTAGAAAAGAAATAATTATACACTGTTTGCTGATGGAAAAGGGAAGGATTAATTTTCAGGATCATTTCATATGCCATTAGACTAGAATATTTGTTGATTGATTTTGTTTTCTTTTATTGTTGCATAGAAGTTGTATGAGGGAGTGTCTTAAGAAATTTAAGAATGTTTGATTCGCTCCTATAAATAACGCTCCGAGACTCAAAGCATAAAAGTGAAAGTAAAAAAAACCCAATCTATTCAAACAGGCAAGGGCACGGATAGCTTTGATTTACACACACACACTATACTATAATACAAATGATTAAAAATACAATAATTAGAGATAGAAATATAAGAAATAGAGGAAGGTCATACTTCAACAATTCAAAGAAACCTTTAATCTCAGAGGGCTGGGAGTCCCGTTTCAGCCTGATCAATTTGAATTGGGACAAGATTCCCACGCGAAGCATCCTTCCATGGGTGAAGCTCGGCTGTGGCTTGGAGCACAAGCTTTTTATATGTTTTTTAGACAAAAAAGGCCCTCAGCCAAAATTAGTTACCTAAGGGGTTTTAGCACGTATCCACAACATATGCAGCTAGCGTAACTAAAGTTAATATTTTATCCCTATCCATATCCCGATTGACGTATTCCAGACCCTGGGCTTGACAAGTCATTTATTAAATGTCTATGTTCAAGGGAGGAGCCACCTACCTTTGAGCATAAATAATTCCAGGAGTGGCGAGTTCCTGATATTAGTGCCAAGAACATACAGGGTCCAAGGAACGATCAAATTAAGGACTCAGATCTATTAGATTTGAATGATATTACTATTTTTAATAAGAAAGCTTAATTTCTTATTCAGGAAGTATAATAGAAAGTGATTATGGGACAAAAACTAAAAAAAAAAAATCCACATTTTAATAAATAAATAAATAAATATTAATTTCTAAAAAAGTTAAGAAACAAACAGATAAATTAAAAATAGATAGTAGATGATTAGTATAGTTAATTTGCCTCCAAAAAAACTAACTCTCAAAGATCTGGCTGATAAGTATCATCATAACAAACGTGATGAGTCCTAGATGAACAGAATATCCTCTATGCCATATTATTATGTCACAAAGAGTTAAGTTTTTTTTTCTTCTCTAATAATGGAATTGAACTCCTTGATCTCTAATATTCCTTCTACCTAAACATATGACTGTATGAATGAAAAAAAAGGTCGTATTATTTGATAGGGCCATTTTATATGAATACAAGGACCCCTTGATTTCTTAAGGTATGAATGATTCTTTAAATCTTTATCTTAACATTTTGACTTCATGGAGAAAATAAAATAAATATTGAAAATAAATAATTTTCAAAAAAGAGAAAATGTAAGTATAAGAAATGATGCTTTGAAAATATTCTTAAATTGCCTAGACCCCCAACAGATAAAGTATTATATTTATAGATAAATAATTAGAAAAAGTAACATGGTAAATATTATTAGATTTAATTAAAGAGGGGGAATAATAATAATCTTAACTAACTCTACAATTTTGCTATAAAATTACTAGAATGCATTAAAATAGTCTATTCTTTAAAATAAAATAACATTAAAATAATACCATAGGTTATTAATTCCATTGGCATTTAATGTGATAACATTAATCATGGTATTTTCAATCATATTGATAGTACTTTCACAATACATTCAATAATATTTTCAATTTAACATTAATCAACTGAACTATTATTTTAAATAATAAATGATGGAATTTTGCTCAATATAACATGAAAATACACATAATTGTGTGTATTTGTACATATAGCTGGGATTGTTTGCTCTTATTTTAGCAAAAGATTTTAAGTGGTATTGGGGTTTTATATCTCATAGAAATAAAACTAAGACGTTTAGGGAATAATTGCTTTTAGAAGAATAATCTCATGAGGAATGAGCTTGTGTTTTTGTAAGTACATAGGAAATATGCTTTAAATTAAATATTAAAAAGAAATATATATCTTTGTGGAATAATTAAAATAATTAGATGTTGAATGAAAATATTTTGACAAGCTCCAAAGTAGAAAGCTTTGGCTCTATTTCCCACTGATGTTGTTTATTTCCCAGGCACTAACCTAGATACTCTTTTTTTCCCTCTACTTAATTTAGTAACTTCATCATCTTCCTTTTGATTATTATCTGTATGTTAATCCAACTTTTACCCTCTCAAATCACTTCTTCTACTGTCTTTTAGAAGTATCAAACACATGTTCTATAGATATCCTGAAAAATGTTAAAAATTGAATTCCTTATCTTTCCCTGAAAATCTTTCTCTTTCCTAATTTTTCTAGCTCATCTTTTATCTTATCCATACCACATACTCTGTGGCTTCTTGAAACTGTACTTCCTGCTCTTTCTCCCCCCCCCCCCCAAAAAAAAAGCAAAAGAAACAAACAAACAAAAAACACTCCATTTCCTTACCTGATGAATTTTCATTGGGTGTTCCATATGTGTGGGATATCTAAGGGCTGCTTTTTTTTTTTTTTTTTGCCTTTTTTTAATCTTCCAAGCTTAGCAGGTATCTGATTCATCATAGTTGCTTAATAAATGTTTATTTTCTGAATGGCTGCATTACATTGGCAAATACAACCAAAATAATCTAATCCTTTAACATGAAACAAATAAAAGCAAAAATAAAAGAAAAAGAAAGAAAAGAGATTTTATATTGGAAAAAAGAAAATCTGACATCATTTTCTATTAAAATGTTCATTGGAGAAATTATAACTTGCAAAGTATGTGACTTATTTAATATGTTTTTTAAAGTTACAACTAAGAAGAATGGGAAAATTACATAGAGGTGCATTTTGACTCAATTTAGGGCCAGGTTTTCTAATAATCAAAGTAATTATAAAAGTAAAAATTAGGTTTGGAAAAATAGGAAGAATCACAGATAGCATTTATGAGTGACTAGATGACCACCTATCAAAGATGTAGTAAAACTAAACGCTTCTTTGGAGGGACACTGAGAAAAAAATTACCTTTAAGATAACTTCTAATAATATGACTACAATTTTGTAACCATTTAATTAGTGAGTTGCTATAATATATTATCTGACTCATCATGCCATTAGAGTACATGATTTTAGACAAAAATACAGAAAAGAAGGTCTTTCTTTAAAAAAAAAAACTTTAAATAAATTTAACTTGGGTTCTTTAGGATAACATATCATTAGTTTTAATATCATCTTTGTGCAACATTGTCAAAAATAGATTGTTGCATAATAGAATACTTTTAGAGTTTGAAGTGATCACAGCAGCCATCTGAGGCAATTATTTTTCTTCTATAATCTCAAGTTTTAGCTCAATATAAAGGCTAAGGGGTGGGAAATATCTCATTATGGGATCTCTAAGATCCTTTTTAGGTATAAAGCCTATCATCTTTTGAATGTATCAGTGGAAGGGGAGAAGCAAAAGAGGAAATAAGCAGTTTTGATGGATTCATCAGTTGATGCCGAGAGGCACCCACAGTGTCAGACAATATATGTTCCCAAGTCTGCCTGATTTCAAACCCTGTTGCATATCTATTTTGTATAGAAATAAGGAAAGAGTAAAATATTTGGAGAGCAATAGGCATCTCTTTCATTATATATTTTCTCTCCAAATCATGTCTATATATTTATATCTACATCTATATTGTTATTGGATGTTTTTAATTGTTTTGAAAAAGAATGATCAAATTTTAATAGAGGAATTAAAATGAATTACATATATAGACAAAGAGAATAAATAAAACACAAAAAGACTAGAACATTAGAAATACTTTTAACCAGCATGAATTCCCTTTGACCTGGTATATTCTTCCTTATCTTGACTGTGAATGAAGATACAGAAAGAGAATATGGATTTTTGTAACATCCCTAATGATGACTTTCAGAACAGTCATGTTTCTAAAGGTAATGTAAAAAAAATTGTTTTGCATTTTTCTATATAAGAACTTAGGTAGAAGTCACAACCTCTTCAAGAAAAGTCACCAGAAAACTATTTCAAGTAAATATTACACAGAATTGTAGTGGGATTCCCAGAATCATTATCTAATTATCATAAGATAAAAGACTGGTGATTATCTGGTCTGGTAGATGATATAATGTTGCTATTTATCTATAAAGTTGTATAAATATAAATTGTAGGAAATATTAAAGTTGGTGCATTCAGTGTTACTATTTTGGTGGAAATTCATAAAGTCAGGGTGATGGAGTATGAAGTGATAGTTGAAACTTATTTTGTCTTCATTCTGAAAGAAAAAATTTTTTTCTATGGGGAGGGGAGGGCTACAGGACCATTTCTCATTTCTTTTCAGTATATATATACATATATATATATTCTACAAAAATACTCAACCACTTTTCATTTTTTATGTATTTTTAGATTTTAGAAATGTAATAGTGCTTTGTAAGTGACATAGTTTAATTATATACAGTGCTGATGTCTCTGAAAAAGACTTGGAGTGAAACAATATGATATTTTTAATTTAGAGAATTCTTTTGTTTCTTTAATTTAGTTTTATACATATATCAGATCTTGACTGATATATTCTGTCAATGTACTTACATTCATGCCGCTATTGGTGTATAGTCAACCAAAGGAGTAAGGTTACACTGCCTTGCCTATATCATTAACTGTATGTTATTTGTTGATCTTATGTGCATTGATTTTCAACTCTAATATTTCATGGTTATGTGCCTGGCCTTTGACTTCTCATTGACTACATTAGCAGAGTGCAAATTACATAGCCCTATGGATAGAATGATTAAAAATATTACATAAAGAATTTTTCCTAAAGTATTTGAAGGCTCATTACACACACAAAAAAAAATATGGTTAACAAATAATTATTTTTCTCCCTTCTGAGCACTTAAAGGATACTTATTAAGGTAAGGTAAAGAAGGCATGGGCATGGAAGCAGAGATAAGATGGTAGAGAGGATACACCTTACTTTCTAACCTTTTCTCATGACCATAAGACTAATTACCAAATCCAGCCTGTAAAGTAGTTCTAGACTGGCAGAACCTGTGACTATTGAGAGCATAAAAATTACCAGCAGAATATAATTTCGAAGGTCACCAGAAAACATCTGTTTCAATCGAGCATGGAGGGAAGTGGGCCAAACACAAGCAGGCTGAGCACAGATGCCAAGTGAAGGCAGAGAACAGACCCGAGGCAGTGGGAGCTCTGCATGATGGAGAATCAATGGGGAGGAATCTATAGCAGTGTTGGCTACTCTGACTTGGTTGCAAGCCAGTAGAATAGCAGAGAAGTTATAACACATCCAACACAAACACAAAAGGTAAATAATGAACACCAAAAAGCCAGAGATTCACAAGCCACATGCACCCAGGTAACCCAGTGAGTTAGCATGGACTCAATGCAGCTGCTGCTGCCTGTCGAAAAAGCTTGAACAATCTCTCTTACCCTAAAAGCAGATCTCAACCTTAAAAATAAGTAAATAAATGAAAAAGAACTCTGACTATAGTTTTTTTATGGTGAAAGAGAACATATTTCAAACTCTGAGGAGACTAAAAGCAGATCATCTCCAAAATTGGCCTTCATCACACAGGGCTCACCTAGAAGAAATTGAAAAAGATCTTAAAAGAGAAATGGAAGAAAAATGGAGAAAGAAAATGAGAACTTTAAAAGAAGGATGGAAAAGAAATTATCTGAAGAAAATTTGTTACAAAATAAATTTAGTGAAATGGAAAAAAGCATATAACTCCTTAAAAAATAGATTTGACAAAATGGAAAAAGAAAACAGCCTCCAGAAAAACAGAATTTGTGAAATGGAAAAAGAAAATAATTCCTTAAAAATAGGATTTATGAAATGGAAAAAAATTCATAGAAAATAAACAACTCATTTAAAAATTCAATTGGACAAATACAAAAAGAACTAAAAAAGTAAATGAAGAAAACAATTCACTAAAAAACAAAATTGAACAAATGGAAATAAGACATCAAAAATCAGTCAAGCAAAACAAAACAAAACAAAAAAAAAATAGAAGTAAATGTAAAATACCTTCTTGGGAAAACAACTGACCTAGAAAATAGATCAAGGAGAGACAATGTAAGGATTATTGAACTTCCTGAAAACCATGATGACAAAAAGAGCTTAGACATTATTTTTCAGTTAATCATCAAAGAGAACTGCCCTAATATCATAAAAGTTAAAATAGCCACAAAATGAATTCACCAAACACCTCTTGAAACAGACATCAAAAGTAAAACTCTAAGGAATATTATGGCTAAATTTCAGAATCATCAGACCAAGGGGAAAAAATAGGGCAAGCAGCCAGAAAAAAAAATCCTCAAATACCCAGGAGTCACAATAAGCATTACTCAGGACTTAGAAGCTTCTAACTTAGAGGATTGAAGGCCCTAGAATCTGATATACCAAAGACAAAGGAACTTGGATTGCAGCCAAGAACAAACAACTCCACTAAAGTGAACATTCTCTTTCAGGAAAGAAGATATACATTCAACAAAACAGGTGAATTACATTTAATCCTGATGCAAAGCCCAGAGCTAAACAAAAAGTTTGACCTCCAAATATGGAACTCAAGAAAAGCATAAAAAGTTAAAAAGAAAAGAACTTTTGAGAACTGTATTTCTGTCATGTATATACATACAGAGTGACTGTATAATTTTATTTTACTGTTATAATATAGGAAAGAAATTAGAGATGGAAAGGGGATAGAACTGAAAAAAAGGGGGAATATGCAGTTAAAATGAGGAAATTACATCTCACAAAGAGGCAAATAAAATCTATTGTAACAGAGGGAAAGAAGGGAGGGGAATGAACATTATGTGAAGCTTACTCTCATCAGATTTGGCTCAAAGAGAGAATATTAGACATATTTGATTTACAGAGAAACGTATCTCACTATATTAAAAAGAGGGAGGGGAAAGGCAAAAGGAGAAAGGTGGGCTAAATAGAAGGGAATACAGGAATAGTAAGGGAAAGGTATAAGGGGGGATTACAAAGGGGGAGGGCTTGAGCCAAGTGATGCTCATAAGTTAAATACTGAAGAGGAGGGAAAGGAGAAAAGGAAAGAGAAAAGTATAATTTGGGGTTAATAATATGGTGGGAAATACAGAATGAGTAGACTTAACTGTAAATGTGAATGGGGTGAACTCTCTCATAAAGCATAAACAGATAGCATACTGGATTAAAAGCCAGAATTCTACAATATGTTGTTTACAAAAAACACATTTAAAGTAGAGTAATACATACAGAGTAAAAGTACAAGCCTGGAACACAATCTATTATATTTCAGGTGAAGTTAAAAAAAAAAAAAAAAAGCAGGGATAGCCATCCTGATCTAAGATCAAACAAAACAAAACAAAACAAAACAAAACAAAAATGACCTAATTAGAAGAGATAAGGAAAGAAACTATATCTTGCTAAAGGGTAACATAAATAATGTATATGCACCAAGTGATATAGCATCTAAATTCTTTATCATTATCATCATCATTATTATTATTATTATTGTTGTTATTATTAAAGTTTTTTTTATTTACAAAGCATATGCATGGGTAATTTTTCTAAAATTGACCCTTGTATAACCTTTTGTTGCAAATGTTCCCCTCCTCCCCCCCACTATCTCCCCTAACTGGCAGGTAGTCCAATATACATTGAACTGCATGTAAGAGCCAATATATATCTACAAATTTATACAATTATCTTGTTACACAGGAAAAATCAGATCAAGAAGGAAGAAAAAGAAAAACTAAGAAAGAAAACAAAATGCAAGCGAATAACAACAGAAATAGTGAGAACGCTATGTTGTGTTCCACACTCTGTTCCCATGGTTCTCTCTCTGACTATAGATGGTTCTCTTCATCACATACAAGTGGACCTGGTTTGAATCCTCTCATTGTTAAAGAGAGCCACATCCATCAGAACTGATTGTTGTATAGTCTTCTTGTTGTTGTGTATAATGATCTCCTACTTCTGCTCATTTCACTTTGCATCAATTCATGCATTTAAATTCTTAGGGGAGAAGTTAAGAGAGCTGCAAGAAGAAATAGACAGCAAAACTATAATAGCAGAAGATCTCAAACTTGCTCTCTCAGAACTAGATAAATCAAAAAACAAATAAATAAGGAAGAAACTGAAGTAAATAGAATACTAGAAAAGTTTGGTATGATAGATCTTTGGAGAAAATTGTATGGGGACAGAAAGGAGTACACTTTCTTCTCAGCAGTCTATGGAATCTATTCAAAAATTGAATATATGTTAGGACATAAATGACTCAAAATCAAAAGCAGAAAGGCAGGAATAGTAAATACATTTTTTTTGCATCCCAATGCAATAAAAATTGCATGCAGTAAAAGGCCAGGGGAAAATAGACCAAAAAGTAATTGTAAACTAAATAATTTTATCCTAAGAATTAATAGGAGAAATAGCAAATCATAAACACAATCAGTAATTTCATGCAAAATAATGACAATAATGAGGCAACATACCAAAATTTGTGGGATGGAGCCAAAGCAGTTTTAAGGGGAAATTTTATATCTCTAGATGCTTATGTGCATAAAATAGAGAAAGAGACCAGTGAACTGGGCTTGCAATTAAAAAAAGCTAGTAAAAGAAAAAATTAAAAACCACCAATGAAATAACAAACAACATTCTAAAAATAAAAGAAGAGATTAAGAAAATTGAAAGTAAGAAAATTATTGGATTAATAAGTGAAAATAAGTGTTAGTTTTATGAAAAAAAAAACAACAAAATAGATAAACCTTTAGTTAATTTGAGTAGAAAAAGGAAAAAGGAAAATAAAATTGTTAGTCTTAAAAATGAAAAGGAAGAACTTTCCAACAATGAATTAGAACATTTAGGAGTTATTCTGCCCAATTTTATGCCAATAAATTTGATAACTTAAGTGAAATGGAGGAGTACCTACAAAAATATGCATTGCATAGTGTAACAGAAGAGGAAATAAATTACTTAAATAGTACCAATTCAGAAAAATAATAGACCAAGCTATTAATCAAATACCTAAGAAAAAAACCCCAGGACCAGATGGATTTACCATCTGTTACATGTGAACTCTATTATTTATTTAAATTACAATTTACCCCATTTAAGAACAATTTTTTAAAAGAACAATTAACTCCAATACTATATAAACTATTTGAAAAAAATAGGGAATGAAGTACTCTACCAAACTCCTTTTATGACAAAGATATGGTACCTATATTTAAACCAGGTAGGATGAAAACAGAAAAAGAAAATTATAGACCAATTTCCCTAATGAATATTGATGGAAAAATTTAAATAAATTAGTGGCAAAGAGATTACAGAAATTCATCCCGAAGATAATACACCATGATCAAGCAGGATTTATATCAAAAATGCAGGACTGGTTCATTATTAGGAAAATTATTAACATAATTGACAATAACCAAATTGACAAAAACAATATGATTATCTCAATAGATGCAGAAATAGCATTTGAGAAAATCCAACACCCATTTCTATTAAAAACATTAGAGAGTATAGGAATTCATGGACTTATCCTTGAAGTAGTCTCTAGCATCTATTTAAAACTATGAGCAAGTATCATGTGTAATGGGGATAAATTGGAATCATTCCCAATAAGAGCAAGGTTAAAACAAGTTTGCCTACTACTGCCATTATTATTCAATATTGTATTAGAAATGCTAACTTTGGCAAAAGGAGATGAAAAAGAGATTAAAGGAATTAGAGTAGGTAATGAGGAAACCACATTATTATTCTTTGCAGATGGTATACTTAGAGAATCCTAGAGAATCAACTGAAAATCAGCTATTAAAAATAATCTACAACTTTAGGAAAATTGCAGTATACAAAATAAATCCACATAAATCATCAGCATTTTTTTACATTACTAACAAAACACAACAGCAAGCAATAAAAAAGGAAATTTCATTTAAGATAACTGTCAATAATATAAAATATTTGGGAATCCATCTGCCAAGGGAAAATGAAAGTCAGGAACTATATGAGAAAAACTACAAAACACTTTCCACACAAATGAAGTCAAATCTAAACAAATGGAAAGATATCAAGTGCTGTTGGATAGATCAAGTGAATATAATAAAGATGACAATACTGCCTAAACTAATCAACTTATTTAGTGCTATACCAATCAGACTCCCAAGAAATTATTTTACTGACCTAGAAAGAATAACAACAAAATTCATCTGGAGGAACAAAATGTAGGGAATTTCAAGGGAATTAATGGGGAAAAAAAAAGCAAATGAAGGTGGTTTAGCTGTACCAGATCTATAACTATATTATAAAGCAGTATTCATCAAAACCATTTGATACTGGCTCAGAAAGAGAGCAGTTGAGCAGTAGAATAGGTTAGATTCACAGAGCAGAATAATCAATGACAATAGCAATCAGTACTGCCAGTAATGGCAGTAATAGGCAATTTAAATAAGAAAGAAATTGAAGAGGTAAATAGAATACTAGAAAAATTAGGTATGATAGATCTCTGGAGAAAACTGAATGGTGACAGAAAGGAGTATACTTTCTTCTCAGCAGTTCATGGAACCTACACAAAAATTGACCATATATTAGTTCTTTATGTCCTTTATTAGGACATAAAGACCTCAAAATTAAATGCAGGAAGGCAGAAATAGTAAATGCTTTCTTTTCAGATCACAATGCAATAAAAACTACATTCAACAAAAAGTTAGATGTAAATAGACCAAAAAGTAATTGGAAACTAAATAATCTCATCTTAAAGAATGATTGGGTGAAACAGCAAATTATAGACACAATTAATAATTTCACTCAAGATAATGACAACGATGAGACATCATATCAAAATTTATGGGATACAGCCAAAGCAGTAATAAGGGGAAATTTCATATCCTTAGAGGCTTACTTGAATAAAATAGAAAAAGAGAAGATCAATGAATTGGGCCTGGAACTTAAAAAGTTAGAAAAAGACCAAATTAAAAATTCCCAATCAATTACTAAACTTGAAATTCTAAAATTCAAAGGAGAAATTAATAATATAGAAAGTAAAAAAAAAAAAACTATTGAACTAATAAATAAAACTAAGTTGGTTTTATGAAAAAAACAATAAAATTGATAAACTCTTGGTAAATCTGATTAGAAAAAGGAGAGAGGGAAATCAAATTGGCAGTCTTAAAAATGAAAAAGGAGAACTTTCTACTGATGAAGAGGAAATTAAAGAAATAATAAGGGGTTACTTTGCCCAACTTTATGCCAATAAATTTGATAACCTAAGCAAAATGGATGATTACCTCCAAAAATATAGGCTTCCGAGATTATCAGAGGAGGAAGTAAATTGCTTAAATAGTCCCATTTCAGATAAAGAAATAGAACAAGCTATTAATCAACTCCCTAAAAAAAAATCCCCGAGACCAGATGGATTTACATGTGAATTCTACCAAACATTCAAAGAACAATTAGCCCCAATGCTTTATAAACTATTTGAAAAAATAGGGATTGAAGGAGTCCTACCAAACTCCTTTTATGACACAGACATGATACTGATACCTAAACCAGACAGGTTGAAAACAAAGAAAGAAAATTATAGATCAATCTCCCTAATGAATATTGATGCTAAAATCTTAAATAAGATATTAGCAAAAAGACTACAGAAAATCATCCCCAGGATAATACACCATGATCAAGTAGGATTTATACCAGGAATGCAGGACTGGTTCAATATTAGGAAAACTATCAGTATAATTGGCCATATTAATAATCAAATTAACAAAAACCATATGATCATCTCAATAGATGCAGAAAAAGCATTTGATAAAATCCAACATCCATTCCTATTAAAAACTCTGGAGAGTAAAAGAATAAATGGACTTTTCCTTAAAATAATCAGTAGCATCTATTTAAAACCAGCAGTAAGCATCATATCTAACAGGGACAAACTGCAACCATTCTCAATAAGATCAGGAGTGAAACAAGGTTGCCCACTATCACCATTATTATTTAATATTGTATTAGAAATGCTAGCTTTGGCAATAAGAGTTGAGAAAAAGATTAAAGAAATAAGAATAGGCAATGAGGAAACCAATTATCACTCTTTGCTGATGATATGATGGTATACTTAGAGAACCCCAGAGATTCTACCAAAAAGTTATTAGAAACAATCCACACCTTCAGCAAAGTTGCAGGATATAAAATAAACCCACATAAGTCATCAGCATTCTTATATATCACTAACAAAACCCAACAGTTAGAGTTACAAAAAAAATTCCATTTAAAGTAACTACTGATTGTATAAAATATTTAGGAATCTATCTGCCAAGAGAAAATGAGAAACTTTATGAGCAAAACTACAAAACACTTTCCACACAAATTAAGTCTGATCTAACCAACTGGAAAAATATTAAATGCTCTTGGATTGGGCAAGCAAATATAATAAAGATATTACTGCCTAATACTACCTAAATTAATCTGCCTAAATTAATCTATTTATTTAGTCTTATACCAATCAGACTCCCCCAAAAACTACTTTGATGAACTAGAAAAAATAACAAATTTCATATGGAAAAACAAAAGGTCAAGAATTTCAAGGGAATTAATGAAAAAAAAAAATCAAATGAAGGTGGCCTAGTTGTACCAGATCTAAAATTATATTATAAAGCATCAGTTACTAAAACCATCTGGTATTGGCTAAGAAATAGACTAGTTGATCAATGGAATAGGTTAGGTTCAAAGGACAAAACAGCCAATAACTGTAATAATATAGTGTTTGACAAACCCAAAGACACCAGTTTCTGGGATAAGAATGCATTATTTGACAAAAATTGCTGGAAAAATTGGAAATTAGTATGGCAGAAACTAGGCATTGACCCACACTTAACACCGTACACCAAGATAAGATCAAAATGGGTTCATGACCTAGGCATAAAGAATGAGATTATAAATAAATTGGAAGAGCATAAGATAGTTTACCTCACAGACCTGTGGAAGAGGGAGGAATTTATGACCAAAGAAGAACTAGAGATCACTATTGATCACAAAATAGAAAATGTTGATTATATCAAATTGGAAAGTTTTTGTACAAACAAAACCAATGCAGACAAGATTAGAAGGGAAACAATAAACTGGGAAAACATTTTTACAATCAAAGGTTTTGATAAAGGCCTCATTTCCAAAATATATAGAGAATTGACTCTAATTTATAAGAAATCAAGCCATTCTCCAATTGATAAATGGTCAAAGGATATGAACAGACAATTTTCAGATGATGAAATTGAAACTATTACCACTCATATGAAACAGTGTTCCAAATCACTAATGGTCAGAGAAATGCAAATTAAGACAACTCTGAGATACCACTACACACCTGTCAGATTGGCTAAGATGACAGGAAAAAATAATGATGAATGTTGGAGGGGATGCGGGAAAACTGGGACACTGACTCATTGTTAGTGAAGTCGTGAACAAATCCAACCATTCTGGAGAGCAATCTGAAATTATGCCCAAAAAGTTATCGAATTGTGCATATCCTTTGATCCAGCAGTGTTACTTCTGGGCTTATATCTCAAAAAAATACTAAAGAAAGGAAAGGGACCTGTATGTGCCAAAATGTTTGTGGCAGCCCTGTTTGTAGTGGCTAGAAGCTGGAAAATGAAAGGATGCCCATCAATTGGAGAATGGTTGAGTAAATTATGGTATATGAATGTTATGGAATATTATTGTTCTGTAAGGAATGACCAGCAGGATGAATACAGAGAGGAGTGGCGAAACTTACATAAACTGATGCTAAGTGAAACGAGCAGAACCAGGAGATCATTATATACCTCAACAACGATACTGTTTGAGGATGTATTCTGATGGAAGTGGATCTCTTCGATAAAGAGAGTTTTAATTGATCAAAGATGGACAGAAGCAGCTACACCCAAAGAAAGAACACTGGGAAATGAATATAAACTGTTTGCATTTTTGTTTTTCTTCCCGGGTTATTTATACCTTCTGAATTCAATTCTCCCTCTTCAACAAGAAAACTGTTCGGTTCTGCACACATATATTGTGTCTAGGATATACTGTAAATTATATGCTCGTTTCACTTAGCATCAGTTTAGGTAAGTCTCGCCACTCCTCTCTGTATTCATCCTGCTGGTCATTCCTTACAGAACAATAATATTCCATAACATTCATATACCATAATTTACTCAACCATTCTCCAATTGATGGGCATCCTTTCATTTTCCAGCTTCTAGCCACTACAAACAGGGCTGCCACAAACATTTTGGCACATACAGGTCCCTTTCCTTTCTTTAGTATTTTTTTGAGATATAAGCCCAGAAGTAACACTGCTGGATCAAAGGATATGCACAGTTCGATAACTTTTTGGGCATAATTCCAGATTGCTCTCCAATCAACATGTAAAGGACTGCTCACTATCTGGGGGAGGGGGTGGAGAGAGGGAGGGGAAAAATCGGAACAGATGTGAATGCAAGGGATAATGCTGTAAAAAATTACCCTGGCATGGGTTCTAGCAATAAAAAGTAAAAAAAAAAAAAAAAAAAAAAAAAAAAAAAAGACAATAGCAATCTAGTATTTGACAAACTCAAAGACCCTAGCTTTTGGAATAAGAATTCACTAGGCACTGACACATACCTAACATTGTATACCAAGATAAGATCAAAATGGGTTCATGATGTAGACATAAAGAATGGTATTCTAAACAAATTAGAAAAACATAAGATAGTTTACCTCTCAGATTTGTGGAAGAGGAAAGAATTTGTGCCCAAAGAAGAACTACATACCATTATTGATTATAATTACAGAATTATTTATTATAATTATATATACATAATAAATTATATAATTTTGATTATATTATGTTAAAAAGTTTTTGTACAAACAAAACTAATACATACAAGATTAGAAGGGAAGGAATAAACTGTGAAAACATTTTTACATTCAAAGGTTCGGATAAAGGCCTTGTCTCCAAAAATATATAGAGAATTGACTCTAATTTATTTCAAGCCCTTCTCCAATTGATAAATGGTCAAAAGATGTGGAGGGACAATTTTCAGATGAAGAAATTGAAACTATTTCTAATCCAGAAAAGATGGTCTAAATGACTATTGATAAGGGAAATGCAAATTAAGACAACTCTGAGATACCACTACATACCTCTCAGATTTGCTTAGATGACAGGGAAAAGATAATGACAAATGGTGGATGGGATGTTGGAAAACTGGGACACTAATACATTGTTGATGGAACTGTGAAGAGATTGAACCATTCTGGAGAGCAGTTTGGAACTATGCTTAAAAAGTTATCAAGCTGTGTATACTCTTTGATGCAGCAGTATTACTACTGGGCTTATATCCCAAAGAGATCTTAAAAAGGGGAAAGTGACCCTTATGTGCACAAATATTTGTGGCAGTCCTCTTTGTTGTGGCAAGAAACTGGAAATTAAGTGGGTTCCCATCAATTGAAAAATGGCTAAATAAATTATGGTATATGAATGTTAGGGAATACTATTGTTCTGTAAGAAATGGCCCACAGGATGATTTCAGAAAGGCCTTAAGAGACTTACATGAACTGATACTAAGTGAAATAAGCAGAACAGGGGCAGCTAGGTTGCACAGTGGTTAAAGCATTAGCCCTGAAATCAGGAGGACCTGAATTCAAATCTGACCTCAGACACTTAATACTCCCTAGTTGTGTGACCCTGGGTAACTCACTTAACCACAATTTCCTTCGGGGGAAGGGGGAAGGAAAGAAAAACAAAAAGAAATGAGCAGAACTAGAAGATCATTATACACAGCAACAAGAAGATTATATGATGATCAATTCTGATAGACATGGCTCTCTTCAACAATGAGATGCTTCAAACCATTTCCAATTGTTCAATGATGAAGAGAGACATCTACACCCAGAGAGGATTGTGGGAACTGAGTGTGGACTGTAACATAGCATTTTCACTCTTTATTTTGTTGCTTACTTGCATTTTCTTTTCTTTTTTTTTTACTGGCTTTATTTGTTATTTTTGTGCAGCATGATAACTGTATAAATACGTATTCATATATTGAATTTAAGGTATATTTCTACCATGTTTAACACATATTGAACTATTTGTTATCTATGGAAGGGTGTGGGGGAAGGGTGGAGGAAATTGAAACATAAGATTTTGCAAAGGCTAAGGTTAAAAAATCGTCCATGCATGTTTTGAAAAATAAAATGCTTTAATTAAAAAAAAAAAAGCATGAACACTGATGAAATCCAAAGATCAGTGATGTACTGACACATAATTATTTTTATTTAATATTTGATTTAATTTAAAAACAAATAATTATTAATTACATAGCTATTATATACTAAACATCATTTTAGATATTGGTAATACAAAAAAGACAATCCACTCCCTCAAGAAGCTATAATTAAAAACAGTGTGTTTGTTGGTGGTAATGAAGATCATATCTTTCAATCAATTTGAAAATTATGTGGAAGTATGTATTTGCTTCAATTCAACTATTTTACCTCATAAGGAAATTTATGAGAATTATAATGACTAGAACACTAGATCAAACATTAGTAGGGGAAAATAACTTGTTGAATCATTGTTTTTTAGCAATAATTTTTAAATTTTGATTTTGTCCCTTTGTACAAACCCACATTCACACAAGAATGCTGCTATTTCATCTTTATAATTAGACACTATATTTTTTCCTCTGTTACTTAGTTTCCTAGATTTTCTCACAGTATATCCTACAGTAGTTTTTAATTGTTATAGAACTACATGTGCGAATTGCTGACTATATAAAATGTTAAAATTATTTTGAATGGGTTCACGAATCGAGACTTTTGACTCATAACATGCTGCAGCTTTGGACCACAGGAAAGCCAAGGAGAGATCCTGAGAGCAAGCACTCAATAGTATGAATAACATGGATCTTTAAATTACAATGGATTTTCTGCAAACCTAAAATTGATTTATTCTCTAGAAAGAGAAAAAGCAATAAGAAGACAATCCATGAAGATGAGAAGAAATACATGGAATATGATGTTCAGAATTTTCTCTTCCAATCCAAATTTTATCCCTTTTGTGGCAAATTTGAAAAGTGGACATTGAAAAGCATCTTGGCTGTTAGATAGGCAATCTGTTGCTCTTGATTTTGTTATTATAGTTCTTGGCTACAGCATCAATGTTACACTATCAACATAAATATATTTTATGCTGTTGAGTTATAGATTTTGTCCTGGAAAGGACCTTAAAAGGAGATGAACAATTTCCCTTCATTTTGGCTTTTTATTCCCATGATTCTATTGAAACAGGCTTTTCTCAGGCCTTTAATGATTACCTTATTTTCAAATCAAAAATATTTCCTTATATATACTATGTAATATCTCATTCTTCTTGGCTCCCATTATTATGATGATTTTATTTCCCCCTTAAAATCCTCATTGATCTCTCTCAGTCTGTCTGTCTCAATTTCTTCCCTTCCCTTTTCTCCTCCCTTTGTCATTCAATGTCTGATTTCTCTCAGTCTCACTCTCTGATTTCATCCCTCATGTTTTTTTCCTTCTCGTTAATTCCATGCATTCAATCATCACCATGACACAGATGACTCATAAATCTATATCACTATCATTTTAATGTTTGTTAAATTTCAATAAAACATCTTTTTTTCCTGTAGAGTTTGATGTTTTTATTTCATGTAGTTCAAAAGTACAATGGAAAACTACCATGTCTGTGAGACTAAATTTTAGGCCTTATTTTTATATGCTCTATAATGGGTGATTCTGTATTTCTTGATCTTTCAATTTACCACTGTACATATTAATGATTATGATGTTTTGCAGTACCCTTTAAAAAACAGGATGAACCATTTATTCAAAAAAAATTTAAATAATTAAGATATTTCATTCATTCTACAAGTATCTCGTGGTACAAAAGTATTAAAACATTCTAATTATCAATTATTTCTCAAATACTTGCTATGTGCCAGGTGCTGGGAATTATTAATATAAAACTGTTTTTGCCTTCAAAGAGCTTACTTACTTTCTACTATACCTTAGAGTCAAATACATTTCTAAAGTTAAATGTTTCTTAAATTATGTAGAAAGATATCTTCCACACTAGCTAAGTCTGATCATTTTTAAAAGATGCAAAAAAGTGATTCAAGTAGTGATAAGAGAGTATTTAAACTTTAGAGGAATTGAATCATTTTCATCTTTATCATCAGTCTCTAACAAGTGCCAAGAATATGGTAGGCATTCAAGTATTTGTCAGACTATGTAAAGAGAGATGAAAACCAAAGGTCCATGAAGGCTAGAGAACCTAATTCTATAATAAAATTTTGGGCAACAAGATTTCATAGTATGTAAGTTTAGGAAAGATAAAGAAAACTGAGTTCTGAAGATCAGTATAAATGGGAATGGAGAAACAGTATGCTCTTTATTGATAACCAGAACATGTGAAAATCAAGGAGAATGGCAAAAATAGAAAGGAGTAGAACAGAGGTATACAAAATTCCTAATAGGAGACTGAGAAAGAAAATGAAAGAAACTTGGTGTTAGGAAACTCACAGATAGGGATTCCACAATAGTCATAAAGAAATATGACAAAAAGAGGAATAGAGACAATGAGATATTGGTTATCATAGTTGAAAGTACAGACTTAGAAACTTGATCCTGAGTCAATAGCATTTGAAGTGAGAGTCTTTTAGTGTTCCCTGCCTGTTTGTTAAATATTTCTCCTTAATCTAAACATACAATCAATCCTAATGAAGTATCAATGTGATAAATTTTAAAAAATTATAGATACCTATTACCTAATCCCTAAACTACATTCCTCAATTGATACTCAAGTTTTGATAAAGTTGCAAAAAAGTACTGATGGATTGTTACTTTGGGCACACTCAAAAATTCCCCTATAAAACTGCTATAATTTATTCAAACTAACCATGTCCTATGTTTCCACTTTACAATTGTGAGACTATAAGCAACAAACCTTAACTTTATATATTTACTATGGCCCTGTGCAGCAAGGTACCAGCAAGGTACCAGAGGTACAGCATGCTAAGAACGGTATCAGGAAAGGGCCCAACGGTGTGGCTAAAGAGAGCAATGGTCACTTAGTCATAGAAATTAGCCACAAAAGGAAAAAGGGAAGGGAACCCATATGTGTGAAAGGCTCCACCAAGGCTAAGGGAAACAGGACTGATATAAAACTGAAATCAGATCTGTTCCTCCATCTATTCATCTAAAACTCATTTGTAACAGATGTTAAGATTAATGAAAGTGGGAGGAAGCTGAGATTAATAACTTTTGGATCTAGTTCTTTGGTTAATCCATCTTGAAAGGTAAAGAAATCAGAAAATAATGTGGGAAAGACTAAAATTTTCAAAATTCTCAGAAATGAAAAACCTTGAGCATAAGCAAGTAAACTAACAGGGGAAAATAAGAGAATATTTTCTTTAGATAATCTAAGTCAGGGTTTCTTAAATGGTTTTCTACTCCTGATACATTTATTCCCAAAAAAGTTTATGTGGCACCAAGTAGAGAGGGAAAAATGTAAACAACTCAAACATTTTACTGATAATTAATCATAATGAAATTTATTTTAAAACAATTCCTTACACATATAATTTTACCATTTATTACAAAACAAAAGCACATTTACATACTAATGAGTTGACTGGACTTTTTGCATAAATAATTAAATCTTGACAGAATATTTGATACTGAAGAAGACAGTGAATTCAGAAAGTTTTTACTGCTGCCAAATTTTTCATGACCCTTACATTCAGTTATGTGAACCCATATGGCATCATGCCCAACAGTTTAAGAAGCTTTGATCTAAATGAACCTAAACATCTCTGAATAAACATTGCAATAAAAAGGAAAACATATAACCTGTTGAGACAAGTGTCCTGTGGATTACCCAAACAAAGTATGGAAGCAAAGCAAAATGTTATGAAAAAGTTCTAGAGAAAAATGAGATTCGTGAAAGAACAGTGGAAGGCAACTAAGAAACAAAGGAGAATTGCTGATTTGGGGATAAAAAACCCAAAGAAAATAGAGAACAATAAATAAGAAGGGAAGCAAAAAGCAATTCTATTAAAATAGAAAATGTTATCTCCAAAAACAAAACATGATTTCTGAGAAAATATACATAGATACAATTGTCAGAGTAGAGTAGGAACAAAATGCCAATTTAAACAATCCATAGATTGCTTCCAGATGTTCCTGCACAGTTCAGCAACTATTGGAGGTAGTATTGAGGACATAGATAGAATCAAGTAGTAGTACATTACTAGAATAAAAATGGAGACAAAGGTGGTTTCAGAAAGAGAACATTGAAGATTGAAGAAAACAGTAAGCAATCAGATCATTTCTTCCCAGAACATCAGGGTTTCTTTTTATATTTGGCTGGAGAAATATCCCATCATTATTGGTGTTGATTGTTACAAATAGGGTCATTTTTTAGAAATCATTTGGTCTTCTGAGGAGAATGACAAGATACATTGCCTAAGATTATACTGTACTGTTTTAAAATAAGTATATACCTCCTTTCTCAGAAATGACAATGTTTCCTGAGCCAGTTGCTTTTATAATTCCCAGCATTATTTCTCATAGAATTCTAAAATTTTCAATACATTTTATATGCACTAATTCATTTGATAATTTAGATAAACCTATTCTTTAAATTATAATATTCTTGCAGGCAGAGACTAATTTTTACTTCTTTTGTATGCCTAAAATTAGAACAAGTTCTGACATATATTGCAGTAGGTGTTTAATAAATGTTTATTTACTGATCAACTAATACAATCACATAATTTGCATCTTAAAACGAGGAAACTGAAACTTGTAGAATTGTTATAAGCCTAAAAAATACACTTTTTTATTATTGTCATGACAGTTTTATAGAAAAATGAATCCTTTATGCTGTTATACTTATTATAATTCTCAAGCTCTAATAGAAAGACACTCAAGTTATTATCGAGCATTTATATAATGGCCCCTGCATAATTTGGGTATTGTATTGAATATTTTAAACATAATCTCTGCAGCAAAAGAGAGCATGAAGAACAGAAGAATATATATTGAGTAAGCACAAAATAAGTTAGAGAAATGTTTTCAATTCAAACATCATAAAAGCACATTCTGAATCATGCTGTTTTGTACCATGAGCAATGCTGTAGCTTTGAAATCATATACGTTTTAGATGAAGTAGCTCTGAAGGAGTTCTCCAATACTGAAATTAGTGTCATTTTGGCATATCAATATTACCTCTGATGACATTAACTGACCTCTACTTTAACATCAGAACTCAGCATAACCTTTCAGCTGTGGTTTGGAGCATTAGACTGATAGACTGAATAACTTCAATTTGTCTTTGAACACAACCTTTGCAGAATGAACACAAAAATGCTCCCAGGCTTCCTTTCTATCCCTTTATCACGGATGAATGACTTAAAGATCACATCATCATAAGCCTCAGAAACAGCCTTTAACTGAGTGGTAGATAAAGCCTGCATAATTCTCCAGCTCAGTTTCTATATGAAGTATGCATAAGTGCCATTGATTTCAGGTTTTTTTTATTATCTAAAATTTAATTTAGGCAGCTGAGTGATCATCAGGGCAGATTCAAGTAGACTACCCAGCATTCCTCGCTTTATGTTAACATAGTTTATATATTTTTCTTTGCTCTACTTATTTTAGGCAGTTTTTAATGCAGATTTTATTCAATAAAAGAAATCATCATTTAAAAAATAGTCAGGAATAAATAAAACTTAGAATAACATTTTCAATTTTATGTAGTATATAGCCTTCTCCATCAGAAAAAAAAAAAAAACTATGTAAATAAACATCATTCCATGTGTACAAAGACAAAAATGTTTTGATGTTAGCCTTTATATTCTGGGCTTGGATATTGTTTCTTTTTTGAAAATTGGAATAATTTTGCCATTTAAAAATGTATACTCATATTTGAAATAGAGGAACAAGAAGATTTTAGAATCAATAATTCTAAGTTTTTGTAGCAAAGGATTGATGTATTTTCCTAGGTTTTATTTACATCATATTATCTTTTCTTTATACTGAAGTGGTCAAGCTTTTAAAAATTATTTCTTAATAAATTAATACTTTAGTACAAAGTATTAAAAATACAGACCAAAACAAACAAACAAAAATTACATAATTATAGCAGCTATGAACTTCTCTACCCAAGCCTAGGTCTGCAACACACACACACACACACACACACACACACACACACGCACGCACACACACACGCACGCGCACACACACACACACAAAGATTGCACAATTCTGTAGAAATATTGAATTTAGTTAAGCCAGGTAATAAAAGGTGCCTCAAAAGCAACAAATGAAAGGCTCTGAGCAAAACCCAACCACAAGTCATCCCTGCAACTTCAGGGAAGAAGACAATGATCTCAGCAACTAGAGGAATGTGTAGAAAGTCAGAGCCCATTAGATTAGGAGGTAGAGAGAGAATTTGAGGAAAATACAGAAGGATATGAATAAGAAGTACTCAAAAAATTATCTAAGCTATCAGCCACAAAAAGATATGCTTAAATTAGTAATTATTACCAAAAATACAAATTAAGGAGCTTCTCGTGATTTATGCGTAACACTGACAAAGATGACAAAGGAGGAAAATGCTAAATAGTGGAAAAGAACTCTACAATTTTTTCAAGAGAAAGAGGAGTATCAAATGATCTACTATTTAAGTTAAAATTAAGGTAAGAATATGTAGCCAGAAGCTGAAGGTCAAGAAATTACCCTATCAGGTGACCTGCCCTAATTTTTTTTTCACAATTTTTTTATTCTGGTTTCACTGTAAAAGTAAAAAAAAAAAAAAAAAGAGTCTGAAAAACGACATCAAAAAAAATTGTATTTGAATGGCATCCTTAAGGCAGGGACAGACTTCCAGAGAACCACAATGAATAATCAGGGAATTCCCATCTTGCGGAATATTAATAAAGGCACAGAGTGGAGAAATGAAGTAAAATATATGGGAAACAGAATACAAAATAGATTTACTTGAACAAAGAATACAAAATAGATAAATGTGATATGTAATCAACCTAGAAAGATTTTTTAAATTTAAGTATGAGATTTTATAAGTTGAAGATTTAAAATTACCAAACAGATAAGTTTAATATTTTAGGAATTAAAATACAATGTGGTTGTTTTTGTTTGTTTGTTTAAATCTGTCCTCAGACATCTATGAGGTATGTGCCCTGGCCAAGTCACTTTTCTTAATCAAAACATGGGAATTATAATAGCCTTCCTGCCAGGGTTCTTGTGAGGACCAAATAAAAAAATACATTTCTATTTAATAAGGTACTACATTATTTGATTCTAATAATAATAGCTTTTTATTTTTCCAAATACATGCAAACATGGTTTCCACAATCATCTTTGCAAAATCTTGTGTTTCACATTTTTCTCCTTCTCTCCAGCAACCCTCCCCTAATAGCAAGTGATCCACTATAAGTTAAACATAGGCAATTCTTCTAAACATATTTCCATACTCATCATATTACACAAGTAAAATTGATAAAAAGGGAGGATAAAACAAGAAAAAGAAAAAAAAAAACAAGCAAGCAAAAAAAAAAAACAAACAAACAAAAAAAAAAAAAACTACACCACCATGAAAAGGTGAACTTATTTTATTGTTATCAATTAAGGGATGGCTTGTATTCATAAATTTGAATAAATTCTCTATAACTTCTAGAAATAAGGGAAGGATTCTGATAAGATGGTGGAGTAGGTTAATAAATTTCAAGCTCTCCCAATCCCCACTCCCCCCAACAAATAGAACAAATTTGTGCCTAAGGACAAACATAGATTGGTGAAAAATCAAGAAGACATTTCACAACAGAAGTCTTCCTGATACATCCCTAAAATATCAGAAGAAAGAGCCCAGGCAGGGATTAATATGACTTAAGTGCAAACACCTCCAAGCTGGCTGCACAAAAATGCCATGTAGGGATCCCTTGGAGGAGCTGGGTGTGGCTGGAGCCTGAGCAGGAGCCACAGAAACGTTCACCTCCTAAATTGTTTGTGAAGTGGGGGGTTGACTACAAGAGGACTGACTGTACACACACACACACACACACACACACACACACACACACACACTTTCTTGACCTAATAATTTGTTGTTATATATTTTGAATCCTCCCTGATAATCTGCTGGGCACATAACAATGCTCCCTCTTGCTTTGTTTTATTTTGTTTGTATTCCTTTTTTGTTTTACTTTTTTTTTTCCACACTGTTATTTAAAATAAATTATATGAAAAAAAAGAAGTGAGATTAGAAGAGAAACAATAAACTGGGAAAACATTTTTACAGTCAAAGGTTCTGATAAAGGCCTCATTTCCAAAATATATAGAGAATTGACTCTAATTTATAAGAAATCAAGCCATTCTCCAATTGATAAATGGCCAAAGGATATGAACAGACAATTCTCAGATGAAGAAATTGAAACTATTTATAGACATATGAAAATATGCTCCAAATCATTATTAATCAGAGAAATGCAAATTAAGACAACTCTGAGATATTACTACACACCTGTCAGATTGGCTAGAATGACAGGAAAAGATAACATGGAATGTTGGAGGGGATGTGGGAAAACAGGGACACTGATACATTGTTGGTGGAATTGTGAACACATCCAGCCATTCTGAAGAGCAATTTGGAACTATGCTCAAAAAGTTATCAAACTGTGCATACTCTTTGATCCAGCAGTGTTTCTATTGGGCTTATACCCCAAAGAGATACTAAAGAAGGGAAAGGGACCTGTGGCCAAAATGTTTGTGGCAGCCCTGTTTGTAGTGGCTAGAAGCTGGAAAATGAATGGATGCCCATCAATTGGAGAATAGTTAAGTAAACTGTGGTATTTGAACGTTATGGAATATTATTGTTCTGTAAGGAATGACCAGCAGGATGAATACAGAGAGGACTGGTGAAACTTACATGAACTGATGCTAAGTGAAATAAGCAGAACCCGGAGATTATTATATACCTCAACAACGATACTGTTTGAGGATGTATTCTGATGGAAGTGGATCTCTTCGATAAAGAGAGCTAATTCAGTTTCAGTTGATCAAGGATGGACAGAAGCAGCTACACCCAAAGAAAGAACACTGGGAAATGAATATAAACTGCTTGCATTTTTGTTTTTCTTCCCGGGTTATTTATACCTTCTGAATCCAATTCTCCATGTGCAACAAGAAAACTGTTTGGTTCTGCACACATATATTGTATCCAGGATAAACCGTAACCTATTTAACATGTAAAGGACTGCTTGCCATCTGGGGGAGGGGGTGGAGGGAGGAAGGGGAAAAATCGGAACAGAAGTGAGTGCAAGGGATTATACTGTAAAAAATTACCCTGGCATGGGCTCTGTCAATAAAAAGTTATTAAAATGAAAAAAAAATAAAAAAATAAAAAAAGAATGTGACATATATTTTGACACAAAAAAAGAAAAAAATAAATGAGACCTTTATCAGATACACTGACTATAAAATATTTTCTCAGCTTTCTACTTCCCTTCTAATTTTTGTTGTTGTTTGTTCAATTTTTTTAATACAATCAAAATTATCCACTTTTGCATTTTATAATGTTCACCAGTATTTCTTTGGCTATAGATTCCTCCCTTCACAGATCTAAGAGGTAGAGTATTCCTTTTTTTTCCTAATTTGCTTATGACATGTCAAGAGCTTTTGCTCAAAATCATGAACCCATTTTGCCCTTATCTTGGTATAGGTTGTTAGTTGTTGGCCAATGCCTAATTTCAACCAAAGTATTTTCCAGCTTAAACATAAATAGTGAAATCTTATTACAGAAGCTTGAGCTTTTGCATTTATCTAACATCAGATAACTATAATTATTGACTATTGTGGCTTGTGAATCTCACTTATTCCAAGTACTCACTACTCTACATTTTAGTTAGTGCCAAATGGTATTGATGACCACTGCATTCTAATATGTTTCTAGGTCTGGTATAGATAGGCCAAATGTTGTTTCCATTTTTAGTTGTTAATTTCATTGAAATTCTTGATTTTTGTTCTTCTGGATGAATTTTGTTATTTTTTCTTGTTCTGTAATTTCTTGCAACTTTGATCAGTATGGGAGTAAATAAGAATATTAATTTAGGTAGAATTCATTTTATTTTATTATATATAATATATTATATCATATTAGAATGAGCTTATTATATTAACTCATCTTACACATGAAAACAAGATATACTTCCAATTAGTTAGATCTAACTTTAGTTGTGTGAAAAGTATTTTATAACTGTATTCATGTAGTTTCTCTCTTTATTTCAGCAGACAGAATCCCAAATATTTTATAATATCTACAGTTAATTGAAATAGGGTTTCTCTTTCTAAATCTTACTGATGGCCTTTGTAAGTAACATAAAGAACTTCCTATGAATTATGAGAGTTTATTTTGTATCCTGCAAACTTGCTAAAGTTTTTTTAACTGTTTCTAGTAGATTTTTAGTTGAATCACTAGGATTCTCTAAATACATCATCATATCATATGCAAAAAGTGATAAGTTTGTTTCTTCATTACCTAATCTAAATTTTCAATCCTTTTTCTTCTCTTATTGCTAAAACTAACATTATATTTTCAGTGCAAATATGTTTGTGGCAGCACTCTTTATGGCAGCCAGAAACTGGAAAGTAAGTGGATGCCCCTCAATTGAAGAATGGTTGAATAAATTGTGGTATATGAATCTTATGGAATATTACTGTTCTGTGAGAAATGACCAGCAGGATTTCAGAAAGGCCTGGAGAGACTTACATAAACTGATACTGAGTGAAATGAGCAGGACCAGGAGATCATTATATACTTCAACAATAACACTATATGATGATCAGTTCTGATGGACCTGGCCCTCTTCAACAATGAGATGAACCAAATCACTTCCAATGGAGCAGTAATGAACTGAACCAACTACACCCAGTGAAAGAACTCTGGGAAATGACTAAGAACCATTCATAGAATTCCCAATCCCTCTATTTTTTTTTGCCTGCATTTTTGATTTCCTTCACAGATTAATTGTACACTATTTCAAAGTCTGATTATTTTTGTGCAGCAAAATAACTGTAAAGGTATGTATACATATATTGTATTTAACATATATTTTAACATATTTAACATGTATTGGTCTACCTGCCATCTGGAGGAAAGTGTGAGGGGAAGGAGGGGAAAAATTGGAACAAAAGGTTTTGCAGTTGTCAATGCTGAAAAATTACCCATACATATATCTTGTAAATAAAAAGCTATAATAAAAAATAGAAAAATTTTTCAGTCCAAGATTGAATAGTAGTGGTGATAATGGGCAACCTTGTTTTGCTCCTGATCTTATAGAGAATACTTCTATCTTATACCCATTACATATGATATTTGCTGGTTTTAGAGAGATGCTGTTTATCATTTAAAAAAATCATTCCTATTCTCTCTACTCTTTTTTTTAAATTAAAGCTTTAAAAAAAATTTACAAAGCATATGCATGGGTAATTTTTCCAACACTGACCTTTGCAAAACCTTTTATTCCAAATTCTCCCCTCCTTCCACCCAACCCCTCCCCCCCGTTGGCAGGTATTATGTTATGTTAAATATGTTGAAATACATATTAGATTTAATATATGCATGCATATTTATAGTTATCTCTTTGCCTAAGAAAAATCAGATCAAGAAGGAAAAAAAAGAAAAACTGAGAAATAAAACATAATACAAGAAAATAACAACAGAAAGATTGACACTTCATCATTGAGCAAGTGGAACTGGTTTGATTCATGTCATTGTTGAAGAGAACCACGTCCATCAGAATTGATCTTGTTGTTGCCATATATAATGATCTCCCATTTCTGCTCATTTCACTTAGTGTCAGTTCATGTAAGTCTCTCCAAGCCTCTCTGTATTCATCCTGCTGGTCATTTCTTATAGAACAATAATATTCCATAACATTCATATACCATAATTTATTCAGCCATTTTCCAGCTGATGGACATCCATTCAGTTTCCAGTTTCTCACCACTACAAAGAGGGCTGCCACAAATCTTTTTGCAGATGTGGGTCATTTTCCCTTCTTTAAGATCTCTTTGAGATACAAGTCCTGTAGTAACATTGCTGGATCAAAGGGTATGCACAGTTTGATAACTTTTGAGCATAGTTCCAAACTGCTTTCCAAAATGTTTGGATACATTCACAGTTCCACCAACAATGTATCAGTGTCCCAATTTTCCCACAACCCCTCCAACATTCATCTTTATCTTTTCCTATCATCTTGCCAATCTGAGAGGTGTGTAGTGGTATCTCAAAGTTGTCTTAATTTGCATTTCTCTGAATAGTGATTTGGAGAACCTTTTCATGGGCTACAAATAGTTTTAATTTCTTCATCTGAAAATTGTCTGTCCATATCCTTTGACCATGTATCAACTGGAGAATGGATTGAACTATTATAAATTTGAATCAATTCTCTATATATTTTAGAAATGAAGCCTTTATCAGAACTTTTGATTGTAAAAATGTTTTCCCAGTTTATTGTTTCCCTTATAATCTTGTCTGCATTAGTTTTGTGTATACAAAAAAAATTTAACAATATAATCGTTATCTATTTTATGATCTATAATGATCTCAAGTTCTTCTTTGGTCACAAATTACTTCCTCCTGCACAAATCTGAGAAGTAAATTATCTTATGTTTTTCTTATTTGTTTACAATATCATTCCTTATGTTTAGATCATGAACCCATTTCAAACTTGTCTTGCTATATCATGTTAGATGTGGGTCTATGTCTACTTTCTGCCATACTAGTTTCCAATTTTCCCAACAGTTTTTGTCAAATGGTGAATTCTTATCCCAAAAGCTGGAACCTTTGTGTTTGTCAAATACTAGGTTGTTAGAATCACTGGCTATTTTGTTCTTTGAGCCTAACTTATTCTAGTAATCAAGTTCTCTTATTTCTTAGCCAATACCATATGACTTGATAACAGATGCTTTATAATCTATTTTTAGATCTGGTACAGCTAGGCCACCTTCATTTGCTTTTCTCTTCATTAATTCCTTTGGAATTCTTGCCCTTTTGCGGATATTCCAGATGAATTTTGTGGATATTTTTTCTAGTTCAGGAAAATAGTTTCTTGGGAGTTTGATTGTTATAGCACTAAATAAATAGATTAGTTTAGGGAGTATTATCATCTTTATTATATTTGCTCGACCTATTCACAAATACTTGATATTTTTCTATTTGCTTAAATCTGACTTTATTTGTGTGGAAAGTGTTTGGTAGTTTGGCTTATATAGTTCCTTACTTTCCCTTGTCAGATAAATTCCCAAATATTTTATATTATCAACAGTTATTTTAAGTGGATTTTTTCTTTGTATCTTTTACCATTGGATTTTATTAGTGATGTATAAAAATAGTTACGTTAAATGGAATTTTTCTTTTTATCTCTTATTGGTGGATTTTGTCAGTGATATATAAAAATGCTGATGATTTATGGGGATTTATTTCATATGCTACAACTTTGCAGTGTTTGAGTTAATTGTTCTTTAAACATTTGGTAGAATTCACATGTAAAGCCACATGGTCTTGGGGATTTTTTCTTCAGGAATTGATTAATAATTTGTTCTATTTCTTTTTCTTAAATGGGACTATTTAAGTAATTTATTTTCCCTTCTGTTAATCTGAGCAATCTATACTTTTGTGGATATTCCTCCATTTCACTTAGGTTGTAAATGGGCAAAGAAACTCCTCATAATTGCTCTAGTTTCCTTATCATTGTTGGAGAGTTCTCCTTTTTCATTTTTAAAACTAACAATTTGATTTTCCTCTTTCTTTTTTTAAATCAAAATTAACTAAATATTTACCTATTTTTTTTTCATAAAACCAACTCTTAGTTTTATTAATTAATTTAATGTTTTTTTTTTTTACTTTCAATTTTATTAATCTCTTCTTTTATTTTTAGAATTTCAAGTTTAATGTTTGATTGGGGGGGAGGTAATTAGTTCTTTTTCTATCTTTTTTAGTTGCAAGCCTAGTTCACTGAGTTCTTTCTCTATTTTATGCCACTACGCATTTAGAGATATAAAATTTCCTGGTATTACCGCTTTGGCTGCATCACACAACTTTTGGTATGTTGTTTTTTTGTTGTCATTCTCTTGGATGAAATGATTGATTATGTCTATGATTTATTGTTTCACAAATTCATTCTTTAGGATGAGATTATTTAGTTTTCAATTTCATTTTGGCTATTTTCCACTGTCCTTTTATGGAATGTAATTTCTATTGCATCATGATGTGAAAATAATGCATTTACTATTTCTGACTTTCTGCATTTGATTTTGAGGTCTTTATGTCCTAATATATGGTCAATTTTTGTATAGGTTCCATGAACTGCCAAGAAGAAAGTGTACTCCTTTCTGTCTCCATTCTATTTCCTTCATAGATCTATCATATCTAGCTTTTCGAGTACTCTATTTATTTCTTTAACTTCTTTCTTATTTATTTCATGGTATGATTTATCTAGTTCTAAGAGAGCAAGGTTGAGATCTCATATTATAATTTTGCTGCCTAGTTCTTCCAACTCTCTTAACTTCTGCTTTAGGAATTTAGATACTACACCACTTGGTGCATATATGTTCAATATTGATATGCTTATTATCAATGGTGCATTTTAGCAAGATAGAGTTTTCTTCCTTATCTCTTTTAATTAGATCAATTTTTGCTTTTGATTGATCTGATATTAGGATGGCTATCTCTGCTTTTTTATTTTACCTGAAACACAATTGATTCTGCCCCAACCTTTTACCTTTGCTTTGTTTGTATTGCTCTGCTTTAAATATGTTTCTTGTAAACAATATATTGTAGGATTCTAGCTTTTAATTCAGTCTGCTATCCACTTAAGTTTTATGGGAGAGTTTACCCCATTCATGTTTACAATTAAAACTACTAAGTTTGTATTTCATGCCATTTTATTTACTTCAAACTTTACTTTTCCCTTTAATTTTCTTCTTTCCCTCCTTCCAAGTATTTTTTCTAATGAGCACTACTTGCTTCAACCAAAGCTCCCCCTTTAGAGAACCTCCCACTTCCTTATACCTCTTCCCTATTTCTCTTTTCCCTTCTATTTAGCCTCCCCTTCCATTTTCCCCTTTCCTCTCCCACTTTTCTGTAAGATGAGAGATGTGTCTCAGTGAAATCTTATATATCTAATAGTCTTTCTTTGGGCCAAATCTGATGAGAGTAAAATTCACACAATATTTGTCACACTCCTTTTATAATGTTTTCTTTGACTCTTCCTGAGATGAAATTTCCTTCGTTTTACCTCCATTTTATCCTTTTTTTCTTTTACAATCCCCTTTCCATGTCTATTTTCTTTTTATAACAGTAAAATCAGATTATACATGTGCTCTCTATGTATATTCATAACAGAAATGCAATTTTCAAGAGTTTTTGTTTGTTTGTTTTTCTTTTTATCTTTTTACACTTTTCTTGAGTTCTATATTTGGAGATCATTTTTTTTTTTTAGCTCTGGTCTTTTCATCAATAATAAATGGAATTCACCAGTTTCATTGAATATCCATTTTCTTCCCTGAAAGAAAATGCTCAGTTTAGCATAATTTATTCTTGGCTCCACTCCAAGTTCTTTCCCTTTTCAGAATATCAGATTCCAGGTCCTTCATTCCTTTAATGTAGAATCTGTTACCTTATCATAGCTCCTCAGGATTTGAATTGTTTCTTTCTCACTGCTTGGACTATTTTTTCCCTTGGTGTGATAGTTCTCAAATGTAGCCACAATATTCCTTGGGGTTTTAATTTTGGAATCTCTTTCAGAAGGTGTTCAGTGAATTTTTTCAATGGTCATTTTACCCTCTGATTCTGTGACGTCCAGGCAGTTCTCTTTGATGATTTCCTGAGAGATAGTGTCTAGTCTCCTTTTTTCATCATGTATTTCAAGGAGTCCAATAATCTTTAGTATGTCTCTCCTAGATCTGTTTTCCAGGTCAGTTCTTTTGCCAATTACATATTTTCCATTTTTTCCTATTTTTTTATATATTTTCTTTTTTGGTTTTGCTTGACTGATTCTTGCCCTCTCATTGAATCATTCATTTGCATTTGTTCAGTCCTGAATTTTAGTGAATTATTTTCTTCATTTACTTTATTTACTTCTTTTTGTATTTGTCCAATTGAGTTTCAATGAGTTCTTTTGTTCTATGGATTTTTTTTTCCATTTCACAAATTCTGTTTTTTAAGGAGTTATTTTCTTTTTTTTGTTTTCTAATTCACAAATTCTGTTTTTAAGGAGTTATTTTCTTTTTTCCATTTTATACACAGATTCTGTTTTTCTGGGAGTTGCTTTCTTTTTCCATTTAAAAAAAATCTATTTTTAATTAATTATATGCTTTATCCATTTGACTATGTCTATTTTGTAGTGAATTTTCTTCAGATAGTTTCTGTGTCACCTTTTCCAAACCCTCTTGCAGAGTTTTCCTTTCCTTTCCCCACTCTTTTAAGCTCTCTTTTAAGATCCCTTTTAATTTCTTCTATGGGAACCTTGTTTGATGGGGACCAGGGGCTTTAGGGGCTTCATCTGGAGACAATCTGCCTTTAGTCTCTTCAGGTTTTGAAATTTGTTCTTCTCTTTCACCATAAAAGCTGTCTTTCTTCAGAGCCCTCTTTACTTTTTTACTTATTTTCTTTTTTAAGTTAAGTTCTGCCTTAGTGTGGAGGAAGTTTTTCAAGAGGCCACAATTGTAGTGGGTCAATGTTGATTCACTTCAGGTGCCGGTTGGACTTGGCCATTTCATGTGAGATTCTGACATTTTGGGGTTCATTATTGATCTTTTGTGTTTGTGTTGGATATTTTCTAACTTCTCTGCTCTTTATTTTTTTCTTCCAATTTTTCTTCAGTCTCTCTTTTAAGGTCTTTTTTTTTTTTTTTTACCTCTCCTAAGAGAGCCTTTTCCACCTAAAGGCATGCATTTTCCTTTGTTGTCTGTTTCTGGGTTTGTGTTCTTGTCTTCCCTATTTCCACAGTATCTTTTTATGATCATGCCTCTTGTTTTGTTCATTTCTAAAAGCTCTGCTTCCAGGGCACTGGAGAAATTGTCCAAGACTTTTTTTGCAAGTAAACAAAGACCTTTCTCTGGCTGCACTGGGCTGGGGCTGGGACTGGGATATGTGGCACTGTAGGCTTTCCCACTCTGCTATGTGGGTCTGGCCAAGTTCTGCCTGTTATGCTGGGGTTTGGAGGCTCAAAATTTGCTTTTTGTACTTGCATTAGAGGTCTCACAGTGGTCTGCTAACTACCTGGCTTTCTGAAACAGGACTAAAACTGCTGGACTTTGCCTAAAAGTCTTTTTGCTAGATTCCCTGAACTAGGCCTACCCACATCCAGCCTACCTACAGCCAGGCCTCTCTATGCTACACTTGCACTTAATTATGTCCCCGCACCCCACATCCAAAGAGATAGACTTTTCCTAAGTCCCTCCTAGCTATCCTAATCTGAAATAGCATCACATTTTGAATGCTTGTGTATTCTGTCATTGCCAAATCAATTCAAAGCTTGATATAGTGTTGATTTTGAAGGAAGTCAGGAAAAGTTCAGGGAATAACATGTCTCTTCTCTGTCCTCTTAACTCTGTCCCTGAGAAAATATTTGTAAGGTTATCATATTTAATGAAACATAGTAAGTGCATAATAAATCCTTTCTCCTTTTCTTCCTTCCTCCCTCCCCCTCTCCCTTCCTCCCTTCTTCCCTTCCTTCCTTCCTTCCTTCCTTTCTTCTTTCTTTCCTTCCTTCTTTCCTTCCTTCCATCCTTTCTTTCTTCCTTCCTTCCTTCCTTCTTTTCTTCCTTCCTTCCTTCTTTCCTTCCTTCCTTCCTTCCTTCCTTCCTTCCTTCCTTCCTTCTTTCCTTCCTTCCTCCATTTTTTCCTTCTTTCCTTTCTTCCTTCCTCAATCACACCAACTAATTGGGTTCTTCTTCATTTGATTATATGTCTATGATTAAAACCTGTAAACATTAAGTCCATTTAGTAGGGCTCTCTGTGTATGAAGAATATTCTATTCTTCATAATTGAAAAAACAAAAAAATTTTTTTTTGGAAAAAATTGCCCCTAGCAATAAGAAGTTACTGTCTTCCATTAAAATCACTTTACCTGATAATGTTTAGTCATGGTTATGGTTTGATAACCTCACACAAACAATCATAGTTAAGAAAACAAAGTTGCTGTAACTGGTATGATAAATGGTATCAGTATTCAAAAATTTGTCTATTTACTGATCTGAAAATAGCTAAATCACTATAGCCAAATTCAGAAAGCCATTTAAACACATTCAGTATCATTAGGACTATTATCTATTCTTTGAGGTTCAGCTAAGGAAGAAGATTCACTTTTTTGACTGGAAATGATTTGTCTTGCCTTCTTCTGTCCTAGAAAATCATCAAAAAACAAATGTATTCCCTGAGTCATTTTTGATTTTTTTCTTATGAGGTCACTATTAATATTTGTTCTAGTTATCACACATCATAGTTAATGTGACATTTGCATTTCTCACATTCTTTTCTCAACACATGTTGATACTTACCTTGATTTTACATGAATGGCCACACAGAGTCTTTACTTTGGACAGCACTAAACTAGATATTATCTGTGTGTGTTTAGGTGTGCCTATGTGTGCAAGGTAAATTCATTTTATTAATGGATAAAATAATTTACACAATGCCAATATATCATTACAAAGATTTTATATTATTGATATAATCAAAACTATCAAATACTTTTAATTGTATATACTATGTATAAGTGTCATTTATGGAAAAGAATGTGATTTGTATTTTTTAAAATTTCACTATACTGTAAATACTAACATTGTTTTTTAGCCACCTCTATTACCTTTCTTTCTTTCAGTCTCATGTCTTTTAACTATGTAAAAGACATCTAAAACTTGGTATCTTATACATATCTTAAACTCATTATGTCCAGAACTAAACTCAGGAAGTATTCCTTTTACCATTCCCTCTTCTGAACATCCCTATAACTTTTATCTTCATAGTTCCCAAAAATTATAATCTATGTGACATTTTTGACTTCTCATTCTCTCTCTCACTCAACCAAACTCTTAAGAAGTCCAGTCTATTCTGTTTTCAGGTCCATTTTCATATATGTCCCTTTATTTTCTTTGACATAGCCATCACACTGTTTAGACTATGCTCAAGAGTAATAGACTTCTGGTTAATCTATCTATCTTATACTCCCAATACTGTGTTATTGATCTTCCTAAGACAAAATTCTGACCATGTCACCACTCCGTTAAAAAAATTCCAGTGTATCACACACCACACTCCAAGATTAAATAAAATTTCATATTTGTTGTTCAAAGAACTTCATAATCTGACCACTTCATACCTTTCCAATCATGTTATATGTTCCTCATCCCCATATACTTTGTCATCTAATGTCATTAGCCTCCAAATTCTAGGATCCATGAATTTTCACTAACTTTTCCCATGCCTGTAATTCTCTTCTTCCCCTTCTGCCATTCTTGGCTTCTTCCAATGACTAGCTTAATTGTTACCTTCTACAAGCAGCATTTCCATATCTCTCCCATTTCTAATATTATGTCTCTCTTTTCATCTCCAATTTCTCCTGCCTATATCTTTCTTTACTTTTCCCCATCTCTTCCCCTCTTCTCTGTTCCTCTCTACTCCCTTCCCCTCCCTTCCCCTCTCCTCCCTTCTCCTTTCTTTCCTTCCCCTCCCTTTTCTTCCCCTCCACTCCCCTGCCCTCATTTTACCTCCTTTAACTTTCCCTTCCTCCCTCTACTTGTCTGAGTTCCTATTCATTTTAAGATTCAGATTCCCCAAATAATGAACCTGACTCTAGATGAATTACATATTGATGGGTAAAAGGAACAGACAGTTAAAATGTACAATAATTTATTTAGTTTTAAAGATTTCCATGCATTTATGAATGTACTTGTGTATGTGTGCATGAGTATGTGTGTGTGTTTATGCATAGAAACACAGTTACTTTTTTTTTCTGTAAACAAAAATAATCACACAGTGTCTCTACTTGAGAATCCCTTTGGCCTAATTTGTAATGTGATATTTCACCAGTGTTCAGCTATGAATAGCACATTGTGAATTGGATCCACTTTTTCAAATGAAGCTATTCAATCACCTGTTTAATTCTTTTCAGTTGTCATTCTTATGAAGTTGTAATTGTATTTGAAATTGTACATGCATTTTAACTACTGACTAATTTGTGTATTTTATGTGTGTTTATCATTATTTAATAGCCTAGAATAACTAAAACATAAATAATACATTGGGGGGAATAAAAATATCACCTCAGAATATTTTAACTGAATAATTTTAAGTAAAATTATTCTAGAAACATAATAACAAAAACAGTTAGGAAAGCAAAGTCACATTATTTTTCATACTGTTTGGAGAAACATTTCGCATATACAAATACACAGATATTTATGCATACATATACGTATATGTGTCTATAATTATGGATATATATATTATATATAGCTATACATATATATGTATATATGTGTGTGTATATATATATATATATATAAAATAAGATTTTTTTACTCAAACCTCCAGGAATATATGCTATTGTGAAATGTATTATATTACAGAATGGATAAAATAACAACTATAAAAAAATTCTTTAGTTTTGTAATAGCTAATATTTAGTAGCTATCCTTTCCATTTCCAGTCTGTTTTTATAATGTCAGGACACCGCTACTTAATGTTGTTGTTCTAATTATATGTTATTGTTGTAGCTGTGTGTGTGCTTTAAAAAAAAAATCAAGCACTCCATTTTCCAAACATAGTTTGCATTTTGGGGAGTAACCTCCTGGAATGTTCAAAAGTTTCTTTTCCAAGTATTGTTGTTTTTGTCCCTAAGAGAAAGCTTGCTGTGCTCATTCATAGAGGCAAGAATTGCATCCTTGAAAAAACAAGAAGTCAGAGGGAGCAGAAGATTGGCAATGGAAGGTATGTGTCCGTTTCTCTCCAATATACATTGTCAAAACAAAGGTCTATTCAGCATACACTTGGCATCTGCTTATTACTGTTTCATTTGAAACTTATTTTCAGTTTATGTGGTCCAGCTTTCTTTCTACTTTTCCATTGTTTTATTTATTCTATCACTTTTCTGTCAGCTTACCTACTGTGGCTTCTAGCTGTTTCATTTTCAAAACTTTTTTGACTTTCCCTTACATGCTATGTTTACTACATTTGGATTCAACCTGCCTCCCCCAAGTTTCAATTTCCTGGCAAGGCTAAACCTTTACTGGTATTCAGTAAAGCAGTTTCTAGGACTGATAAGGATACTGAGGGAAGAAGAGCAATACTTCATTATTATCTGCCCACACTGAGCTATACATCTCTAATTATGAATATCAGTTGTCTAATTTGTAGAAAATTGACATTTTCAAACATTCAAGATAATTTCTTATATAATATTATATGTTAAGCATACTCTTTTAAAGATAGATAGGTCAGAGTAACAACAATGCCCAAGCCTTGAATTTGAAAGATATAGATGAAGTTTTATCTCTGTTATTCATTTGTTGTGAAACTTTGGATAATATATCTTTTTTGATTTTCAGGATATTATTGGAAAAATAGAAATAATAGTTCTTACAGTTTATGTCTCACAATTTTGTCAGGACCAAGCAAGTTAATATAAAATTTTAAAATGATAATGAATTAATTGTTCCTATTCACCGTATAAATGGCAAAACAGGATTTATAATCCATCCTTTCAGAGTACAAGTGCTAACTCTCATGTAAGACATTGGTTTCACCAATAGTATTAAGGTTCAACATTAATGATCCTTTCTTTTAGTGAATACTTTTCTGAATACCTCAGTAATAAGCATTCTGTTGGAAACTAATATGAAGTACTTTTCAAAAGACACACATGAATATTTTGTGAGTAGTGATAGATCTGGATTCATGAGATAACTAAGTTAAAAATACCTGTTTTGATATCTATCAGTTGTGTAACCCTGAATAAGTCAGGTAATGTCTCTGAGCTTCATAAATAATGGGATTACTCTTAGTACCTCCTTTCTGAAAAATTAAAGTTACTTCTAGTATTTACCTCCACAGCTCTATGGAGAGGATAGAATTAGATAATATGTATGCAGAATTTTGAAACTACATAGTACCTGCTATTAATAAACTTAGATTTCATCTTGGTTTCTAGAGTCTGGAAAATTCATTTTTATTGAAACTCAAAGGATAAAATTTAATGAAAATAATGCAATATGAATAATTATATATTTTGGTTCTGAATCTGTGATTATGGTTGTGACTCCCATGTATCACAATCTATTTACTGGAAAGTATATAGTTGAAACTTGCATCTAAATGAAATACTTTAAAATATATATTATGAAATATGTTAAGAAATAAAATCATAATCATAAAGGATCTTATTCCTATATTTTAGTACCAAAAAATAATATAAGTAAGAAGAACAAGGCTCTTCACTTGATTTTATATGTCAATTCATAGCAAAGCAATACAGAAGTACTATACAATAGGGGAAAAGCTTGTTGCCTGAAGTTAAAGGTCCAAAATCCATTTCAGATGTTTACTACCTATGTAATTTCAAATATATCATGTTACTTCCATTTACTTTAGTTTCCTCAAGTGAGATCTCTGAAATCTTTTCCAATATTATCTGTATTTTACTGTAATATAGTGAACAGAATTTGAAACTTGAAATGGAGGAAATTTGTTTTCAAATTCAACACATTACACAAACCAAATATTCAAGGACAGATGACTAATCTTTCTTGAACCTTAGGATACCCTAATAAGATATATATTCTATAACTTAGATCTGCAGGTAGATGAAGTTGCCACAATAAAAAAAAATTACCAGTCACTTGAAACATATTATCAGTCATATTCAATATATACTAAAATAGCATTTAAGTACAATATTGGGTTCACCAAAATATTAATTTTGTGCATTTTATTTAATCCAATAGAAATATATAAATAACTGAACACAATAAATACATTTCTATAATTTCTGGTAGTTAGTCTCTGAGGTTTATTTTTTTCCTTAGTCATTTCAGCTATATTATGACCTCATAACAATTTTGTATCTTCTTTGTGGACTTGTCATATCTTAATTTATAACCTGTTTGTTTATGTCCTCTTTCACTCTGCTCCATTGTAACATACTTGGGTCTATTCTCTTTAAAATTCTATCAGGATTACTTGCATAAAATAATGAATACATAATGAATGATTAAATTTAATCTGAGTTTTATTTTTAAATGAGTTATTTTATTTTAACTTTTAACCATATCAAATTAGCAATACTTGTGGACCTAGAAAATGTAATCTTACATCCTAGAAAGTACTATCATAGGCTCAAGTAGTCAAGTTGGCAAATTTACTCAGACTCAACCCACCAATTCAATGAGATGGAAAAGAAATTGTTATATGAGTTCTTTTACATTACTCAGCAGAAAGACATATAAAAGATTATTATATACTTAAGGAAATTACTTACCAATGACTCTTTTTTGAAATAACTAGCCTGCAATGTCAATGGCATGTTTGGAGATTTGATGAACATATGCTCATAGGTGCACTATGAAGAGGCATGTAAGTATTATAATTGGGATGAACAGGAAAAATATTGAAGAGGCAGCTCTTCTCCGGCTCTCATTGTTACTTCAACAGAGTTCTGACCTCGTCTTCCTGCAGTCCGCCAGTCCCCGCGACCAGCCGTGCGGACCAGCCGCCTCCTCCCTTCTCAGTCGGTGCCATCAGCTCTAGTTCCCAGCTCCGGCAAAACTTCTTTGAGGACGAGGCTGTGCTTAACTGCCGGTCTACCTTCCACCTGCAGACTTCCTACCTGTCCTTGGGGTTCTAAAATTCGGGACAATGTCTCCCTGCATAGTGTCACACTTTTTCCGAGAATTATCGAGGGTCAAACTGGAGGGTGCCGAGCACCTCAAGAAGCTCCAGAACCAGCATGAGAGCCGGGTCCTCCTGCAGGCTGTGCAGAAACCTGCCCTAGATGAGTGGCACTGCAGTTTGTACCTCATGGAGGCTGCCCCAAACCTGGAGAAGGGTCTCAACCAGGCCCTCCTGAAGCTGCAAGCCCTGAACTGGAACCAAAGAGATTCCCAACCTTGCGATTTTCTGGAAAGCCCCTACCTGTGCGAGGAAGTGAAGTTGATGAAGCACCTGACCACCTTGCGCCACGTACAGGCCGACCCCGGGCTGGGCGATCACCTAGTGGAGAGGTTGAACCTGAAGCAGCATTAGGAGGAGAGGCGGTAGGCCAAAGTGAGTACTGCCCCCAACCCACAGGGCACACTCCAATAAAGCTCACTAGAATGTTAAAAAAAAAAGAAGAAGAAATTGATTACTTTATATAAAAAGGCTATTTTCTTAGTCAATCTAAAGTTAAGTTAAATTTTGTCCCAGAAGTCCATCAGTGAGCATAACTCATTTAATAGACTCAATAATGATGAAAATCTCAAATGCTACTAGTCTTGAAGGATTTAGGTACAATGATATGCTAACATTTTTTCTTTACAAGTACTGAATGCTAAAAACAACTCATAAAAGATGACAAAACTGTCAAAAAGAATGGAAACAACATAAACAAAACTGGGGGAAAATATTAACAATAAGTACAGTTGGATTATACTAGCATAAAACTCTCAGAATATTGGTTTCATCATTGATTTTCTCCACATACAGAAAACATTTCTTATGGTTGGTCTAATTTTACTCCAGTGTATGACAGTATTAAGTGAAAAAGATATGGATAGATATGTATAAGTCTGTATACATATGCAGATATTTATTCAATATATATTTACATACACATAAACAAAGAGAGAAAAAGAGAAAGAAGGGCAGACAGAGTTTTGTTGTGACTATTTTATTTATTTTGGCCCCCCTTGAATCATTCCTTTATTGTGATGAAGGGGCTTGCATAATCTGATAAAGTTTTTAGCTGAACCTTACAATTTTCCACCAAATGGACAACACACATTGTCAAATTATGACAAAAAGGGATCCAATGGAGAAGAAAATGGCATACCACACCAGTATTGTTGCCAAGAAAACCTCATAGACAATATTAAAATGATAAAAGATATAATGGTAGAATTTAAGCCCTTAGATTGGAAAATGTCCAAATAGCTACTGGGAAACTATATAAGAAAAATGACAAGTAGATCCAGAAAGAAGGAACTTTCTTGGCCAAGCCAAAAGGAAGCTCACTTGTAGATAAGTGAGTTGATGAAAGGATGAAAGTGCTATAAAGATCGTTGTTGCATAGGATCTTGGTAAGCATGTTCTACGTAAAAGTAAGCTGGTTGTTTAAATAGGAGTTTGAAATATTAAGTATCAACATGTTAGACATCTTTGAACTTAAATGGGTGTAAAAGATACATCAAATTCAGATGATTGCTACAAATATTCATGGGAGAAAGACTCCATTAAAAGAAACAGAATAGCTTTCATACTCAATAAAAAGGTAAAAACTAACAAAAACAACAGATCGATATGTTTCAAATTCAAGACAAATTATTCAACATCACAGTAATATAGGTAACCATCAACCACTAAGGTCAAAGAGGACAAAGTTAATTAGTTCCCTGAAGATCTACAATGTTCAGAAAAAAAAATAAAAAAAACAGCAGTAAATAACTAAATACATAAGCAAATTATTGAATCAATGAAGAAATAAATAGAGAACATGTCATTCATCATATCAAACATCAATCAGGAGATTGGAATGTTAAATTAGGAAATCAAAAGATAAATGGAATAACAGTTAAGCTTTGACATGAAGTACAAAATAAAACAAAGTAGAGACCAAATATCCTGGTTATAAGAGACATTGTTTTTCAATAATTCAAAAGGCAACTCTACATATGGATATCGTTATTATCATATTTTTCAGTCAAAGGCAGAAAAGTTCTATATCAGGGATAGGGAATGTCCAGCCCACAAGGCTCATAAGGACTGCAAAATCATTTGCTAAAACATCCACAGGCAATGATGAGCTGAGAGCTAGATACAATTATCTCCCACTGCTTGAGTTTTTTAAGCTGATAATTTGTGTGGCACACAGATGATGTTATAAATTCCCAAATCATGCTTGCTTAATACATTAAGTTAAAGTAAGAGTAGAGATAGCGGTGGCTTTAGCTGTGAACTTCTTATTGCAAAATTCAGTTTAAATTGAGGAAAGTAGGGACATTATCAGACAATGACATCCCTTGCAAATATGAAGTGGGACTGATGAATTGCTATAAGAGCATAATAGATCTGGTAGATAAAGTGTCTGAAGAACTATAAACAGAGATTTGTGATGTTGTATAAGATAACAACAAAATTCCAAAGAAAAGGCAAAGCAAGAAAAGAAAATTGCTGTCTAATGAAACTTTACAAACAGTTGAGGAAAGAAATCCAAAGGGAAAGGAAAAAGGAAAAATATATCCAGTTGAATGGAATTCCAGTTAACATAAAGGAGACAGAATAATGTTTTCTTAAATAAATAATACAAAGAAATAGAAGGAGGGGGCAGCTAGGTGGCACAGTGGATAGAGCACCAGCCCTGAAGTCAGGAGTGTCTGGCCTCAGACACTTAATGCTTCCTAGTTGTGTGACCCTGGGCAATTACCTAACCCCACTTGCCTCAGGAAAAAAAGAAAACAATATAATGAGAAGGCAAATTAATTAAACTTAATTAATTCTAGAAAATTAGAGATATCAAGGGAATATTTTATGCACAAATGATGATAAAAATAGAAAATGGAAGGGGATTCATAGAAGTAGAAGAAATTAAGAAAAAGTGGCAAGAATATACTAAAAAACTATGCAAGAAATATATTAAAATCAATAATAACTGTGATGGTATGGTTACTCATATAGAGTTATACATCCTATAGAATGAAACCATGTAGACCCTAGGAAGCATTGCTAACAGTAAGGCTTGTAGAGCTGATAGAATTCTAGCTGAGCTATTTAACGGATGATGCTGCTAAAGAGCTTCACTCAATATTCCAAAAATTTGGACAATTCAACAGTAGCCACTGGATTGGAAAAAAAACAAGTTTTGTTCAAATCATCAAGAAACACATGGCAAAGAATGTTCAAATGACCAAAAAAGGTGCTTTTTTCATACCAACAAGGCAATACTTAAGATTTCACAAGAAAAGTTTCAGCAATATATGAACTGAGAATTGCCAGAAGTCATTGTTTTTAAAGAGGCAAGGGAAGTGGAAACTAAATTGCCAATAGTCATTGGATTGTGGTGAAAGGAAGTAAATACCAAAAAGACATCCTATTTCTGCTTCATTGACTACACTAAGCTTACACTTAGTAGATTACAGCAAAATATCACAATTCTTCTAAAATATGCGGGTACCAAATCACCTTGCTTCTCAACTGAGGAACCTGTATGCAAGTCAAGAAAAAAACAGTTTGTTCTAAACATAAAAATGATTAGCTTAATATTGAAAAAGTAGAATGACAATGCTGTATATTGTTACCTTATTTTTTAACTTATATGCAAATTACTTCATGAGAAAATATTTGTTTTCCAGACCAAATAAATCAAAAGCCAAAATTAAGGTTGCTTGGAGAAAAGCAATCTCAGATATGCATATGATGGCAAATAGTGGAGAAGAATTAAGAAATCCTTTGATGAGAATTCCATCTTACTACCACTATGACATTAAACTATGACCCAAACTATAAATATATTATATAAATTTTTAAACGAAGGTATTTTAGAGGGAAAATTCAAGATAGAAGACTATAAGTTATAATAAAAAGCATGATAGATTTGGAGAGGACCTATGATTGATTTATAGTTTTGTTGTCTACAAGCTGTATGACTTCATGTATGTACTTCATTTAATCTCTCTGAAACTTAGTTTCTCCATCTGAAAAGAGAGAGTTGACCTAGGTTGTTTCTCAAGCATCTCCTTTCCTAAATCTTAGATGCTGCAATTAATAAAAAGGAGAGGGAAAAAGCTAATGCTAATAGGTAGAAGAAAAAGACATTTAGATAAAATAATTTTTGGTACGAAGAAAGGGAAAAAGATAAAAGGGTGATTTGTTTACAGCAGCTAGATGAAAAAAAATCTGATATATTTCTATTATACTTATTCTTAGACAAAGGTTGCATCAGAGACTTTACCTATCAGTATCTTGATCAATAAGAAATTAATCTATATGGAATAGTCTCTATCATAAGAAATAATTGTAATTTTATTTAAACCAAAATTACTTGTTAAAATATGCAAATAGTGAATTTAGTTCATGGGAATGGGAGAATGAAATGCTACATTTGCATAACCAGTCAAGGTATTAAAACACACACACACACACATATAAACCCAATGTGCCCAATAAATGCACTCTGCAGTCTGGTCATAGAAGTAAAGCACCTGTACATGGCTTCGAGATGTGGTGTATTATTTTCAGCAATGATAATGTTTACCAATAAGAAATCCAATTGTGCTTTCCCCATCTTTGAATTATATATTTCTATTATTTAAATAAAGTACTATGGGATCATTTTTGTAATATCCAATATTTCTGACATTAGCTTATGAAGAATCATAAAAATACAAATATTTCTTTGAAAAACCATGCTATGATCGGAGATGCTTTGAATCAGTCCTTACAAAAAGCATGTTGTTTCTACAAAGAACAGCCAATTTGGACTGTGAGTGATAAAGTGGATAGACACCAAAGAATTCACTTTTACTTACAACACAATCTCCCATAAAGCATAAGACGGTTTCTTCAGTTTAACAGAGGAAAATGTATCTCAGAGAGATGCAGGATTAACAAGCAAACTATCACTAATGTCAGAGGAATTATCCAGAAATCTGGGAAGGTTCATACAGCATAGTATGCATTACCTGTTGTCAAGTATCAATTACCTTTGGATTACTACTCAGGATACTTCCAGAGACCCCACAGTTAATATACTTTCTGTCACCCACTACTCCTACTATTGAATGCTACACATCAGAGCATTAATCAATATATTTTTCTCCTCTGAAACAGCCCCAATTATGACAAAATTTGCAAGTTTGACATTGCTTTTCCAGTGAGGTTAGGTAGATAGGTTGCTGTAAAGTCACAAGTCAAGCAAATGAAATTAAGTTTGAGTTACCATTATGAAATAAAGTAATAAAAAAAATTTCATACCAATGTTGTTTGATATAAAACAACAAACCCTGTTTTATGATTCCAATGACTTTTAAAGATCATCAACTTCCACAAAGTTTGGGGGTGTGGAGGCATAGCTAATGTATCAGGTATTACATAGAAGGGTAGATGAATCCTGTGGAGTTCAATGTGAAAATTAGCTGAGTTTAATGTTCAAGAAATTCTTACATTCAGAGACTGTGATTATAGTATTGAATTATAATTACTTCCACTGGGAAGTGAGAATGAAGGAGCTCTTAATCTTGTGAGTTGTGAACTCAACTGGGGTTAAAGTATTAATTCTAGCACCAATGTGGTGAGCATGGAGAGCAAGGGGCCTCCAAGCTATCAAAGTGGGGAGGAGGGTGTCACATAAGTGTATGTGACAAATAGAGCAGGTCAGAATCACTGTACTTATCAGAAAGGAGATTGGGCCCATGAGTTGTAAGTTGTACTTTTAAAAAAAATAATTATAACGTTTTATTGACAAGAACCCATGCCATGGTAATTTTTTACAACATTATCTCTTGCACTCACTTCTATTCCAATTTTTCCCCTCTCTCCCTCCATGCCCTCTCCCAGATGGCAATCAGTCCTATACATGTTAAATATGTCACAGTATATCTTAGATACAATATATGTGTGCAGAACCGAAGAGCTCTCTTGTTGCACAGGAAGAATTGGATCCAGAATATAAAAATAACCCAGGAAGAAAAAACAAAATACAAACAGTTTACATTCATTTCCCAGTGTTCTTTTTTTGGGTGTAGCGGCTTCTGTCCATCGTTGATCAATTGAAACTGAGTTAGGTCTTCTCTTTGTCAAAGAAATCCCATTCTGTAAGAATACATTCTCATGCAATATCGCTGTTGAAGTATATAATGATCTCTTGGTTCTGCTCATTTCACTTAGCATCAGTTCATGTAAGTCTCTCCAAGCCTCTCTGTATTCATCCCACTGGTGATTTCTTACAGAACAATAATATTCCATAAAATTCATATACCACAATTTATACAACCATTCTCCAATGAATGGGCATCCATTCATTTTCCAGTTTCTAGCCATTACAAACAGTACTGCCACAACCATTTTGGCACACACAGGTCCCTTTCTCTTCTTTAGTATCTCTTTGGGGTATAAGCCCAATAGTAGCACTGTTGGATCAAAGAGTATGCATAGTTTGATAACTTTGGGGGCATGATTTCAGATTGCTTTCCAGAATGGTTGGATTCATTCACAACTCCACCAACAATGCATCAGTGTCCCAGTTATTCCACATCCCCTCCAACATTCATCATTATTTTTTTCCTGTCATCTTAGCCAATCTGACAAGTGTGTAGTGCATTTTTCTGATCAATAGTGATTTGGGACACTCTTTCATATGAATGGAAATAGTTTCAATTTCATCATCTGAAAATTGTCTATTCATATCCTTTGACCATTTATCAATTGGAGAATGGCTTGATTTCTTATAGATTTGAGTCAATTCTCTATATATTTTGGAAATGAGGCCTTTATCAGAACTTTTAACTGTGAAGATGTTTTCCCAGTTTGTTACTTCCTTTCTAATCTTGTTTGAATTAGTTTTGTTTGTACAAAGGCTTTTTTATTTGATATAATCAAAATTTTCTATTTTGTGATCGGTAATGGTCTCTAGTTCATCTTTGGTTACAAATTTCTTCCTCCTCTAAAAGTCTGAGAGATAAACTATTCTATGTTCCTCTAATTTATTTATTATCTTGTTCTTTATGCCTTAATCATGGACCCATTTTGATCTTATCTTGGTGTATGGTGTTAGGTGTGGGTCCATGCCTAATTTCTGCCATACTAATTTCCAGTTATCCCAGCAATTTCTGTCAAATAATATATTTTTATCCCAAAAGTTAGGATCTTTCGATTTGTCAAACACTAGATTGCTATAGTTGAATCTTCTGTCTTGTGAACCTAGCCTATCCATTGATCAACTAATCTATTTCTTAGCCAATACCAAATAGTTTTGGTGACTGCTGCTTTATAATATAGTGTTAGATCAGGTACAGCTTGGCCACCTTCATTTGATTTTTTTTTCATTAATTCCTTTGAGATTCTTGATCTTTTATTGTTCCATATGAATTTTGTGGTTATTTTTTCTAGATCATTAAAATATTTTCTTGGGAGTCTGATTGGTATAGCACTAAATAAATAGATTAGTTTAGGTAGTATTGTCATCTTTATTATATTTTGTAATTTTGCTCATATAATTCCTGACTTTCCTTTGGTAGAGGGATTCGCAAATATTTTATGCTATCCACAGTTACTTTGAATGGAATTTCTCTTTGTATCTCTTGCTGTTGGATTTTGTTGGAGATGTATAAAAATGCTGAGGATTTATGGGGAAACTTTCATAAAGTTAATGGATACAACATAAATCCACATAAATCATTACCATTTCTAAATGTTACCAACAAAATCCAACATTAAGCAATACAAAGAGAATTCCATTTAAAATATCTGTAACTAATAGAAAATATTTTGGAGCCTACTTGTTAAGACAATGTCAAGAACTATATGAAAATAATTACAAAACACTTTCCACAAAAATAAACTCAGATCTAATCAATTGGAAAAAAATATCAAGTGCTCATGACTAGACTGAGCCTATATAAAAATGATAGTACTTCTTCAATGCCATACCAATCTAACTCCCAAAAAATAATTTTACATATCTAGAGAAAATAATATCAAAGTTCATCTTGAAAAACAAAAGGTCAAGAATTTCAAGAGATTTAATGAAAAAATACAATAAAAGTGGTCTAGCTGTGCTAAACCTAAAAGTTTATTATAAAGTAGCAGTCAGCAAATCCATTTGGTATTAGCTAAGAAACAGGCTAGTCTATCAGTGGAAAAGTTAGGTTCACAAGCCACAATAGCCATTGACTATGGTCATTTAATGTTTGATAACTCAAAGACCCAAGCTTCTGAGATAAGTTTTCACTACTTGACAAAAATTGTTTGGAAAATTGGAAATTAATATATCAGAAATTTGGCATTGACCCACATCTAACATCCTATACCAAGATAAGGTTGAAACGGGTTCATGATTTAGAAATAAAGAGTGATAGTATATGCAAATTAAAGAACAATGAAAAGTCTTCCTCTCCTATCTGTGGAGAAAGAAGAAATTTGTGACCAAAGAATAACTAGAGTAAATTAAGGAATGCAAAATGTATAGTTTGAATTATCTTAAATTAAAAAATTTGTCCACAGCAACAGCAAGAATGTATGATGATCAATTCTGATGGATGTGACTTTTTTCAACAGTAAGATGATTCAGGCAAATTCCAATGGTCTTACCATGAAAGCAGTGCCATCTGCACCCTTAAATAGGACTGTGGGGACTAAATGTGAGTTGTAACACAGTATTTTCACTTTTTTGTTTGCTAGCATTTATCTCATCTTTTTCCTTTTGATCTGATTTTTCTTATTCAACATGATAATTGTAGAAATATGTGCAGAAGAACTGCATATGTTTAACATATTGGATTACTTGCCAATTCAAAATTGGGAGGGGTGAGGGAGAGTTGAGAAAATATTTGGAACACAAGGTTTTCAAGGATGAATGTTGAAAATTATTTATGCTACATGGTGCAGTGGATAGAGCACCAGCCCTGAAGTCAGGAGAACCTGAGTTCAAATCTGGCCTCAGACACTTAAAACTTCCTAGCTGTTCTGTGATCCTGGGCAAATCTCTTAACCCCAATTACCTCAGCAAAAAAAGAAAAAGAAAAAGAAAATTTTCTATGCATATTTTTTGAAAATCAAAAGCTTTAATAAAAAATAAAATCTACTACCTTCAACTTCCACCTGTTGTTTTAATTGCTATTCTTAAAAAAGATACAATATATGAGTATATATTATACATAAGATACATAAAAGCAAATTAAATACCTATGCAGCAGAGAGATTCACTCCTCTTCTGTTGGAATCTTTACAAACTACTAACTAATTAGAGTTGATCTAATCTTACAAGAAGATGTTTTGGGCAGAACCTGAAACAAGGTTCTAAGTAGAACTAATTAGTACAATGCTTGTGTTTACACTTTTACTCATTGGAGTTCACAAGTATGCCAGCTTCACAAAGTAAACTTTGTAACTTTGTGAGTTCACACCTCCCTTGAAGCTCTTTGGGCCAGAGAGCAGTATGGGAGAAAACCCATAATCCCATTCTCTCAGAAGACTCAGATATAAGGCCAGTGAAGAGAGACCTATTAGAGAATATATTCCACTTGGCTGGCTGGTCGCGGAAGAGAGTTCAGCTAGATTGGAGAGGGGCACTCTGGTGCAGACACAGAGCATTGTACTAATTAGTTCTACTTAGTACCTTGTTTCAGGTTCTGGCCCAAAACATCTTCTTGTAAGATTAGATCAACTCTAATTAGTTAGCAGTTTGTAAAGATTCCAACACGCTTCCACCCTCAATTAATGACATTAACAAGATTTGTTCTTTGTCTTGATCATTTTTTTATGTGATAAATCCTCTCTGAATTACAGAATCAAAAGTCTAAAATAGTTCTGAACAATTTTTAGACAAGAAATGTACTGAATCATTATGGATATATAGCAGTGAAAAACAAGTTTAATAAAGTTGGATAAAAGTATTTAAAGTGATTGGATGAAGTTAGTAGAAACATATATTGGTATTAGTTGAATAACTGGGCATACCTCTTGGACTATATTTTTAGATAAACAAATTCCAACAGCAGATTTCATCAATTGCTTTGAGAGATAAGTTTGAAGAAGTACAGAATATTATGTGGTACCAGAACTTTTTAAGAAGGCAGAACCTGTAAAAGTATCCTGGACATTCATAATCTTATTTATTGGCCTGAATCATCTCAATGTTGAAAAGAGCTAAGTCTATCACAATTGATCACCATGTAATCTTGTTGCGGCTATGTACAATGTTTTCTTGGTTCTACTCACTTCACTTAGCATCAATATAAGTCTCTCCAGGCCTTTCTGAAATCACCCTGCTGATTCTTATAGAGTAATAATATTTGACTGCATCCATATACTATAGCTTACACACACACACACACACACACACACACACACACACATCAAAATTGAGCTTCATAGCAAGCAGTGTGGTAAAAACAAAAAAGAGTTGTGGCAAAACAGTGTTTCTCCTGGGACTATCTGAGAAGAACTGAAGAAAGCTATTAGAATAGAGGATTGACCTATTTGAAATATAAATACTTCTTTGCTAGTTCCCCTGGAACAGCAAGCAGTTAGCTCTGGGGTTATCTGGGTTGGAAGGATGCATTAGCCTAGCCATAGAATTTTTTTTTCCTGGACAGTAAGGGGAGTCTGGCTTCTACTTCAGGGAAGATTGAAATTTGAAGGAACTTTTACTGATGAGGGACACAAGACCCACACATGGTGCTGAGACATGGCCCTAGATGAGAAGGAAAAACAAACAAAAAAATTAAGGAAAGATAAGAAGATTGTGAAAGGAATGTCAGCCAACTAGAAAAGAAGATTCATTACCTTTAGGAAGAAAATGATTCTTAAAAATTAGAACCAAAGGAGAGAAAGTCAGCAAAATTAAGAGACCAAGAAATAATAAAACAAAATATAAAGAATGAAAAATAGAGGAGAGTGTGATACATCTCATTAGAAAAACAATTGCTCTGAAGAGCATATCAAGAAGAGAAAATATAGGAATAAGACTACCTGAAAACTAGGATCAAAAAAGAAAAAGAATCTTGATAGAATAATTCAGGAAATTGAAGAAAAATGTCTTCAAGTATTAAAAGAGGAGAAAGTAGAAATACAAGAAGTTCACCAATCCACAAAGCGATCCTATGACAAAAACCTATGGAACACATTCCAGATGTGATATGAGGAAGAAGTGACAAAAAGGCATTAGATGGGGATGAGTACTGACAATCTAAAACTTTGCTCTCATAAGGAATGAGTTAAGGATGGAAAAATACATATTTATCTAGAAGTGTATAAAGTCTTTTAAATTTATAAAGCAGTATAAGAGGGTATAAGAGGAAATAGTGTAAGGGGGTATACAAGAGCATGTAGAATAACAGGAATGGGATAAAGCATGTAGATTAATGCGTGATGGATAAAGAGAGAGGGGAAAGGTAAGGAGAGAGGATAAGGAAGGGATCTTTGTAGGTAGGGTAAGTTAAGAAATAGCAAAGCAAGATAATGAGCAGAAGTAAAGCAAAGGAATCAGCAAGGCATGGAAAATAAAAGATACATACAAACAATAATAATGATCAAGAGTACAATTTATTAGGGGGAAAAGTTAGTAATCATTGATCTCAGAGAAAGCTAAAATAGACTTAATCAAAAGAGAAAAAATAGGGAAACTAAACTAAATGACAGTCAACTGACCTGAAAAATAGATCGAGAAGAGACAACATCAGAATCATTGGATTGACTGAAAGCTATAACCAATAGGAAGACCTTAAAAAAATTATCAATGAAAATATGCTGATTTCCTGGTAATAGCTGGCAAAATCAATATTGATAGAATGCAATTATTACCTCATGAAAGATATCCTATAATAATAAATCCAAGGGAAATTATGATCAAATTTGAGAACTATGGCTTCAAGAGGGATACAATGAGGGTCCAGAAAGAAACAGTTCAAATACTGGTGAGATATATTTGGCATTGCACAGGACTTGGAAGCTCAATATTAAGAGTGGAATTCCTGTACCATGGTATTATGAAAGGCAAAGGGGTTAGTATTACAATCAAGTTTTACCTACTAGCCAAAATTCATCATAATACATATAGGGGAAAAAAGTCATAAAATGATATGACAGATTTCAAGCTTTCAAAAGGATAAAACTAGAACTAAACAAAAAAAAAAAAATAAAGCCTTTTGTTTTCAAAACATATGCATCGTTTTCAATATTCACCGTTGCAAAACCTTGTGTTCTGAAGTTATTCTCCCTTCCTTCTCCCCAACCCCTCTCCTAAATAGCAAATAATCTAATGTTTGTTAAATGCATGCAGTTATTCCGTATTTCCACAATTATCACACTTCACAATAAAAATCTTATCAAAAAGAAAAAAAATTAGAAAGAAAACAAACAGCAAGCAAACAGCAATAAAAAAATGAAAATACTATACTGTTACCTCACTCAGTCCCCACAGTCATCTTTCTGTGTGCACATGGCTCTCTCCATCACAAGACCATTGGAATTGGCCTGAATCCACTTTGCTGTTGAAAAGAACCATGTCGTCTTCCGGTTAAGATGGCGGAGAGGAGGCTCACAGTTGCATAAGCTCCGCGCTTTCTCTCACTATCCACTTCATCACAAGCCTCTGAATCAATGCTTGACTGAAAAAAACCCACAAATAGTTACCAAGAGAAGCCATCCTTGAGATCCGCCAAGAAAGGTCTGTCTTTACTGGAGGGCTGGGGCGGTTTTAGATCGGGCGCAGGCGGCGGGCAGCGGCAGTGAGAGCACGGGAGCAGAGCTGAGAGGGGGTGGGGAGTGATCGCAGCCGGCTCTGCGGGGAGAGCTTCGCTACAGGTTTGGAACCTGCAGCAAGTCAACAGCCCAGCAGAGAAGCTAAAAACACCGGGGCTGAAGAACACAACCGCAAACAGCTGGAGTCTCTCAGGACCTGCCCCCCCCCCTTCCCCCCCCTCAGTGACTCAGCACGCTTTGGGATCTCAGAGCGCAGGCGCAGCACAGTCCTGCTAGTGCCTCACTGCTGCCCCCTGCAGTCTGTAGAGGAAGCTCGATAACACACCCAGCCCCCCCCAAAGAAAGACTCCAGTTTTTTCTGTTTTTCTTTGGTAGTTTGTCTCTGATTAATAGACAGAATGAGCAAGAAGCTGAAGAGGACTTTAACCCTTGACAGCTTCTACACAGATAGAGAGCAGACTCTAAATCCTGAGGAGACTAAAAACAGGCAGTCCCCAGGTGATTCCCCAAAGGAGGAGATTGTCTGTTCCTCAGCACAGATGAACCTCATAGAAGTGATTAAAAAGGCTCTCACAAGGGAGCTAGAAGAAAAATGGGAAAAGGAGAGGGAGGCTTGGCAAAAGGAGAAGGAAGCTTGGGAAAAGGAGAGGGAGGCTTGGCAAAAGAGCCTGGAGAAGTCAATTAAAGAGAGAGTGGATAAAGAAGTAAAATCCTTGAAAAATAGGATTAGTGAACTGGAAAACAAAATTGGCGAAATGGAAAAAAATTCCACAGAACAAAAGAACTCAATGGGACAATTAGAGAAAGATTTTAAAAAAGTGAGTGAAGAGAATACTTCACTGAAAATCAGAATTGAACAAGTGGAATTGAATGACTCGAGGAGACAAGAAGAATTAGTCAAGCAAATCCAAAAAAATCAAACAATGGAGAAAAATGTGAAATACCTTCTGGGGAAGACAACAGATCTGGAAAACAGATCCAGGAGAGACAATCTGAGAATCATTGGACTCCCAGAAAAACATGATGAAAAAAAGAGCCTGGACACCGTCTTCCAGGAAATTATCAAAGAGAACTGCCCAGAAGTCATAGGAACAGAGGAAAAAATAAACATTGAAAGGATTCATCGATCACCCACTGAAAGGGATCCTAAAATCAAAACACCAAGGAATATAGTGGCCAAATGCCAGAACCCTCAGATGAAAGAAAAAATATTGCAAGCGGCTAGAAAAACCCAATTCAAGTATCAAGGAGCCACAATAAGGATCACCCAGGATCTGGCAGCATCCACATTAAAAGATCGAAGGGCCTGGAATATGATATTCCGAAAGGCTAAGGAACTTGGTATGCAACCAAAAATAACTTACCCAGCGAGAATGAGCATCTTTTTCCAGGGAAGAAGATGGACATTCAACGAAGTAAGCGAATTTCATCTATTTCTGATGAAAAAACCAGAACTTAACAAAAAGTTTGATCTACAAATATAGAACTCAAGAGAAATCTAAAAAGGTAAAGATTAATCTTGGGAACTATATTTTGACTATATAGATGTATAAAGAATACATGTATACCTTGTTCTAGAAATTGATGTGGAAAGGACATTGTACCAGAAAAAGGGTAAAGTGGGGGTAGTACATCTCATGAAGAGGCATAGGAAACCTATTATATCTGAGAGAAAGAATGGAGGGGGATGAATATAGTGGGTATCTTACTGCCTTCAGAATTGGCTTTAAGTGAAAAATCTTAAGACATATTCAATCTATGGTGAAACTTCTCCCATCTCATTGAAAAGTGAGAAGGGAAAAGTGGAAAGGGAAGGAATAAGCTAAGCGGAAGGGAATACGGGAACTGGGAGGGAAAGGGGTAAGATAGGGGGAGGAACTCTAAGGCGGGGGGAGGGACACTAAAAAGGGAGGGCTGTGAGAAGCAAAGGGTGCTCACAAGCTTAATACTTGGAAGGGGGGAAAGGGGAAAGAAGGGAGGAAAGCATAAACCGGGGTTAACAAGATGGCAAGTAATACAGAATTGGTCATTCTAACCATAAACGTGAACGGGGTAAACTCCCCCATAAAGAGGAAGCGGTTAGCAGAATGGATTAAAAGCCAGAATCCTACAATATGTTGTTTACAGGAAACACACCTGAAGCGGGGAGATACATGCAGGTTAAAGGTAAAAGGTTGGAGCAAAATCTACTATGCTTCAGGTGAAGTCAAAAAAGCAGGAGTAGCCATCCTGATCTCAGATCAAGCTAAAGCAAAAATTGACCTAATTAAAAGAGATAAGGAAGGACACTATATCTTGCTAAAGGGTAGCATGGATAATGAAGCACTATCTATATTAAACATATATGCACCAAGTGGGGTAGCATCTAAATTCTTAAAAGAGAAACTAAGAGAGCTGCAAGAAGAAATAGACAGTAAAACTATAATAGTGGGAGATCTTAACCTTGCACTCTCAGAATTAGATAAATCAAACCAGAAAATAAATAAGAAAGAAGTCAAAGAGGTAAACAGAATACTAGAAAAGCTAGATATGATAGATCTCTGGAGAAAATGTAATGGAGACAGAAAGGAATACACTTTCTTTTCAGCAGTTCATGGAACCTATACAAAAATTGACCATATATTAGGACATAAAAACCTCAAACTCAAATGTAGTAAGGCAGAAATAGTAAATGCATCCTTTTCAGACCACGATGCAATGAAAATTACATTCAACAAAAAAGCAGGGGGAAGTAGACCAAAAAATAATTGGAAACTAAATAATCTCATACTAAAGAATGATTGGGTAAAACAGCAAATCATAGACATAATTAATAACTTCACCCAAGAAAACGATAATAATGAGACATCATACCAAAATGTATGGGATGCAGCCAAAGCGGTAATAAGGGGAAATTTCATATCTCTAGAGGCCTATTTGTATAAAATAGAGAAAGAGAAGGTCAATGAATTGGGTTTGCAATTAAAAATGCTAGAAAAGGAACAAATTAAAAACCCCCAGTCAAACACTAAACTTGAAATTCTAAAAGTAAAAGGTGAGATCAATAAAATTGAAAGTAAAAAAACTATTGAATTGATTAATAAAACTAAGAGTTGGTTCTATGAAAAAACCAACAAAATAGACAAACCCTTAGTAAATCTGATTAAAAAAAGGAAAGAGGAAAATCAAATTGTTAGTCTTAAAAATGAAAAGGGAGAACTCACCACTAACGAAGAGGAAATTAGAGCAATAATTAGGAGTTACTTTGCCCAACTTTATGCCAATAAATTCGACAACTTAAATGAAATAGAAAAATACCTCCAAAAATACAGCTTGCCCAAACTAACAGAGGAAGAAGTAAATATCCTAAACAGTCCCATCTCAGAAAAAGAAATAGAACAAACTATCAATCAACTCCCTAAGAAAAAATCCCCAGGACCAGATGGATTTACATGTGAATTCTACCAAACATTTAAAGAACAATTAACTCCAATGTTATATAAACTATTTGAAAAAATAGGGATTGAAGGAGTCCTACCAAACTCCTTTTATGACACAGATATGGTACTGATACCTAAACCAGGTAGGCTGAAAACAGAGAAAGAAAATTATAGACCAATCTCCCTAATGAATATTGATGCTAAAATCTTAAATAAAATATTAACAAAAAGATTACAGAAAATTGTCACCAGGATAATACACTATGACCAAGTAGGATTTATACCAGGAATGCAGGGCTGGTTTAATATTAGGAAAACTATTAGCATAATTGACTATATCAATAACCAAACAAACAAAAACCACATGATCATCTCAATAGATGCAGAAAAAGCATTTGATAAAATCCAACATCCATTCCTAATAAAAACACTTGAGAGCATAGGAATAAATGGACTTTTCCTTAAAATAGTCAGGAGCATATATTTAAAACCATCAGTAAGCATCATATGCAATGGGGAAAAACTGGAACCTTTCCCAGTAAGATCTGGAGTGAAGCAAGGTTGCCCACTATCACCATTATTATTTAATATCGTATTAGAAACACTAGCCTCGGCAATAAGAGTTGAGAAAGATATAAAAGGAATTAGAGTAGGCAATGAGGAAACCAAACTATCACTCTTTGCAGATGATATGATGGTATACCTAGAGAACCCCAGAGATTCTACCAAAAAGCTATTGGAAATAATTCATAATTTTAGCAAAGTAGCTGGCTACAAAATAAATCCCCATAAATCCTCAGCATTTTTATACATCACCAACAAAACCCAACAGCAAGAGATACAAAGAGAAATTCCATTCAGAATAACTGTTGATACCATAAAATATTTGGGAATCTATCTACCAAAGGAAAGTCAGGAATTATATGAGCAAAATTATAAAAAAGTCTCCACACAAATAAAGTCAGACTTAAATAATTGGAAAAATATTAAGTGCTCTTGGATCGGCCGAGCGAACATAATAAAGATGACAATACTCCCTAAACTAATCTATTTATTTAGTGCTATACCAATCAGACTTCCAAGAAAATATTTTATTGATCTAGAAAAAATAACAACAAAATTCATATGGAACAATAAAAAGTCGAGAATCTCAAGGGAATTAATGAAAAAAAAATCAAATGAAGGTGGCCTAGCTGTACCTGATCTAAAATTATATTATAAAGCAGCAGTCACCAAAACCATTTGGTATTGGCTAAGAAATAGATTAGTGGATCAGTGGAAAAGGCTAGGCTCACAAGACAGAATAGTCAATTATAGCAATCTAGTGTTTGACAAACCCAAAGCCCCTAACTTCTGGGAAAAGAATTCATTATTTGATAAAAACTGCTGGGATAATTGGAAATTAGTATGGCAGAAATTAGGCATGGACCCACACTTAACACCATATACCAAGATAAGATCAAAATGGGTCTATGACCTAGGCATAAAAAACGAGATTATAAATAAATTAGAGGAACATAGAATAGTTTATCTCTCAGACTTGTGGAGGAGAAAGAAATTTGTGACCAAAGATGAACTAGAGACCATTACTGATCACAGAATAGAAAATTTCGATTACATCAAATTAAAAAGCCTTTGTACAAATAACACTAATGCAAACAAGATTAGAAGGGAAGCAACAAACTGGGAAAACATTTTCACAGTTAAAGGTTCTGATAAAGGCCTCATTTCCAAAATATATAGAGAACTGACTCAAATTTATAAGAAATCAAGCCATTCTCCAATTGATAAATGGTCAAAGGATATGAACAGACAATTTTCAGAGGATGAGATTGAAACTATTACCACTCATATGAAAGAGTGTTCCAAATCATTATTGATCAGAGAAATGCAAATTAAGACAACTCTGAGATACCACTACACACCTGTCAGATTGGCTAAGATGACAGGAAAAAATAATGATGAATGTTGGAGGGGATGCGGGAAAACTGGGACACTAATGCATTGTTGGTGGAGTTGTGAACGAATCCAACCATTCTGGAGAGCAATCTGGAATTATGCCCAAAAAATTATCAAAATGTGCATATCCTTTGATCCAGCAGTGTTTCTATTGGGCTTATATCCCAAAGAAATACTAAAGAAGGGAAAGGGACCTGTATGTGCCAAAATGTTTGTAGCAGCCCTGTTTGTAGTGGCTAGAAACTGGAAAATGAATGGATGCCCATCAATTGGAGAATGGCTGGGTAAATTGTGGTATATGAATGTTATGGAATATTATTGTTCTGTAAGAAATGACCAGCAGGATGAATACAGAGAGGCATGGAGAGACCTACATGAACTGATGCTAAGTGAAATGAGCAGAACCAGGAGATCATTATACACTTCGACAACGATATTGTATGAGGACATATTTTGATGGAAGTGGATGTCTTTGACAAAGAGACCTGAGTTTCAATTGATAAATGACGGACAAAAGCAGCTACACCCAAAGAAAGAACACTGGGAAACGAATGTGAACTATCTGCATTTTTGTTTTTCTTCCCGGATTATTTATACCTTCTGAATCCAATTCTCCCTACGCAACAAGAGAACTGTTCGGTTCTGCAAACATATATTGTATCTAGGATATACTGCAACATATCCAACATATAAAGGACTGCTTGCCATCTAGGGGAGGGGGTGGAGGGAGGGAGGGGAAAAAAAATCGGAACAGAAATGAGTTTCAATATAATGTAATTATTAAATAAAAAATTAAAAAAAAAAAAAAGAAAAGAGCCATGTCCATCAGAATTCATAATCTCATAATCTTGTTGTTGTTTTTTTATGTACGAAATTCTCTTTTCTACTTACTTCACTTAGCATCAGTCCATATAAGTCTGCCCAGGCTTTTCTGAAACCATCTTGATGTTCATTAAGAAAACTGAGAGATGGTGTGGGGGATGGTATGGAGAATAAAAATGTTTAGTAGGGAAATCAGATTGGGAAGGTGGTAAACAGAAGTAAAATACTGGTGAGGAGAGAATGAGTGAAAATATACAGAGGATAAAGAAAAGAAATGGAATATGCAGGTAGTAATCATAACTGTGATGATGAATGGGATGACCTCTCTATTAAAACAGAAGCAGAGAATTAATTAAGACACAACTAAGAATGGTAAAAAAAAATATTTTATACAAAAAACATACTTGAAGTAGAAACACACATGGAATAAAGGGAACTAGCTAGAGTAGAATCTTTTGTGCTTTGGCTGATGTAAAATAAGCAGGAGTAGAAATTAAGAAAAATCTTCTTAGGGAATTCAGATTTCATGAATTTTTTAATGAAAAATCCTCTACTAGAGTTTCTTAAAAGCCCTTTTGAAGGAAATATCAAGGAACCAGAAAATTAGAAAATGAAAGTGGTCTTTTTCAATATTCCATACTATTTTAAATATAGACACACAAAAATACAAGTGAAATATTTGCATGTGTATTAATGTAATTAATTGAAAACCTTATTGACAATAAAATAATGTGCAACTGACACCACTATGAAAACAAATCATATCAAATCAAAACAAACAAATCAAAGTATATAAGATAAATAAGACTAGAAACATGCTAGAATACATAAAGAAACAAACACACCTACCAACATAATATACTTGGTCATCAAAAGAAAAAAATAGTGTCTCGTGAAATTTTAATCAAAATTCCCAAATTGGCTATGATAAAATAACTTATGTATAGATTGAAAACTGACTGGAGGATAACAAATTACTGACAATGTAATTAATGGAGTGCCATAGGGATAAGTGTTGGGGCTGATCTTATTTAATAACTTAATTAATGATCTGGAAGATAGAAAAAACATAATGTTAATACATTTTAGAGATGATATTGTTAAAAGTTTTGAAAACACTAATTAAGGTGAAAAGATTATAAAATTGTATCTAGAAAGTTTGGAATTTTCATGATGGAAAAATAAACCACGTGCTAGATTTGTTTGATTATTTATTAAGCAATGACCTTTGGGAAGAATGACAGCACATAGTTTGAATTCAGTTGAAAGTGTGATGACTTTAAATTGTAGAAAGAAAAAACATTTTGTAAACATGGTGAGTACAAAAATGACAAAGAATAGACAGAGATTGGATCTTTTCACTCTCTGTGATAATCAAACAGCAAATTTTCCTGCCTAATGTATAAAAAATTGAAAACTATGAATGCTAAATTAAATGAAAATCAAAATAAGAAAATTCAAATAACAATTATGATAATGAAAGTAGGGGGTTGAATTAGCATTTATGTAATTGACTGAAAACAGAAGAATAAAAATTTATCTAATGCTTTGTACTTTTTTAGTTAAAAAAAAGTTGATAAAAATCAACTCAACTGATTTATAGTGATAAATTACTTAAGAAAGCATTTTAAGCAAAATAGTTAACACCTAAACTGGATTTAGGAAGAGAGATAATGGTGGTAAGACAGTGTTAAAGAAAAAATGTTAATACTGTACTTTGCATTTTAGGCATGTCCATAACAAATAATTTCGATGAATGTATCCTCAATCTACATCCAAGCACTTCTAATTTAGAGAAATACCCAAATTGTAATAATGCTCCTCTCCCTAGTACGCACATAAAAACATGAATATTCCTCTTAGCCTAACATAATTTGATGTAACTTTTTCAGGAATCTGTTACCAGGAAAATGTTTAAATATGATAAATAGGAATATCTAGGTCAAACAATGGATAAAGCACTGGACCTGGAGTAAAGTGGACCTGAGTTCGAATCTGAACTCAGACATTTGACACTAGCTATGTTTTCCTGGGTGAATCACAACTCCTTAAGGACCAAAAGGGATTCATCTCTAATCATTATCAATATCAATCCTTTCTTAACAGAAAGTTCAGCACCAGTTTAGAGAGGTCGTAGCTATTATTATTTTCTATAGTCTTCTTCATGAAAAATGTATTGAGCACAGTAACCAAGATTAATTCTTGCCTATTTAGTAATATTGCTTTGTTGGCTCTGTGATAAGTAACAGATGAAATGACTTATTTTTAAGTTCAAGCTTCCAAACAATTTCAATTATTAAGCAATCATGTTTTTCCCTGAAAAATCAGTACCAGATTCCACCCTCAGCTTCAGTACTGGACCCTAAGTACAGGGAAAGATAGACTTATGTATTAAAGACCATTGATCAAAAATCATTAATTAATTAAAAGAAAGCAATTAACCAGAAAACAAAATTAGATAATCTGATTTATAATTAGAGGGAAAACTAAGGACTTCCCATGTTAGGAGGGGAAAAGTGAATAGGTATAATTCCTTGGCATCAGAATAAGATATATGGCACCCTTCTTAATTTATTTTAAGTGAGAAATATTTTACACAATAATAAATAGTCAATAAACATTTTTTAAAAGCTTACTATGGGCCAAGAGGTAAGAGAAAAAAGCCAGACTTGTACCAAAGGAATTCATAAGAAACTAAGGAGAGATAATACATAAAAAGATGAAAATGGAAGGATACTAAGTTAGGAGACAAGAGGGATATGATAATGTCCTATAAAAAGGGGAGAATTAATGAGGTGATTAGATAACTACGGTGTTCATACTCCTTAAATGAAGGGTTTTAGAAGAGTTCTCCTATACCCCTCTTCACCAATCAAGGAGAGCAAGTGGTCCCAGGAGCAAGGAGTACTGAAGACAAATGAGTTTAAGAGTTGATGGCGTCTTTCAGTATGATTATCTGGAGAAAATGAATTCTAGAAAACAATGTAGGTGAGAAATAGTTCTACTCAATTTTAAAGGAAAAGTTTAGAAAAAAATTTTAAGTTGGAAGAAATATTCTTCATAATTTTAGTTGAATAAAAAAATGTGTTAATGTCCTTGCAAAGCAACCAATTATGTAAAATTTAATTTTCCATTTTCCCCATAAAAAAATCACACTCTAAGTCATAAGAAGAACCTAAGTTGTTACTAAATATTAATCTTAGTATGGCACATGTGGAAGTTCCTTGAAGTAGTATATGATTGTTTGAAGAGCAATAACATTTAATGATTAAATGACAGTATACTATGTCCAGTATTCATGCACCTATTACTTGACAATGGAGTCAATGAAGTCATGTGTATGTGTGTATGCATACATACACATATGCATCAATATACACATTAGAAGGGCTGAATGATACTTGGACTGATAACCAAATCTAGAAATTGACTTTAATCTTCTAATAGTTTAAAAAAAAAAAAACTACTTCTAAAAATAAAGAAAGCAGTTAGGTGACTTAGTAGATGGAGTACCAAGCCCAGAATCAAGAGAACCAATTTCCAGATTTCAAATCTGTTTTCAGAACCTTATTAGCTATATGAGCCTGGAGAAGTCATTTAACTTTACTTGCTTCATTTTGTTCATCTGTAAAATGTGATAGGGAAGAAAATATCAAACAACTCCAATTTCCTTGGATAGAAAAGCCCAATGAGAATATGAAGAATTGGGCATTATTCAAAAATGAATTTCTGAACAACAACAGAGTCATAGATAATAGCTTTGGAAAAGATTACAGTGGTTAATTGTTCTAGATTTATCTTGGAAGCAAGGTATAAAAGTATTAAGTTCTGCGATAATGTAGAGTACTATAGGAGGAGAGACCACCACATAAAACTTATATCCTTATTGAATACTTGTATTGGAAAAAAATATAAGAAGTATTTTGGTGATGTAATTTAATGCAACAATATAATGCTTTGTAAATAACTAAATATACATTTATGTCCTATATAAGGCATTAGTATTGTTATCTTATTATTTTTATTTCAATTTTATCTAGCTTATTAAAGACTATGTGTTCTCTAATTACTTCAAAAGTAGGTTCGTCTGACAGAGTTTTGTTTTCAACCATGTAATTAAAAGGTAATTTAAGCAATATTAGCATTGTTGGTATCTGACAACTCTTATGCTAATAATATATGGGCTTAAAATATGGTAAACAAAGTGATTGAGTTCATATTTTAATGTTTACAAATCTGAAATTTAACATGAAGTTGAAAAATAGCTACTGGATGTTCCTGGCATTTTACTAGTAATACAGGAAATTCAGGTGGCTTAAAATTTAGTTTATCAGAATTCTTATCCCAAAAGCTGAAGTCTTTTGGTTTGTCAAATACTAGATTGCTATAGTTATTGAATATTTTTTCTGTGGACCTAACCTTTGCAATGATCAAGTACTCTTTTTCTTAGCCAGTACCAAATTATTTTGATGAATGCTTATTTATAATATGGTTTTAGATCTGGTACAGGTAGACCACCTTCATTTGATTGTTTTTCATTAATTCCCTTGAAATTCTTGACCTTTGTTCTTCCAAATAAATTTTGTTATTTTTTTCTAAGTCAGTAAAATAGTTTCTTGGGAGTTTGATTGGTGTAACACTAAATAAGTAGATTACTATAGGTAGTATTGTCATCTTTATTATAATCCCTAGACCTATTCAAGAGCATTTGATATTTTTACAATTGTTTTGGTCTGACTTAATTTGTGTGGAAAGTGTTTTGTAGTATTGCTCATATAGTTCCTGACTTTTCCTTGGCTAAAAGATTCTCAAATATTTTATACTATTGAAAGTTATTTTAAATGGAATGTCTCTTTGTATCTCTTGCTGTTGGATTTTGTTAATGATGTAAAAAATGCTGCTGACTTATGTGGATTTATTTTGTATCCTGCAACTTTGCTAAGGTTGTGAATTATTTTAAATAGCTTTTTAGTTGATTCTCTGGGTTTTTCTAAGTATACCATCATATCATCTGCAAAGAGTGATAATTTGGTTTCCTCATTACCTACTTTAAATCATTTAATCTCTTTTTCATCTCTTATTCCAAGGCCAGCATTTCTAATACTATATTGAATAGTAATAGTGATAGTGGGCAGCCTTGTTTTAGTCCTGATCTTATTGGGAATGGTTCCAGTTTATCCCCATTACATATGATGCTTACTGATAGTTTTAAATAGATGATACTGACTATTTTAGGGAAAGGCCCATTTATTCCTATACTCTCTAGTGTTTTAATAGGAATGGATGTTGGATTTTATCAAATGCTTTTTCTGCATCTATTGATATAATCATATTTTTAAAATTTTGATTATTGATATAGTCAATTATGCCAATAGTTTCCCTAATATTGAACCAACCCTGCATACCTTTTATAAATTCTACTTGGTAAATGGTGTATTATCCTGGGGATGATTTTCTGTAATTTCTTGGCTAATATTCTACTTAAGAATTTTGCATCAATATTCATTAAGGAGATTGGTCTATAATTTGCTTTCTCTGTTTTCATCCTACCTGGTTCAGGTATCAGTACCATATCTGTGTCATAAAAGGAATTTGGTATGAGTCCTTCATTCCCTACTTTTTCAAATAGCTTATAAAGTATTGGAGTTAATTATTCTTTAATTTTTTGTTAGAATTCACATGTAAATGTACCTGGCCATGGGGATTTTTTTCTTAGGGAATTGACTAATAGTTTGTTTTAGTTCTTTTTATAAAATGGGACTATTTAAGGGACTATTTCTTCCTCTGTTGATCAGGGCAACCTATATTTTGTAAGTATTCTTCTATTTCACTTAGGTTATCAAATTTATTAGCATAAATTTGGGCAAAGTAACTCCAAATAATTGCTCTAATTTCCTCTTCATTAGTGGGAAAGTTCTCCTGTTTCATTTTTATGACTAAGAATTTGATTTTCCATCTTTCCTTTTTCTAATCAAATTTACCAAAGGTTTATCTATTTTGTTGGTTTTTTAATACCACCAGTTCTTAGTTTTACTTATTAATTCAATAAATTATTTTTTTACATTCAATTTTATTAATCTCTCCTTTTATTTTTAGAATTTTAAGTTTGGTATTTGATTGAGGTTTTAATCTGGTCTTTTTCTAGCTTTTTTAGTTGCAAGCCCAATTCAGTGATCTTCTCTTTCTCAATTTTATGCAAGTAAGCCTCTAGAGATATAAAATTTTCCCTTATTACTTTGGCTACATCCCACAATTTTTGGTATGTTGTTTCATTGTTGTCATTCTCTTGCATGAAATTATTAATTATATCTATGATTTGCTGTTTCACTCATTAATTCTTTGAGATGAGATTATTTGTTTCCAATTTCTTTTTGGTCTATTTTCCCCTGGCTTTTTATTGAATGTAATTTTTATTCTATTGTAATCTGAAAAATGCATTTATCATTTTTGCCTTTCTGCATTTGATTTTGAGGTATTTATACCCTAAATATGGTCAAATTTTGTAGAGGTTCCATGCACTGCTGAGAAGACAGTGTACACCTTTCTGTCTTCATTCAATTTTCTGCAAAGATCTATCATACCTAACTTTTCTAATATTGCATTTACCTCTTTAACTTTTCTCTTATTTTTGGGGTTTGGTTTATCTAGTTCTGAGGGAGCAAGTTTGAGATCTCCCACTATTATAGTTTTGCTGTCTATTTCTTATTGCAGCTTTTAATTTCTCCTTTAGGAATTTCAATGCTATACCACTTAGGGCAAATATGTTTCTTATTGATATTGCTTCATTATCTATGTTACCCTTTAGGAAGATATAGTTTCTTTCCTTATGTATATTTTTTTAAATCAGATCAGTTTTTGCTTTTGTTTGATCTGAGATAAGGATGGCTACCCCTGCTTTTTATGTCACCTGAAGCCTAATCTATTCTGCTCAAGCCTTTAACTTCACTCTGTATGTATCACTCTGCTTTAAATGTGTTTCTTGTAAACAACATATTGTAGGATTCTGGCTTTTAATCCAGTCTTCTTTCTGCTTCTGCTTTATGGGAGAGTTCACCCCAGTCACATTTATGATTAAAAATACTAGTTCTTATGCTCAAAATGTTATCAAACTGTGCATACCCTATGACCCAGCAGTGTTTCTACTGGGCTTATACCCCAAAGAAATACTAAAGAAGGGAAAGGGACCTGTATCTTCCAAAATGTTTGTGGCAGCCCTCTTTGTAGTGGCTAGAAGCTGGAAAACAAATGGATGCCCATCAATTGGAGAACGGTTGAGCAAATTGTTGTATATGAACATTATGGAATATTATTGTTCTGTAAGAAATGACTAGCAAGATGAATACAGAGAGGACTGGCGAGACTTACATAAACTGATGCTAAGTGAAATGAGCAGAACCAGGAGATCATTATATACCTCAACAACGATGTTGTATGAGGATATATTCTGATGGAAGTGGATTTCTTCGATAAAGAGAGCTAATTCAGTTTCAACAAATCAAGGATGGACAGAAGCAGCTACACCCAAAGAAAGAACACTGGGAAATGAATGTGAACTGTTTGCATTTTGTTTTTTCTTCCCAGGTTATTTTTACATTCTGAATCCAATTCTCCCTGTGCAACAAGAGAACTGTTTGGTTCTGCACACATATATTGTATCTAGGATATACTGTAACCTATTTAACACGTAAAGGACTGCTTGCCATCTGAGGGAGGGAATGGAGGGAGGGAGGGGAAAAATCAGAACAAAAGTGAGTGCAAGGGATAATGTTGTAAAAAATTACCCTGGCATGGTTTCTGTCAATAAAAAGTTATTTAAAATACTAGTTCTGTCATGTTATTATCTCCAGATTATGCTTTTCTCTTTCCTTTTCCCCTTTTCCCCCTCCCCAGTATTTAACATATGAGTACCTTTTGCTTCAAGCAGCCCTTCCCCTTTAGAATTATTTCCCCTTTAGAGTCCCTCCCTCTTTTTTACACCTTTACCCTACTATTTCTGTATTCCCTTCTATTTAGCCTACCCCTTTCCTTTTTGTCTTTCTCCTTCCACTTCTCAATCAGGTGAGAAAAGACAAATATGTCTAAGATTTTCTCCTTGTGCCAAATCTGATGAGAGTAAGATTCCCACAGTGTTCAACCCCCTCCTTCTTTCCCTCAAATATAATATGTTTACTCTGCATCTTCCCCCATTTTACCTTCACTTTCCCCTTTTTCTAGTATAGCCCCCATTCTATCTCTAGTTTCTTTTTTATATTATAACAGTAAAATCAAATTACATATGTACTCTCTGTGTATACCTATAACAGAAATACAATTCTCAAGAGTTCTTTTTATTTTCTTATGCTTCTCTTGAGTTCTATATTTGAACTCAAATTTGTTGTTAAGCTCTGGTCTTTTCGTCAGAAAGAAATATAATTTACCTGTTTCTTTGTATGCCCATCTTCTTCTCTGGAAGAAAATGCTCGGGTTAGCAGCATAGTTTATTCTTGACTGCATTCCAATTCTCCTTGCCTTTCAGAATATCAGATTCCTGGTGCTTTGATTCTTTAAGGTGGAAGCTGCTAGATCCTGAGTAATCCTTATTTAGGCTCCTTGATATTTGATTTTTTTTTCTGGCTACTTGTAATATTTTTTCCTTGATCTGATACCTCTGAAATTTACCCACAATATTCCTTGGACTTTTACTTTTGGGGTCTCTTTCAGGTAATGTTCACTGAATTCTTTCAATGGCTATTTTACCTTCTGATTTTATGACATCAGGGTACTTCCCTTTGATGATTTCCTGAAAAATAGTATCTAGGCTCTTTTTTCTATCATGATTTTCAGAGTGTTCAATAATTCCTAGATTGTCTCTCCTAGATCTATTTTCCAGGTCAGTTGTTTTCCCAAGTAAGTATTTTAATTTTTTTTTCCTTTCTTTTTTTTTTTTTTTGGGGGGGGGGGGGTTTGCTTGACTAATTCTTGCTGTCTCATTAAGTCATTCATTTCCATTTGTTCAGTTCTGATTTTTACTGAATTGTTTTTCTTCATTTACTTTTTTAGTTCTTTTTGTATTTTTCCAATTGGATTTTTCAATGAGTTGTTTTGTTCTTTGCAATTTATTTTTTTACCATTTCACAAATTCCATTTTTCAGAGAGTTGTTTTCTTTTTTCATATTGTCAATTCTCTATTTTAACTAGTTATATGCCTTTTCCAAACTCTCTTGCAACATTTTCTTTTCCTTTCCCCTTTTTTCTTCTAGCTCTCTTTGGAAATCCTTTTTAATTTCTTCTAGGAGAGCCTTGTAGGATGGGCCCAGGTTAGGGCCTTCATCTGTAGGCAATCTTCTGTTAATCTTTTCAGGGTTTGAAATCTGTTCTTCTCTTTTACCATAGAAACTATCTATACTTAGACTTCTCTTTACCTTTTTACTCATTTAAAAAAAAATGTTAGGATCGGCTTTTAGGCCAAGGAAGGTTTTTCAAGCTTCTTCTACAGACAGCACCAAAGCAGCCACAACTCAGATGGGTCAGTGCTATCTCATTCCCAGCTCTTGGTGCGAGTGGCCAGATTCTGAAAGACTCCAGCTTTTTGGGATTCTCTATTTATCTTTAATGTTTGTGTTGGATGTTTTATAAGTTCTTTGCTGATCTGCTGACTTGCAACCAGTGCAGAGTAGCCAACACTGGTGATGTGCACCACCTTGGGGATGCACAGTGTGTTTTGGCATTTGACACTTGGCTGCCTCTTCCTACACCTGACCAAAACAGACCTTTTCTGGCAATCTTCAAAATTATCTTCTGCTGGTAATTTGCTCCATTACCAATATTCAGGTACTATAACAGTCCAGAGTTAATTCAGAGGCTGGGTTTTGTAATTAGTGTGAGGGTAGTAGGAGAAGTTCAGAAAGAAATGGGTGTCCTCTCCGTCATATTGGCTCTACCCCCTGTATCTCACATTTCTTCTTAGGTAATTCAGTTTTGCTTTGCTTTGCTCATCGAGCATATCACCTTTTCTGATAAGGGCATGCCATGTTGGATAGTGCTGTGCCAGTGTGTCTCATGTCATACAATCAGTTCTAATATTCTTAGAAGAGATGATGAGTTTACTGGTATTGCTTTTTCTGACCCTTCCCCCCCCCAAAGTGATTGCCTTATGGGAGTTCTCCATAAAGTAATCTTTTTGGCAAGAGTATATTTGCCATTCAAACAATATTGGACAACCCAGTATCTGCAATAGAGTTTAAATGCTTGGCAATGTTATTTAGCGAAAGGACCAGAGTGTCTGGTATTTTATCTGATCTTCAAAGCCTTCCTAAGACAATTCAAATGGAATCACTTCAGTGTCTCAGCATGGTGCTGGTAAACTCTCTAGATTTTGCTGATATACAACTACGAGATCAGCACAATATATCTGTCTGTCTAAAACTACTCATATTCCAAGCTCTCCTATGTAGCCTTCCAAACACTGAGCTAACTTTGGTAATGTGTGTGTTAATTTCATCATCAATGTGTACCTTCCTGTAAAGTATATTGCCAGGGTAAATGAACTTATCTACAGCATTAGAAACTTCTTCATTTGCTGTAACCACTGATTCCACATATGACCAAAGACAAATATCAACAATTCATAAAGTAAAATTCTGTCCATGTCCAGATAAAGAACTGATGAACTCAGAATGCAGCTTACAGCATATATTTTTTTTTCATTTACTTTATTCTTTTTCATGTTTTCCCCCTTTTGATCTGTTTCTTCTTTCACAACTATGCTTAATATAGAAACATGTATTACATAATAGCACATGCATAACCTATATGTAATTTTCAGAGGAGGGAAGGGTAGGGAGGCATGGTGGGAGAAATATTTTAAACTCCAAAATTTGTAAAAATGAATCCTCAATTTTTTTTTCTTTGCATGTAATTTCAAGGAAATATGCTTAAAAAGAAGAATGGTGTATTTGATAACTTATAAAAATCCTTAAGCAGATATAACCTAGGTTCATATTGAATTAGGAGAAGGTGATTTTTATGGTCCCAATTATTTTTCTTTTTAGGATTAAGAGAATAAAGAAAATCAATTCAATTGACCTCAGTGAATATTTAGTAATTCTCTACTAACCTGGTAGCTAATGAAATTATTGGTAGAAAATCAGTCTCAAATCAAAATGATTTGTGTCCAAGTACTACTTTTGGCGCAAAAATGGGTGTGGGACTCTAGACTAATCACTTCTCAGTTCTCTAAATTAATTATCTAAGGCTGTAAGTTGTACAGAAGGTGCTGATTTATACTGGTAAGAAAGAATTTCCTTCATTGAGAGTTCTGTAACTTAACAAAATTACATGCTCTGGCCCAATCCCTATCTATCACGTATCAAGCACTGTTCAGTGAAACAAAAGTAACAAGTGGTACAGTCTCTCACCTCTTAGTTAATTCAAAGATACAGGAATATGTCTTAAAAACATAACACATATCAGCAAAAAAAGAAAGAAAGCTGTTATTTAACTAAGAGAATATTCTGAATAATATTGACAGGACCTCTTCTTGACTTAAAGCTGTTTTTGATGCCTGAAACTCCAGTATTAGAGATACATGATTGAATTAAGGAATAGGAAGAATAACTTAAAGCTTCTCAGGGGGTCAATACCTTTATGTAAATGAGTTTATAAGATCCAATTAAAATGATAGGTAGCAAATTAAGAGGATCCCTTGCAATAATGGAAAATGGAGATAATTTTAAAAGTGAAAAAGAAATAAAAACAGTCAGTTTGAACAATTCCAACACAGCAGTGGGAGGCTGATAGGCCACAGAATCACCCGAGGCAGCATAGATGGAAAATGCAGGATTTAGAGGCAAGCATTTTAGGTTCAAATATTAGCTAGACATGGATGATTCATCTATGTTATGAGTTAGTTGTACTAGACTAGTTTCAATTTTGTGATCACATGATCTATAGATTTTAAACATATTGTGTGATCAAGGGAAAAAAAGAAGAGGATTAGAGGAAAGGGGGTGAGAGGCTTAAATAAGCATTTTCATGACTTTCAATTTATTCCCCAAAAGACCTTGCTTATAAAAAGTCCATAAGGAAGATAGTGAGATTAGGACAATTCTAACGATCAAAGCAAGCAAAACCATCAATTATGTATTTTAATTAACCATGGAGAATTAAGACCCCCCTCATCTTCATAGCATTGAAAGCTAAGTAAAATTTGCATGGTTTCTGGATGCAAATGCACTTCAAGCTAGAATCACTTAATAGAGTGACTGAGAAATAACATAAGTCCTTTCCCTTTTTAAAATTGACTTTCTTAACTGTCAAACATATTTACTAACAGAAAGTTCATCACACTATTATGCAGCACAAAGTGACGTTCCCAGGATAACTAATGTCTGTAGGCATTGGAGCTGGGAAAACAAACTTTCAGAAGGTGTTTTGAGAGTGCCATTCACTGGCATTAACTTATGTTGCAGTATTTTCTGCATATTGACCTCAGAACCTGCTTGATATGCATAACACTTCAGTCTGTCTTCAGAATTTGTTGGCCAAAAGTGTCCTTGTCTTGTCCTCTCCCTTCATACAGTGTAGGAAAGGTAGGTGCATTATTCTTGTTGATAGGCTCTCTGAATTTGTTGATAGGCTTGGAATTTGTACGCTCATTTTTAACTTAGAGGCAGTCCTCAGCAATGGCATTTCATGGCACTCACCCATGCTTACACATTCTGGAAAACAGATCACTGGATTTGAATTTGGAATATTGCTCTGTCCTTGGTGGCAATGTTAAGTTGAGCCCCATTGATAAGAAAGATGATCCTTCTATAATAAAAAAGAGAAAAAAGAGAAAAAAACTTCTTCTTCCATCTTTCTTCTACTTTTTATCCCTCAAAAGTTAGGAGATTTTCTCAGTTAACAATGTGAGATGCATTCAGGAGCCTTGAAATCATAACATCAGGTCATGCACACAATGTACTACAAAAAACTACAGGAGCAGGACATGATTTAATACTACGAAAGAGGATGTCAATTTTTCTACTATTAGAATAGATTATAAATCCCATAAAGGATGAACAAAGGGTAGAAGAAAATGCCTCATGTCAATGATTTATTCAGCACCTGTAAAATTGTGCAGTGAGTTGTCTAAACAGCAGTAGATCAGAAAGGAAAGCTATCTGCCTGAATAAGGGTCTTAAGATCTACTTACTAAACTCAAAACAGTTTATATCCTTACAGATCAGAAGATTACAGCAAATGAAGGTAAAGATTACAATTTTCAGGGCCTTTAGAGATCATTCTAAAGGCAGGACAATGTAGTACAAGTGACCTTGAAAAAAAAAGACCTGTATTCAAATTTTGCCTGACATATACTAGGTGACGAAAATTGACTATAACATTAACTTCTCTGGGTCTCAGTTGCCATATCTATAAAATAAGGTGTGCAACTCCCTAAGAAAAAATCTCCAGGACCAGATGGATTTATATGTGAATTCTACCGAACATTTCAAGAACAATTAACTCCGATGCTATATAAACTATTTGAAAAAAGAGGGATTAAAAGAGTCCTACCAAACTCCTTTTATGACACAGATATGGTACTGATACCTAAACCAGGTAGTCTGAAAACAGAGAAAGAAAATTATAGACCAATCTCCCTAATGAATATTGATGCCAAAATCTTAAATAAAATATTAGCAAAAAGATTACAGAAAATCACCCCCATTATAATACACTATGACCAAGTAGGATTTATACCAGGAATGCAGGGCTGGTTCAATATTAGGAAAACTATTAACATAATTGACTATATCAATAACCAACCAAACAAAAACCATATGATCATCTCAAGAGATGCAGAAAAAAGCATTTGATAAAATCCAACATCCGTTCCTAATAAAAACACTTGAGAGTATAGGAATAAATGGACTTTTCCTTAAAATAGTCAGGAACATATATTTAAAACAGTCAATTAACATCATATGCGATGGGGAAAAACTGGAACCTTTCCCAGTAAGATCTGGAGTGAAGCAAGGTTGCCCACTATCACCATTATTATTCGATATTGTATTAGAAACACTAGCCTTGGCAATAAGAGTCGAGAAAGAGATTAAAGGAATTAGAGTAGGCAATGAGGAAACCAAACTATCACTCTTTGCAGATGATATGATGGTATACCTAGAGAACTCCAGAGATTCTACTAAAAAGCTATTAGAAATAATTCATAACTTTAGCAAAGTAGCAGGATACAAAATAAATTTCCATAAGTCCTCAGCATTTTTATACATCACCCAATAAAATCCAACAGCAAGAGATACAAAGAGAAATTACATTCAAAATAAATGTTGACAGCATAAAATATTTGGGAATCTATCTACCAAAGGAAAGTCAGGAATTATATGAGCAAAATTACAAAAAAACTTTCCACACAAAAAAAGTCAGACTTGAATAATTGGAAAAATATTAAGTGCTCTTGGATAGGCCGAGCCAATATAATAAAGATGACAATACTCCCTAAACTAATCCATTTATTTAGTGCTATACCAATCAGACTTCCAAGAAAATATTTTAATGATCTAGAAAAAATAACAACAAAATTCATATGGAACAATAAAAAGTTGAGAATCTCAAGGGAATTAATGCAAAAAAATCAAATGAAGGTGGCCTAGCTGTACTTGATCTAAAATTACATTATAAAGCAGCAGTCACCAAAACCATTTGGTATTGGCTAAGAAATAGATTAGTTGATCAGTGGAATAGGTTAGGTTCACAAGACAAAATAATAAACTATAGCAATCTAGTGTTTGACAAATTGAAAGATCCTAACTTTTGGGATAAGAATTCATTATTTGATAAAAACTGCTGGGATAACTGGAAATTAGTATGGCAGAAATAAGCATGGACCCACACTTAACACCATATACCAAGATAAGATCAAAATGAGTCCATGATTTAGGCATAAAGAACGAGATTATAAATAAATTAGAGGAACATAGGATAGTTTATCTCTCAGACTTTTGGAGGAGAAAGAAATTTGTGACCAAAGATGAACTAGAGACTATTACTGATCACAAAACAGAAAATTTTGATTATATCAAATTAAAAAGCCTTTGTACAAACAAAACTAATGCAAACAAGATTAGAAGGGAAGCAACAAACTAAGAAAACATCTTCACAATTAAAAGTTCTGATAAAGGCCTCATTTCCAAAATATATAGAGAATTGACTCAAATTTATAAGAAATCAAGCCATTCTCCTATTGATAAATGTCCAAAGGATATGAACAGACAATTTTCAGATGATGCAATTGAAACTATTACCACTCATATGAAAGAGTGTTTCAAATCACTATTGATCAAAGAAATGAAAATTAAGACAACTTTGAGATAACACTACACACTTATCAGATTGGCTAAGATGACAGGAAAAAATAATGATGAATATTGGAGTGGATGCGGGAAAACTGGGGCACTGATGCATTCTTGGTGAAGTTGTGAACGAATCCAACCATTCTGGAGAGCAATCTGGAATTATGTCCCAAAAGTTATCAAACTGCGCATACCCTTTGATCCAGCAGTGTTACTTCTGGGCTTATATCCCAAAGAAATACTAAAGAAGGGAATGGGACCTGTATGTGCCAAAATGTTTGTGGCAGCCCTGTTTGTAGTGGCTAGAAACTGGAAATTGAGTGGATGCCCATGAATTGGAGAATGGTTGGCTAGATTGTGGTATATGAATGTTATGGAATATTATTGTTCTGTAAGAAATGACCAGCAGAGATTTACATGAACTGATGCTAAGTGAAATGAGCAGAACCAGGAGATCATTATATACCTCAACAACGATACTGTTTGAGGATGTATTCTGATGGAAGTGGATCTCTTCGATAAAGAGAGCTAATTAAGTTTCAATTAATCAAGGATAGACAGAAGCAGCTACACCCAAAGAAAGAACACTGGGAAATGAATATAAACTGCTTGCATTTTTGTTTTTCTTCCTGGGTTATTTATACCTTCTGAATCCAATTCTCCCTGTGCAATAAGAAAACTGTTTGGTTCTGCACACATATATTGTTTCTAGGATATACTGTAACCTATTCAACATGTAAAGGATTGCTTGCCATCTGGGGGAGGGGGTGAAGGGAGGGAGGGGAAAAATCGGAACAGAATTGAGTGCAAGGGATAATGCTATAAAAAATATCCTGGCATGGGTTCTATCAATAAAAATGTATTTAAAAAAAAGTATTTTATTCACTGAGAAAAAAAAAAAAGAAAAGAAATGACCAGCAGGATGAATACAGAGAGGCTTGGAGAGACTTACATGAACCGATGCTAAGTGAAATGAGTAGAACCAGGAGATCATTATAGACTTCAACAATGATACTGTATGAGGGTGTATTCTGATGGAAGTGGATTTCTTTGACAACGAGACCTAACTCCGTTTCAACTGATAAATGATGGACAGAAGCAGCTACATCCAAAGAAAGAACACTGGGAAATGAATGTAAACTATTTGCATTTTTGTTTTTCTTCCCAGGTTATTTTTACCTTCTGAATCCAATTCTCCCTGTGCAACAAGAGAACTGTTCAATTCTGCAAACATATATTGTATCTAGGATATACCGCAACAGATTTAACATATATAGGACTGCTTACCATCTAGGGGAGGGTGTGGAGGGAGGGAGGGGAAAAATCGGAACAGAAGTGAGTGCAAGGGACAATGTTGTAAAAAAAATTACCCTGGCATTAGTTCTGTCAATAAAAAGTTATTATAAAATAAAATTAAATTTAAAAAAAGAGAGAATGATACAAGGTAATCGTGAAAAAAAAAGTCAATATCTTATGAATGAGACTTACACAAAAAAATACAAAAGATAAAACTATAAAAAAAGAAAAAGAAAAACAGACTAGGTCAAAAGGTAAAAGCCAGTGAAGAGAAGAATGCCTTAAAAAGTAAAATTGGTCAAATGGAAAGAGAGTTACACCCATTCGCTGAAGGAAAAAATCAAAATTAGAACTGGTTAAATGGGAAAAAATTTGCAAAAGCTCACTAAAGAAAATAATTCCTCAAATGATTTTATAAGAAATCAAAAACAATAAAAGAAAACCAAGAGAAGAAAAAAATGGACACCTCATCTGGACAATAGTTCTGAATAGACAATTTAAAAACTTTTGTACCACATAAAAGCCATGATTTTAAAAAGAATGCAAATATAATCTTTCAAGAAATTATCAAGAAAACTAACTTCATATTCTAAAAACAGAGAGTAGAACATAAATTTAAAGAATTCACTGATTACCTCCTAAAAGAAATATCAAAATGAAAACTCCCAGAAATATCAGAGTGAAATTCCAGAGCCCTGAGGTTAAGTAGAACATATGGTAAACAGAAAGAAAAAAAAATTGGAGCCACAATCAGAATAATACAAGAGTTAATTTCTATATTAAAGAATCAGAACTCTTGGAATACGATATTCTTCCGGGAAAAAGGAGCTCAGATTAGAACGAAGAATCACCTGCCATGATATTTAATGAAATAGAATACTTTCAAGTATTTCTTGATGGGAACAAATAAAGCGCTTAAGTGAAAAATTTTCTTGCAAATATTGAACTCAGGAGCATGATAAAAAGGTAAACAAGAAAGAGAAATCTTAAAGGACATAATAAGATCAAACTGCTTAAATCCTACATGGAAAGATAATACTTGTAAGTCATATTTTTTTTAATTATTAGGGCAATTAGAAGTTGTATATATAGCAGAGGGTACAGATGTGAGTTGAAGGTGAAGGGATGATATCTAAAAAAATAAAATTATGAGAAAAGTCAGGAATGTATTGGAAGAAGGGAAAGAAAAAGGTAGAACGGAGATAAATTAATTCATAAAAAAAGAAGCAAGAAGAAGCTTTTACAATGAAAAGAATGACAAATCATATGCATCAATGATTATTGATGGAATTGTGATTTGGTGCTACAATTCTTTACAGAAGCTTGGAACTATGCCCCCAAATATGCAAATCCTTTGACCTAGCAATATCACTACTAGGTCTGTATCTAAAAACAAAAATATGAAAAAGACCTACATATGCAAAACATATTTATTCTCTGTTGAGGGAGATGTCCATCAATTTGGGAGTTACTGAACAAAGAGTCGTATCTGATAATAGTAGAATAGCACTGTGCTATAAGAAATGATGAAGAATGTGCAATTAGAAAAATCTGGAAAGATTTCCTTGAGCTGATGTAATGAAATGGTACAAAATAACAACAATGATGTAGGGTAATGAATTATGAATAAACTATATTAACAAAACAATGATTCAAGGTAACTCTGAAGGACTTATGATGAAAAATGCACAAAGTACATAAAGACAGTGTAATGGGCTGAGGCTTGAGTTGATGCACTGAGGTCCCAAGCACATGAGGCTAAATAGTAATTGGACCATACTCTATTAATATATAAGCTTGGAGAAAGAATGGTCCCCACCCACTCTTTGTGCAAGTCTTGATGTGTTGTATAGGAAATGACGATTTTGGTGGGTGGAGGCAGGGGAGTGGAAAAGGAAGGGGAAGGAGAGACTGCTTGCATTGCCATTGTGACGGCTTTTCAGCTCAGATTCCCCTCTGTTAGCTGGCTTCCTGTCGCAGCTGCCCATATTGCTATCGCAATCTTTCTTGCCCATATTGCTGTCGCAATCCTTATTCACCTCTTCACTTTAATAATTGAAGATTTTTCCCTTAACCTGAATTCCTGACTCCAGTTGATTTTAAATACATGGTCATTACAAGATAGTAACCTCATTTTGATATTTCCAAAATAACCCAGTCCACTTAAATAAATAAAGCCAATTTCTTATTATTATAGGCCATAGAATCTGATTTGATAGTGAGAATTTAGGAAAGTACCACTTGCAACAATAAAATCTTTAGCCACAATTTTTGATGAAATTGATAATGGTTAGGAGTGTAATGTACTCTGATATGGGGAATGTAAGCCAGATGTTGATGCTTTTCAAGGCTTTCTTTTTAATCTGTGTACCTAAAAATCTCTACACAAAGCTTCCAATGACAATCAAAAAAGAATAAAGAAGACTTCAAATTTTGTTGCCAAGGGCCAAAACATGAATTTATAAGCTGAAGTCACCTTAGTCTAGTCATTTTAGAATAGCTTTATGTGTGGGACTCCCCCCATGGATACACAAAACAAAGAGGGATAATGTCATATTGATACAAAAGAAATCTTGTTTTAGAAACAGACTGTTAGCCCTACTAAAAATTGTTTCATTCTAGATCTTTTGATTTGCCTTCTTTTCAACACAAATCTCTCAGCTCATACAATATGTTAAAGTAGGTTAGAACAAATTTTGATACCCAGACATTATTCAATAACATATACTTCTTTTTTTTCATACTTAAAACTTTTTAATGACACAAGCCATGCCAGGGTAATTTTTTACAACATTATCCCTTGCACTCACTTCTGTTCTGACTTTTTTCCTCCCTCTCTTCCCTCCCTTCCCCAGATGGCAAGCAGTCCTATACACGTTAAATATGTCACAGTTTATCCTAGATATAATATATGTGTGCAGAACTGAACAGTTCTCTTGTGGTACAGGAAGAATTAGATTCAGAAGGTAAAAATAACCCGGGAAGAAAAACAGAAATGCAAACAGTTCAAATTCATTTCCCAGTGTTTTTTTTCTTTGGGTGTAACTGCTTCTGTACATCATTGCTCAATAAAAACTGAGTTAAATCTCTTTGTCAAAGAAATCCACTTCCATCAGAACACATCCTCATGCAGTATCATTGTTGAAATATATAATGATCTCCTGGTTCTGCTCATTTCACTTAGTATCAATTCATGTAAGTCTCTCCAAGCCTCTCTGTATTCATCATGCTGGTCATTTCTTACGGAACAATAATATTCCATAACATTCATATACCACAATTTACTCAACTATTCTCCAATTGATGGGCATCCATTCATTTTCCAGTTTCTAGCCACTACAAACTGGGCTGCCACAAACATTTTGGTACATATAGGTTCCTTTCCCTTTTTTAGTATCTCTTTGGGGTATAAGCCCAGTAGTAGCACTGCTGGATCAAAGGGTATGCACAGTTTGATAACTATTTGAGCATAGTTCCAAATTGCTCTCCAGAATGTCTGGATGTATTCACAATTCCACCAACAATGTATCAGTGTCCCAGTTTCCCCACATTCCTTCCAGCATTCACAGGTGTGTAGTGGTATCTCAGAGTTGTCCTAATTTGCATTTCTCTGATTAATAATGATTTGGAGCATATTTTCATATGGCTATAAATAGTTTTAATTTCTTCTTCTGAGAATTGCCTGTTCATATGCTTTGACCATTTATCAATTGGGGAATGGATTGATTTCTTATAAATTAGAATCAATTCTCTATATATTTTGGAAATGAGGCCTTTATCAGAAGGCCTTTGACTGTAAAAATGTTTTCCCAGTTTATTGTTTCCCTTCTAATCTTGTCTGCATTAGTTTTATTTGTACAAAAATTTTTCAATTTGATATAATCAAAATTTTCTATTTTGCGGTCAATAGTGATCTTTAGTTCTTCTTTGGTCATAAATTCCTTCCCCTTCCCCAAGTCTGAGGTAAACTATCCTATGCTCTTCCAATTTATTTATAATCTCATTCTTTAGGTCATGAACCTATTTTGACCTTATCTTGGGGTATGGTGTTAAGTGTGGGTCAATGCCTAGTTTCTGCCATACTAATTTCCAATTTTCCCAGCAATTTTTGTCAAATAGTGAGCTCTTATCCCAAAAACTGGGGTCTTTGGATTTGCCAAACACTAGATTATTAAAGTTAAACTTAAATTTAAAATTAAATTAAATTAAAAATTAAAAAAAAATATTGGCTGTTTTGTCCTTTGAACCTAACCTATTCCATTGATCAATTTGTCTATTTCTTAGCCAATACCAGATGGTTTTGGTAACCCCTGCTTTATAATATAATTTTACATCTGGTACAGCTAGGCCACCTTCATTTGTTTTTTTTTTTTTTTTTTCATTAATTCCCTTGAAATTCTTGACCGTTTGTTTTTCCATATGAACTTTGCTATTTTTTCTAGGTCATTAAAATAGTTTTTTTGGGAAGTCTCTTTGGAATAGAGCTAAATAAATAGATTAGTTTAGGCAGTATTGTCACCTTTATTATATTCACTTGACCTATCCAAGAGCATTTAATATTTTTCCAGTTGGTTATATCTGACTTTATTTTTGTGGAAAATGTTTTGTAGTTTTGCTTATATAGTTCCTGACTTTCCCTTGGTAGATAGATTCCCAAATATTTTATATTATCGGCAGTTACTTTAAATGAAATTTCTCTTTTTATCTCTTGCTGTTGGATTTTGTTAGTGATATATAAGAATGCTGATGATTTATGTGGGTTTATTTTGTATCTGGCAACTTTGCTAAAGATATGGATTATTTCTAATAGCTTTTTTGTAGAATCATCTACAAAGAGTGATAATTTGGTTTCCTCATTACCTACTCTAATTCCTTTAATCTTTTTCTCGACTCTTATTGCCAAAGCTAGCATTTCTAATACAATATTGTATATAATGATGTGAGTGGGCAATCTTGTTTCTTTCTTGATTTTATTTGGAATGTTTCTAGTTTATCCCCATTACATATGATGCTTACTTATGGTTTTAAATAGATGCTACTGATTATTTTAAGGAAAAGTCCATTTATTCCTATACTTTCAAGTGTTTTTAATAGGAATGGATGTTGGATTTTATCAAATGCTTTTTCTGCATCTATTGAGATGATCATATGGTTTTTTGTTAATTTGGTTATTAATATGGACAATTATACTGATAGTTTTCTTAATATTGAATCAGCCCTGCATTCCTGGTATAAATCCTACTTGATCATGGTGTATTATGCTGGGGATGGTTTTCTGTAGTCTTTTTGCTAATATCTTATTTAAGATTTTAGTATCAATATTCATTAGGGAGATTGGCCTATAATTTTCTTTCTCTGTTTTCAACCTAACTGGTTTAGGTATCAGTATCATGTCTGTGTCATAAAAGGAATTTGGCAGGACTCCTTCATTCCCTATTTTTTCAAATAGTTTATATAGCATTGGGGCTAATTGTTCTTTGAATGTTTGTAGAATTCACATGTAAATCCATCTGGTCCTGGGGATTTTTTTTTTTTTTAGGGAGTTGATTAATAGCTTGAATGACATACACTTCTCATGTAACTATAAAGTAGGAGAGAAATCATTATCTAATTCATGATCTTGTCCTCAAATTGTTACAACATAATTTTTTTTTTATTAGACTTTAGGCAAAAGTATGAATTCTAACTTTTTTTTATACTTCTGCATACATTTTCATTGTATACATGCTCCTCTGTCCTAGTATTGTTATCTTTATTATTAAAGAATATCAACAAGTATTTTCAAAAAAGCTTCAGATTATAGGATCATAAATTTTGAAAGGCCATTAATGGACTTGTCTATGATCAAACAGCTCATAAGAGTCTGAGGAGAAAGTCAAGCTCAGGGATTCTCCTTCCAAGTTCATTGTTCTCTTCATTAAGACAGATGTTTATGCTATTTTGGGATATCAGAATGGAATCATTGTAATCATTTAAGAGCTTAATTGAGGAAGGGGGCATTTTTTCATGAATATAACTAATGATTAATTTTTACTATGTCCTTTGCATATCCACCAAATAGATTTATAATTATATTTTATATACAGGAGAATAAACTGAGCAAAACAGCACTAATCATGAATAATTTATAAAAATGTTTATATCAATTAATAAAATTTTAATTTTAAGCATTACTATTAAATATGATCATATTATTTGTAAGTACATGTTATGAAAATCACTCTAAAATATAAACTGAAACTCAATCTTCTTTTGTTCCTCCTACATTTATAAGTGCTGGCAACAAAACAGCATGAGGGGATATAAGCTACTATGAACCACATAATTTTTAAACATCTACAGGAATTCATATATTTTGATTCCTTTAATGTCAAATCTTGTTTGAATAACCAAGTAATTGATCTATTATTGGTGGAGGATCAAATATATCCACAATGTATTTCTCTACTAAGCAGAGAGGCAAATGTTGGAGTTGTTGTAAAAGTCACATAGTTTCATTGTTCCTTTGGCTATCTCATCTAACAATGTTGATACTTATTAAAAAAAAAAACAATAAACCATCTTGAAGACAATTGTGATTTATTTTCTAATACTTGTTTTTCAGAAAAGGACAAAAAGCAAGAGAATGCTTGAATAATCTGATAAGATATTTCCCTAATTTGAATTTATATATTGATATTCATTAACATCAGTACAAAGATTGTCACGGAGAATAAAGTCAAAAATGTACTCCAATATATTTTATAGACACAAAATTAAAGGTTTTTACATATTTCATATCATATATATTATATATACATTATATATATAATTAAATATGTATTAAAGTATTTTGCATGATGAGAAATCTATAATCTTTGTATCAAATTGTTGCTGTCCCAGGAATGGTGAGAGAAGGAGGAAAAGGATTTGAATGTCATTTTTTAAAATGAGTATTTAAACAGTTTTTACATGAAATTGGGGAAAATAAAATATTATTTAATGCAATCAAATATGAAATCTGAAGAGGTTTAAACAGCAATTAATAAGCAATATTATGTCAAAATATTTTTTCTTTTAAATTATAAAAATCTGGTTGTCATTTTAAGAAAGGTAAAATTCCAAGCCAATTTAGAACTATAAAGATTGTTATTGTTCAGGATTTCAGTCATGTCTAACTCATGACCCAATGAACCAAAACATGCCAGACCCTTATCTCCTCCACTGTCTCCTGATGTTTGACCAAGATCATGTCCATTGTTTCCAAGCCACTAGCTATCTGTTCCATCCTCTGCCATCTTATTTTACTTTTGTCTTACAATGTTTTCAATGAGTTCTTTCTTCTTATTTTGTGGACAATGTCTTTGTACTTGAGCTTTGTTATTTGACCTTCCAGTGTAATAGGTTTGATCATTAGAATGTGGGCTTTTTTATAATCATCAATATGTCGATGTTTTGATTGAGTCAATACTTTGATACTTTATAATCATAAATACTTCTTTAAAAATTAGGTAAGATTTAACCAGACATATTGCATCAAGTAGAGGAAGAAACTCTACCAATTAAATGAAACAGTCTTTCTTCTGGTCATGATACTCTTCAACCCTGGACATGATATTCTTCAGGGTAACCCCCAAATCAGTTTTTGCAACTATATTTGCTTATCTTAACCTTTTTATTATGATCTCTAGTAATTTTTCAATTGGCTTTAATAACTAACCATTTTTCTATATTCCTGTTTTCAATTATATATTTTCTTTTATGGAAAATGCTTTTTGTTTTCTGTCATTATTCTCATTCTTTTTTTTTTAAATTTCTGACTTCTGAATCAAGACTAATAACATAAAATGAATCTGCATTTTCATTGTTCTATCCCTAGCCAAAATTTTTAAAACTTTTACTTGAGTTTTTTTAACTATATTTTTTCCTCCTACAACTGTCATTGTAGTAATACAGCAGGAGACTTGAGCTAGTTTTCTTTATTCATATGGACGATGATTATAATAACCCCTTCATAGGCAAAATGGAAGATTTAATAAGTAGATTAAATGCTAATCCTATAAAATCACCTCATATTTAAGATAGCCAGGAAATGCTAGAGTGTCCAAAGTTAAGGTTAATTTTAGTCTTTGATTGACTATGTAATAATTTAAAGTCTGGCTTCCCAGAAAAACAACTCACATAGTGATGAAATTTCTTCTAACTCCCATTTAAAACTTTATTAGGTTGCTTTACATCTCCTCCAATACTCAAAATTTACTCTGCTCATTTGGCATAGAAATTAAGTTGAGAAAAAATAAAAATAAATAAAGAAGGCAAACTCATTGCTTCCCATTTTCCTGGCCCAATGTTTATCCTTTAATATATATATTTTCAAGCAATAAAGTCGTTGACTTTTGGATTGGTTTCTGTCCAGAGACAAGCTGATGGAATTTATTTATCACCTTACAAGAAAGTTCATGTAAGATTAATAAATACTGGAATGTCAAAATGTGTATTTTGTGTTTTTATAAAGGAATGGTAGAAAAAGAGGCACACAGAGAGATTTCTATTAATTCCAGCATCTATTAGAAAAGTTAATGTACCCTTATCTGTCATTTAAACACTGAACTATTTGCTGTTGTTGTTGTTTTTCTTCAGGAGATATAGTATGTCTATCTTCTCTCCAATTAAAATATATTTTCATGCCACAAAAGAGGGTAATTTACCAGTTTGAAGGTAATCATCACTATGTGGACTTGAAGCTCTTTTAAAATTTGAGTCTGTCTTTTTGTAAAAAGCATTGAGAATCTTTAAAACCAACTTCTTAAAAATATCTCAGAGCTTTAGAAACTAACTCATCTCTATCCTTTTCCCACATTTTGAAAGAAAACTTAGGCACAAAGGGTCGTGTCAGCTCCCAAAATGATCTTAACCCTCACTTACAGAAAAAGATGCCAAAATATTCTATATCCAATAGCATCTCTTTGTTTTCTGTAGGACCAATGAACTAAATGACAATGTTTTCTTCAGATAAGGTTTCATTCAAATCCCCTTCCTCTTCTGAGTAAACAATAAAAATTTCCCAAATGAGATTGAAGATCATTATGTAGTAAATGATAGCTTCAAATGAAAGATCCCATTGTGCTCAAAATAGGACAAAGTTACATGTTTTAATATATAGTGATCCATGTTCTTGCACTATTGCCTGAGCCCTTTACTTAAAAATTAGTATCATAAAATGTTATTACTCCTGGATAAATAGTTTTATTTTCAAACTGACCTTATTCAGTGTAGCTCATCCTGTTTAATATCCTGGAAATTATCTCTGTTACTCTACAAACTGACAAACGATTTGCATAAGAGAAACTTCCACTCTTCCCTAAATGAGGCATTCACAATTCTTAAAAGCAAGTAGGACAAGAAATATAAATGCCATACCAATAAAAAAATCTGATTTTCTTTATTGATGACTCAGAAGATGAGCATAACAGTGCCAAATGATTCTCAGTTACATTTTAAAAATCAATCTATAGGAATTTTATTGTTTCAAAGAAATTTGTTTTTCCCTAGAGTATAGCATAGCATTCCTCCTTCTCAATCTCTTTCATATCAAGAGTACTTCTCCATTGACAACAAAATAATGTTAATGGGTCTTCACAATAAAAATGCTCATAATAGAAATTTTTAGAGGGGTTGAAATAAGTAAATTTTCCTTATCTTACACTATATTCTCTTCAAATTGGTTAGAATATATTTCTTGAACACTGAGAAAGTCCTTTCTCCTTTGAACATTTTACTAGACGATGGTTTTTTAAACTCAATTATTTTCATTTGATCTTCTTATATGTTTTTCCTAGTTGCTCATATATTTAGTGCATGTCTCTCCCTTACTGATGAATACATTTATATGCATTAAGCATCTGTTAGCTGAATGAATCAAATTTCTAAATGCAGAGACATGCATGTCTTCTCATGAAATTTCCCAGCTAGAGTTATCTTTACTTATGCCATTGGGAGATAGGGAAAAGTAGCCATGATAAGCCTTAATTCAAGATGTAAGTGTATGATAGAGTTATTGACAGCATCAAAATTAATAGAACCTCCAAGTGCATCTCATTAGTTGGTGTAAAAGAGATTTCATACCACTGACACAATATTTTTTGTACTCTAAAGGGAGTTCACTCAACCCTAACAGCTGAGGAGAGCATTTGATCCCTCATTAGTAGGAATGCTCCTGAAACTCATGTTGCATTAAATATGGGTCACTTTTGAAATAATTAATTTAACTACTTGAATTCTGATGAATGAGTCTTCTATGTGCCAAGTAAGGTCAATCACTTATCACTGGAGAAAGAAGAAGACATATATATACATGTGTTTCAAGACTAGTCAATAAATAACATTTGGAATTATGAGCTATCTTCTATCCACTGGATAAATTTAGTAACATGAAACACACACATATTTTAACTACCCTTTTATAAATGTTCACTTCATATTGCTTGTTGGCTAATGATACCTCTGATTTCCAAAGTTAAGAACGCACAGCTTTTATTTTCAAAATTTTTCACAAGAAAAGACAAAATATAAATTCACTCCTGAAGTAAGATTAAGGAATATTATTTGATTCACTTGCAGAAACAGGAAGACCTTTCCCCCAGTCAGCAAAAACTATGTTCAAGGTAAGTTCAAACCACTAGCACCTTGACAATTGTCTTTTCTCAGACCTCAAGGGAGATTGAAGCAGGATACTCACAGTCATTATTCTAGTAAGTAACCTTTTTTGGATATGTAGCTTGGAAACTGCTCCAACAAATGCTCTAGCCTTAGATATTAAAGACTCAGAAGAGAACTTTCAGTTAAATTCCTCAGCCCTGTCAAAAGCTTAATATCGGAAACTGATATAATTTTAAAATGGAAAAGAACATCAAAGAAAAGGTTTCATCATCTGATTATAGTATAAGCCCCTTGGAACTATTACATTTAACTTAAAACTGAAGCCTCCTTAATATGTAGTCTCCTCCAGTGAAAATGATCTCTTTATGAATAGATTCTGTTTTATTTTTCTGTATTAATCCACACATACAACATATCATCCACTTTGCCCAAAGTAGATGATTTAAAAAAAAATTATCTTCAGTTTCTCAACATAGTAAATTGAGACAGAGACAGACAGTGAATTCAAAAAAATAAGTTGTAATTTCTCTTCTTACAAGGAATTAGTTTTGGAAAAAAAACAAAAAAATCACTTCTGTTTTAGAGTTCAAAATCAGGTAATCATTAATAATGTTATTAGTGGTATAGCTCCTAAACAAGGATTAAAAACCAAATTGAGTATCTTCTAAATCCCTATGTCATGTCCATATTGGGCCAATAAAGAATGGCTTAAAATTGGAAATCATGTCAATAAAGTATGTGGATTCTTCTCAAAATATTTTGAAAACATAAAAAATACAGTTATGTTCAAAGACTTGTGTGAGCCTGGACACATCATTTAACCCCACTTGCCTCACCAAAAAAAAAAAAAAGTCCAAATGCTAAAAATTAGACCTCTGTTTTAATGATGGGAAAAAAAATCTAGGGGTAGAGTCAAGAGAGGAAGTAAGAGGAAACATATTTTTAAGAAAAATTTCCAATCTTACTCAGCATTATTTAAAGGACAACTGGGGAGAAATATTTTCAACAAGTTTCTCTGAAAAAGATCTCATTTTTAAAATATATTTACTGTTGCATCAAATTTCCAAGAATAAGTCTTTTCTCATATGATTAATGAAAAAATAATAATAATTTAAAGATTTCATAAGAATAAATCAAAGTAAACTACAAAGGGTAGAACCATGATAGGAGAGTAGAGAAAGCAGTTTCTCCAATATTTCCCTTCAGCCATATTTAAATTAATTCATCAAAACAAATTCTGGAATGGCAGAACCAACAAAAGATCAGGGTGAGAAATTATTCCAGGCCAAGAAATCTTAGGAGGTCAGAAAGAATAGTGGCAGAGATGTAGAGATTAGTCCAAAGCCTAGGTGGATTAAACATCATTTACAAGACTAAGTGACAAGACAACAGAAGCAACAGTAGCTATGAGAACTCTCAAGCCAAAAATGGTAACAGGTGTCAAGATAATATTAGGAGATTTTTTTTTCCAGAGCTAAGGCCCAAGAATCAAGCTATGTCTTAAGCTTGGCAATACAACAAATCTTTCTGCTCATCCTCTCAATAAACTCTGCTCAGCAAAATCCAAAAATCATTTCACATTAACACCAGATATTCTCTGATCTCAAATACCTATAATATTCATGTTCCAGTCAAAAAGTCCTTGTCAGAATAAAATCTGTGCCATTTGTTGTTATTAGCCCCTTGTCAGGGCTACAACTCACTATTTAATCCCTGAGACCCCAGCAAATGTATCAAGTTTCCTTCTTCTAATGTAGTAAAAAAAGTTTTTTACTTCAGAAAACCATTTACTTAGAAAACAATTGGTTTTAATTTTATTATTTCAGAATTAATTGCTATTGTGATAGCTCTTTAGTACTTTCAGAGTAACAGTGGTTGGATATTCTCTCTGACTGGTTATTTGTTTCCAGAGTTGACACAGGATATGAAAATGCAGCAGAAAGAAGAGATTGCCAAGCTAGACCTGGACACAGAAATAAATATTGTTTAACAACTCTACTGCCTCTGGCCACTTTTGTGCTACTCTTCAAGAGCAGAGATAAGCATTTAAAAAAAAAATGGAACAGGGACCCTGAGGCAGAGTAAGAGATGAGGGACCTTGAGGAGCAAGCAATAAATTATCCTGCCTCAAGAGAGTAGGGGCCATGAAGAGTAGTATTGTTGCTATCCAAGCGGATTAGGGACTGTTTTTTGTATAAAGACCAGAGTGCAGACCAGGAGAGCATTGATGACACTTCTTGACAGAGCATAAAAATATGGAAATACTAAAATTTTTCAAAATTCCAGAGCAGATTTGAGAAAAGCAGCTGAAGTCCAGAGCTCCCCCTGACAGTGAGAAAATTCCCAAATTAAATAGAAAATAAAAAAATAAAATCAAGAAAAATGGAGGAGGCCCCCTAAGTGGCACAGTGGATAGAGCACCAGCCATGATGTCAGGAATATATGAGTTCAAATCTAGCCTCAGACACACAACATCAAGACACTTCCTACTTCCTAACTGTGTGACCCTGAGCAAGTCACTTAACCCCAATAGTCTCAGCAAAAAAAAAAAAAAAAAAAAAAGGCGGAAAATTTGAAAAATAACAACAAAAAGACAATAAAGTTTAAAAGATATAATGTAATGCCTAAAATGAAATGTATGTAGGTAATCATGGTAATCATTCTGAATCATGTAGGTAGAGAAAATCAGAGTAAAACAGAGAAAATATGGGAGAAATTGAAGAAAAAAAAAAAAGAAAAAGGAGAAGAACAGCATGTGTTGATTTATATTCAGGTCTCCTTAGATCTTTTTTTGTTTGTTTATTTCTGGATGCAGATGGCATTTTTTTTTAATCCAAAGTCTATTGAAATTGCTTCAGATCACTGAAGAAAAAGTCTTTCATAGTTGATCATCACACATTCTTGCTGTTATTATGTACAATGTATTACTGGTTTTGCTTGTTTTCCTCAACATCAGTTCATGTAAATCTGTCTAGACCTTTCTATAATCAACTTGTTCATCATTTTTTATAGAACAGTGATATCCCATTACCTTCATGTATGACAGCTTCTTCAGCCATTCCCCAATTGATGGGCATCTATTTCTTTTCCAATTCTTTGGTACCACAAAAAAGAGCAGCTACAGATATTTTTACATATGTGGGTCCTTTTTCTTCCTTTAGGATTTCTTTGAGACAGAGACTCAGTAATGGCACTGCTGGGTCAAAGGGTATGTCCAATTTTATATCCCTTTGGGCATATTCCAGATTGCTCTCCAAAGGGTTGGATCATTTCAAAACTCCAACAATGCATTACTGTCCCAGTTTTCCCAAATTATCCCTTATTATTCTTATTTGTTGATGGTATCATCTTTTATGCCAAAATGATGCATCCATTTTGAGTTTATTTTGGAATAGAGTGTAAGATGTAGGCCTGTGCCAATTTTCTGACATTATTTTCCAGTTTTCCCAGAAATTTTTGTCAAAGAGTGAGCTCTTTACCAGAAGTTAGAGTTTGGGGATTTATCAAATACTAGATTGCTATAGATCTTGATTCATCATGGATTATTTCAAAGCCTATTTTTTTCCTCTGGTTCAGAAAATCAGGGCAGTTTTTCTTGATCATTTCTTGGAAATTATTGTCTAACGCTCCTTTTGACTATGACTTTTAGGTAATCCAGTGATTTGATGTTGTCTCTCCTGTGTCTATTTTCCAGGTAGGTTATATTTGCCATGAGATAGTTACATCTTCTATTTTAAAAAAAAGTGTTTGATTCTAGATTGCTCATAGATTCATTAACTTTTGTTTGCTCAATTTTAGCTTTTAAAGTTTTGTCATCCTCAATTTGTTTTTGTACTTTCTTTTCTATTTGACCAATTATATACTTTAAGTTGTTTTCTTCAGTGGATTTTTGAGTCTCCTTTTTCATTTTGTTAATTCTGTTTTTTTCAGATTTTTTTTCAAGTTTCTGATTCTTTTTTCATAAATTTCTTGCATCAATCTAATTTTTCTCTGATATTTCTTCTACCTCTCTTATATAATTTTTGTTTCTTTTTGAACTCTTCCATTAGTTCTTAGCTGGAGATCACTTCCAATTTATCTTTGGAGGTTTTCCTATAGGTATGTTGACATTGCTGTCCTCTTCTTATTTTATGTCTTCATCTTCCCTGTCACCATAATAACTTTCTGGTTTGGTACTGGCTGAATGGGTGAAATGGTGTATGCCTGGTATTGCTAAAATCAGTGAGGATTTAACAGCTTAGCTATTAATCAACTGGGATTCTAGAGGTGGTGTATGCCATATGGCAGAGAACCCCATGTAGCATCACCACATGGCAGACACTGCCACTGGTACCCAATTTTGAAGTGCATTCAAACTATAGATAATATCAGGAATCACCAACCAGATATCAACTAGCAATTTTTAAAGGGAGTCCTCACCCTAATCATTAAAACCACTAAGGAAATATAAATTAATAAATCTAAATCTGTAGTATATTTTTAATCAATATATAACTATATATACTCAGAAAAATTACTTTAAGGAAACCTGAACAGGGATATATTTGAAAGCATGGTTGTTACACATCCTTCTCCCAGTCTCTAGACTTGCTAGGTGTTCAATATGTCTCTTTGTATATATATCACTGAATAATCCAGTGAATAAATGTGATATTATATCTATCAGCAGATTATAATAGGCAGACTGTAGATAAATAGTAAAGATTTCTTGAAGTATTTCTTCAACCATATATTGTCTGGATGACCTGGATAAGCCCTTTGTTCTCTTGAGAAACCTGAGAAAAAATTAAACCAAAAATTTCAGTGAAAAGTTTGCTTATAGATGTTGCTATGGGGTTTTTCTTACAATGCAACACTCTATGACATTGAAGTGACAGGTTGGTCCCATTTGGGGGGAGAGTCACAATGTTTTGATAATGGAAAAATCACTTGGGAGAGAAGGGCCATTATCATTTCCCTTCACAAATTTTGATATAGCATTTTATTGTCTCTGGATGCTAGGTACTAAACAGTTCACCACTTCCCAAACACACTGCTCTATTGAGAATTCTTATCAATGATATGGGAAAAGAGACAAACAAATTTTGTAAATAATAGAAACTTTAAAGGATGATAAATTAAATGACAGAATTATGATCCACAAAATATTCTCCAAGCAAAAAATGAGCAAAATATTAAGAATTATTATAATGGAGAAAAATTGTCATTCTAAAGATAAGAAACTACACCAATGTCATATATTCAGTGTAGGGTTAATATGAAAAGAATATAAAATGTGTGGCAAATAGAATGGATCTTTATGTAAATATTTTAGAAATTTTCAAAATTTTAAATAATTATTTTGTCTTTAAAAATAAAATTTATTAGGGCATAACTAAAAATCTCTTTCAATTTTTGTCTATCTTTGTCTGTCTATGTCTTAGCTATACTTAATTATATTCTATTTTTTCCAATTATATGTAAAGATAATTTTCAAAATTTACCTTTGGAATATTTTAAGCCATTTCTTTTTCTTTCTCTTCCCTTCTTTCTCTTCTCCTCAAGACACCAAGCATTCCAATATAAGTTATTCTTATACAATCATATCAAATATATTTCCATAATAACCAAGTTGTGAAAGAAGACTCATTGTAAAAGATAAAAAAAACACAAGAAACAAAACAAAACATTTTTTTAATTTATTTTTTGAAGATTTTTATTTCCAAAACAAATGCAAGGATAATTTTTCTACATTGACCCATGCAAAACCTTGTGTTCCAATTTTCTGCTCTTCCTGCATCCCTTCTCTTAGATGGCAAGTAATCCCATATATGTTAAACATGATAAAAACTATATGTAAATTGAGGATATGCACACACATTTATAAAATCATCTTGCTATGCAAGAAAAATCTGATCAAAAAGGAAGAAAAAAATGAGAAAAAAAATGCAGGCAAATAATAACAAAAGAAGTAAAAATGTTTTGTTGTGATCCAGACTGAATTCCCACAGTCCTTTCTCTGGGTGTACATGACTCTAATCATCACAAAATCATTGAAACTGGGCTGAATTGTCTTATTGTTGAAGAGAGTCTCATCCATCAGAATTGATCATTCTACAATCTTGGGTGTTGCTGTATACACAGATCTCCTGGTTCTGATCATTTCATTTAGAATCAGTCCTTGTAAGTCTCTCCAGGCCTCTCTGAACTAATATTGCTGATCATTTCTTATAGAATAATTATTCCATAACATTCATATACCACAACTTATTCAGCCATTCTCCAATTGAAAGGCATCCACTCTGTTTCTAGTTTCTTGCCACTGCATAAAGAGCTACTACAAACAATTTTGCATATGTGAGTCCTTTTCCCTCCTTTAAGAACTCTTTGATATATAAGCCCATTAGAAACACTGCTGGATAAAAAAAGATACACGGTTTGATAATCCTTTGGACATAGTTCCAAATTATTCTCCAGAATGGTTGGATCCATTCAAAATTCCACCAACCATTGTTGGTTGTATCAGTTTCCCAGTTTTCCCACATCCCCTCCAACATTCATCATTATCTATTCCTGTCATCTTAGCCAAACTCAGAGGTATGTAATAGTACATAAGAGTTGACTTAATTTGCTTTTCTTTGATTAATGGTGATTTAGAACACCTTTTCATATGACTAGAAATAGTTTCAATTTCTTCATCTGAAAATGTCCTCTCTCTTCATATCCTTTGATCATTTATCAATTGGAGAATGGCTTGAATTCTTATAAATTTGAGTCAATTATGTATTTTAGAAATGAGATCTTTATCAGAACCTTTGAATGCAAAAATGTTTTTCCCATTTATTGCTTCCCTTCTAATTTTGTCTGAATTAGTTTTATTTATACAAAAACTTTTTAACTTAATAAAATCAAAATTGTCTATTTTATGATCAATAATGATGACCAGTTCTTCTTTGGTTGCAAATTAATTCCTCTTCCACAGAGCTGAGAGGCAAATATCCTATGCTTTTCTAATTTGTTTATAATATCATTCTTTATGTCCAAATCATGAACCCATTTCAACCTCATCTTGATATACAGTATTAGTTATGGGTTAGTGCCTAGTTTTTGCCATACTAGTTTCCAATTTTCCTAGCAGTTTTTGTCATATAGTGAGTTTTCATCTCAAAATCTGGGGTTTTGGGGTTTGTCAAACAATAGATTGCTATAGTTATTGACTATTTTGTCCTTTGAAGCTAATTTATTCCATTGATCAACTATTCTATTTCTTAGCCAATATCAACTGGTTTTGATGACCACTGTTTTTTAATATAGTTTTAGCCTGGTACAGCTAGGCCACTTTTACTTGCATTTTTTCATTATTTACGTTGAAATTTCTGATTTTTTGTTATGCCATTGAATTTTGTTGTAATTTTTCCTTGATGAGAAAAATAGTTTCTTAGGAGTTTGATTGTTACAACACCAAATAAGTAGATTAATTTAGGTAGTATTGTCATCTTTATTATATTAACTCGACCTCTCCAAGAGCATTTGATATTTTCCCAATTATTTAGATCTGACTTTATTTGGGTGGAAAGTGTTTTGTAGTTTTGCTCATATAATTCCTGACATTCCCTTGGCAGATAGATTCCACAGTAAGTATTTTACATTTTCTTCTATTTTTTCTTTCTTTTCTTTCTTTCTTTCTTTCTTTTTTTTTTTTTTTTTTTTTTTTTTGGTTTTGCTTGACTGATTTTTTTTTATTAAATCATTAGAGGCTTACTTGAATAAAATAGAGAAAGAGAAGATCAATGAATTCTCTTAAAGCCAATTCTGATGGCAGTAAGATACTCATTATGTTCAAGCCCCTCCATTCTTTCTCTCAGATATAATAGGTTTCCTTTGCCTCTTCATGAGAGGTAGTATCCCCACTTTATCCTTTTCTGGGTACAATTTCTTTTCCACCTCTAGTTTCTAGAACAAGGTATACATGTATCTTTATATTTCTTTTTTTTAATAATTTTTTTTATTGATAGAACGCATGCCAGGGTAATTTTTTACAGCATTATCCCTTGCATTCATTTCTGTTCTGATTTTTCCCCTCCCTCCCTCCACCCCTTCCCCCAGATGGCAAGCAGTCCTTTACATGTTGAATAGGTTGCAGTATATCCTAGATACAATATATGTGTGCAGAACCAAACAGTTTTCTTGTTGCACAGGGAGAATTGAATTCAGAAGATATAAATAACCCGGGAGGAAAAACATAAATGCAAGCAGTTTATATTCATTTCCTAGACACAAGGGATAGACACAAGATAAAGGGGAAAGAGGAGTAATAAGAAATAGTATCACACAGGGCATCTAGGTAGCATAGTGAATAATTGAATAAGCACCAGCCCTGAAGTCAGGAGGACCTGAGTTCAAATCTAGTCTCAGATACTTAACCATTCCTAGCTATGTGACCCTAGGCAAATCATAACCCCAATTGCCTCAGGGGGGAAAAAAAGAAGAAATTGTGTCACTTTGGAACATAGGGAAGCACAATTATACCTCTCCCTGGATCCTATCTTCTTGGAAGCACAGAAAACTTTCAAATAACCAGATCTGCCTCTGAATATAGAAGTGAGGATAATGTCTGAAACTTGAAGAAGATCTTCCTAATTGCCTATTTAGGAACAAAACTCAATTTTAATGTAAAGTTCAAAGTTTAAAAATAGGCCAAATAATTCTAAACAAAAAAAAAATACAATTAAAAGTACTCCAAAATTTAAAAGAAATGTTATTGTGGTGACAAGGAAGATCAAGTCATAAACGCAGAAGACAATGATGTCCAATCAGCTAAAAGAAAGCTTCATTGGGAAAAAAAAATGTGAATTTGACACAAGCCCAAAGGAATTCCTAGAAGAGGGTAAATGTGTGTGTGTGTGTGTGTGTGTGTGTGTGTGTGTGTGTGTGTAAGGGGATACTCAAATACAAAAAGTAGAAAAAAAATAAGAGCAAAAGAAGGAAACTAACAATTTGTTTATAAAACAGATTTAAAATGATGAAGAAAAGATTAACTTAAAAACTTCACTTAACTTAAACAGATTTGGATAGGAAAATAGAAACAAAAACTAACCAAAGAAAAATTTTTGAAATATTTTAACTTAATAAATGGAAACTAATGAGTCCATGAAAATTCAAAAAATAAAATGAAACAATGTGAAAAGAAAGAAAAAAAAAGAGAAAAGAGAATTATCTGAATTGGAAAATTGATAATTTAAGAATTATTGGACCACCTAAAAGTCATGATAAAAAAGTGCCTATCCATAATATCTCAAGAAAAAAATTGTGCTGACATCCCAGAACTATAGGGTACAATAGAAAATTAAATTATTAATTCCCAATGGGAATAAAAATATGATCTAATTCTCAGAATTTCCATGAAGAAAAAATAAGATGTTTTCAAAATGCTCTGCAAAACTCATTATGATCTAACTGGGTTCAGAGAACACACACACATACATCCATATATGCTTACATATGTACATATATACAAAAAACATAGTACATATATATGTCATATATATGCATGTGCTATTATATATAGTATGTATGTATATATATATATGTCATGTATGTGTATATGCTATTATTTTTACTATAATTATTATATTATCTTTATACCTTTACTGTGTTTCCCCCTCTCCAATTTGTCTTTCAAATAGCTCGAAATAAATATTTAATGAATATTTCAAAATAATGGGTCATTTTATTTTTCTTCTGTAGAAATTTCAGTTCCTCCCTGTTACTTCTGAAATTGAATATAAATTAGTCTATTTTGGCATTTAAAGGTTTTGTTTTGTTTTATTTTTCAATAATATGGCTCATAGCTATCACTTCTAACTGATAACACATTGTTCCTTCTCATAAACTGATATACCCCCTAAACACTTGTATGTTTAAAAACAATATCTAGGGCAGTGTCTGGTAAATGGTAAGTACTTAATAAATATTTGTTGAAAATAACTGTATAGACATATGTACATATATTGTATTTAACATGTACTTTAACATACTTAACATGTATTGATCAACCTGCCATCTGGGGGAGGAGATGGGGGGAGAAGGAAGGGAAAAATTAAAACAAAAGGTTTTGTGAGTGTCAACATTGAAAAATTACCCATGCACTTATCTTGTAAATAAAAAGCTATACAGTTTGGAACTATGCTCAAAAAGTTATCAAACTATGCATACCCTTTGATCCAGCAGTGTTACTACTTGTTACTACTGGGCTTATATCCCAAAGAGATCTTAAATAAGGGAAAGGGACCTGTATGTGCAAGAATGTTTGTGGCGGCCCTCTTTGTGGTGGCCATAAACTGGAAACTGAGTAGATGCCCATCAATTGGAGAATGGCTAAATAAATTGTATTATATGAATGTTATGGAATATTATTGTTTGGTAAGAAATGACCAACAAGATAATTTCAGAAAGGCCTGGAGAGACTTATACGAACTGATGCTGAGTGAAATGAGTAGGGCCAGGAGATCATTATATACTTCAACAACAATACTATATATGATGATCAATTCTGATGGACCTGGCCATCTTCAGCAATGAGATGAACCAAATCAGTTCCAATGGAGCAGTAATGAACTGAACCAGCTACAGCCAGCGAAAGAACTCTGGGAGATGACTAAGAACCATTATTTTGAATTCCCAATTCCTATATTTTTGCCGCCTGCATTTTGGATTTCCTTCACAGGCTAATTGTACAAAATTTTGTACAGCAAAATAACAGTTTGATCATATATATTTATTGTGTATCTAATTTATACTTTAATATATTTAACAGGTGTTGCTCATCCTGCCATCTAGGGGAGGAGGTGGGGGAAAGGAGAGGAAAAATTGGAATGAAAGGTTTGGCAATTGTGAATGCTGTGAAATTACCCATGCATATAACTTGTAAATAAAAAGCTATTTAAAAAAAACATAAAAAATAAAAAGCTATAATAATAATAACAACAACAAATATATAAATGTTTGTTAGTCTACTGAATACTATGAACTTTATAATCAGTTTTTAGATGTAGAAAGTGGGGTTCCTAGACCTATAAAAGTTTGAAACATGTTTTTTTTTTTCTTTTCCTCTTCATGTAAAGGATTTTGTGTCCACCAGAGTGAAGAGAGCCTGCTTTCCTTTGGTCGACTACAAGATTTAACTTCTTTCCACCAAATCTATTTGGTGGCCATAAATTTTTACTGTCTGATTAGAAAAAATGGAGTAAAGTGTTAGCAGCCACATTGGGATTAATGATTCTCTACCTGAAGAAACGCAGGAGGATATGTAGACATTTAAACATACCCCTAAGACAGTCAAGTAGAATGGATACCCTTAAATATTTAGTAGTTCTAGCAGCCTAGTTCTTTAATCCAGAGTTGCAAGAATCAAAGTCTTAAAAAAAAAAAAAAAAGATAAAACCAGATGGTCCTTAATCCAATACTAAATATGTCTACACAAATTTAGAGAATATTATATTTATATTTAACATATGGTACTACTTATTACTAACTGCCTTCATCATAGAAAATAAGCACAGCCGCCTGAATCTCAAATACAGTATTCTCCAAACAAGAAGCTTTTTTGTCATTTAAAAGTAATATGAAATTATTGGTGTTTGTTACATAATTGTGAAAAAATAATATACTAGTTCCCTACTTAACCATTGAAGGATTATTTCCAACTCCTCCCCCTTACCCAGTAGATGCCAGAAAGCAGATAATACCAATACCACTAAAGACTGTTCTTGTTTTACATAAATTCACATTATGCACATTCAATTTTGCATAAAGAATTCTGCATAAAGAATACAAATGCTAAGAAATAAAAAAAAAATAAAATCATCTATGTTAACAGTAGTTAGGGCACTCTGTTCTCTGTATATCTCCTTGTACAGCTTGCCTTGATGCTCCTTAGCCTCCTTCCTCATCACCTAAAGAAGGCAACAATAATGAAAAGAACAGATCAATAAAAGACTGATATCTGCAGTTACTTACTGCTCAAGATCTCAGATGAACAGGAAACTTATGATTTTCTCGGCCCACTAACCCACATGTCTTGCTCACATGGAATGTCTCTTTTCTATCTGTCCACTTCAGTTACAGAGCAGTTGTCCCCTGCTCACATGTCCTTGAACCCCTGAATTTCCCTTTATGTCTTCCTTCATTCTCCTGGAATTTAAGCATAACAGAAATAATAGAAAGTTGAGAAACCGGGGATGAGAAGGAATGGGCTACCAATGAGTGGCAAATGGATACAGTGCTGGGCCTATCCCCATGAACTCATCTTGAGTTCAAATGTGGCGTGACATACTGAGTAGCTGTGTGATTCTGAGCAAGTCACTTACTTCTGTTTGTCATAGGAAATGGGAAACCACTTTAGAATCTTTGCCAAGAAAACCCTAAATGAGATAACAAAGAGTCAGACACAACTGAAAATGAATGAGCAACAACAAAACAACTGTATTCTGCTAAAAAGGCATGCATCTTAACTCCCCTTGTGTAATTACTCTGAAGAGGAAAAAAGTATTCATTAAAAAGAATACCCTTAAACTTCCATATTAAATGTATTTAATACAAAATGTGGATGTTTAATTTGTTAAATAGATGGTAGGGCCACAAAGCTATGTGCTCAACAAAAATCAAGAGGCATCAGCAACTATAACAATAAGACATATCTTAGAGTCACATTCAGGTAGAAAAAAATTATCTTTGAGAACTGCTCCCTTCTAACAGATTTCATACTTAACACTTAATTCTTACCATAAGAGACTTAGGCAAGCTAGGCAAAAGCCAATTAAAGTAGGCTCATAAAGCACACTCAGAGTGTGCAAAAAGCTGATTTGGAGAAGAGCATAGGCTTTATTGAGACCATTTTCCAATTATTATTGCTAAAACTGATCCAAGATGATCAACTAGTTCTAGAAAAATAATTCTGAATAATAGATGTTAAAAATAAAGCTGAAAGCTTTTTTTCTAATTGATACAAAGTATTTCTCAAACATAGTATGAAGAAAAATATATTTCATTGGAAAATCTAATGCACAAATATAATTAATAGAGAATGGGCTTGGAGGGGTTAAAACAATTTTCAATTTGATAGCATATTACTGCTTTTATAATAGTGGCAATTTTAAATTTATTCTTGATCACATTTATGATCACAAACCCTGATTTAACATGGTTTAGAGAAACACAGCAGAAAAAACCGCCAATGGGAGTTCAATTATTGGTTATTCCCAGGTTTTATACAGATCAGATTTTGGAGAAAGTATAGCCTATATACAGAACAATGTGATATATTACTTAATTTTGCTTGTACATTTCAGATTTCTTTTAATAGGACATATCCAATCCAGTAGCAATTGCTTAATATAGGATTCAGGCCAGAGTTCAGTGAATAACAGGACTTCCACACACAGCAGATTAACTAACATTGTAGATTATTTAAATGTTAGCTAGTAATGGTAATGATGACAAGAAATAGTTTGTTGTGTGTGCTAATGGGAACTTGAAAACAATATAGTATGGGAATTTCTAATAATTATTATGATAATTTAAACATTTTGCAAGTTCTTTAACAAAAAGTAGTCAGGATTCCTAAAATTAAAAAAAAAATCCACTTCTACTTCTATGCAACAACAATTTTATTGGAACAAGTTCTAATTTTATAAAGATTGAGACAATGATAAATACTTAGGCAAATTGTTTCTTTTTTATGCAATTTCTTTGAACATATCAAGAAATTACTGTTGATGTTTTATCCATATATATATATATATATATATATATATATATATATATATATATATATATATATATATCTCAAATAGTTCAAAATCCTACTTTTAGGGTTTCAAAGGTTATTCTTTATTTTTTCAGACATGTATTTTATATAACATTGCTTTAAAAACAAAAAAACTAAACCCTTAGTCTGTTACATTAATTTATACCTAGATATCTTTGGGAGAACATACTTCATTTGACAGCTTCCAAATTTTCATGCTTGAAATCTAGAGATTCATCATTATATTACAACAATGAGCTCTTTGAAGATAAATACTAAACATCTCTATCTACCCACCCACATATGCAGGTATATGTGTATGTTTTTACACAACTTTTTAGTCTTACACATGAATCCATTAATAGTGTCACTCTAATGCTCCTTTTCAACCATATCTATCACAAATATTTGATCAATACACTTTTCCAAGGGAAAGGTTTAATAACTTTTATTTACTTCTACTACACTTTACATTGTCCTCCCCTAGTTATATTGAGGTAGAACCCAGATATAGGACCTTTGAACTAGGAAGATAAGTACAAGCTTTAGAACTTCGGTAGGAAATTCCTAAGAATTCCTTGGTGAAGACTATTTATAACTCCTTTAAAAACTTCCAAGAGCTTTACATTCCTAGACAATCATTAAATAAATTCTCTAGTTCTTTTCTGTTATATTTACTACTTATTGCTCATCACTTCTAAGACTTCATTCATGTCCTACTTCCTTTCTGGGATATGCCTTTTGTTCCTTCCTGTTCATGCAAATTTTGCTCATTGGATACTCTATTCTTTTCTTGTGCATACCTAGGTGATCTGAATTTCATAGAATAAGCTTCTATTTATAGTAATGACTAAAAGTATCAAAGGATCTTAACTTTGAAGGGATCTCATAATTACCAAGTAAAAACCATCATTTTCTCAAATATTTCAAAAATCCAACTGGAAAAATACATTTCATTCCTTAAAATGTTCATTTTCCTGATCAGTGCTGGTGTTATGTATACATGTCAGTATTTAAGATGTTTATTGGCATGTTAATTCTTTCATATAGCTCTAAGTCATACCAGGGACATGATAAGCACTTTGAGATCTGGGATTGTCTTATTATTTTTTTTCTATCCCTACCAAATTTTCTATTAAAGTTCTAAAACTTGTTTATATTTTCCTAGTTCAAAGACTCAAAAGTTTATATTTACACATATATACACATATACATGTATATATATGTACACTTGTAGATAGAAAGATAGATAGAAGTATAGTAATTAACTCTATATGGGAGAATCAAATTGTGAATGAAAGGACAAAATTAAAAAAAAAAAATTAAGAGTGGGGGAGATAAGTAAACCAGCAGCTCAAATCTTCAAAAAATAGTTCATGTGAAAAATATCAGAAATTTGAAGAACATGATATGTTTTAGATACCATAGATATTTCCTACTAAAGAAAAAGTCTCTACACTGTTGGTTCACATATAATCCCCACCCCTTAAAAATATCTTGCATTTCTTTTATTTATGTTTCATACACTTATTTATCTGTGTGTTATCTTCCCCAATATAATGTAACTTAATTGTGAATAAGGATTGTTTTAATTTTGTCTTTGCATTCACAATACTAACCACAGTGTTGAGCACAAACTGAGTGAGTAATAAAAGCTTATTAATTGATTAGTCATTGGTTTCCTTTTCATAAGTTCATGTTAGCTCCATTAGAATAGAGTAACATTGAGAATGTCAAACTTCTTTAAATATAGTTTTAGACATTTAAATCATGAAGTTACAGCACAAAGCTATAAGATTTTGCATTTAATTCTCCACATAGATTAATGGAAATCTACCTCATTTTACCTCATAGTTAAATATCTCTTTTCCTATGTATGTGCCCTTAATTTGGATCCTTATGTTTGACTGGGTTGAAATTACCCTATCTTTACAACCTTCTATCTGCTGTGTCTCCCATTCTTCTTCAGCTTTTGATGGAGCCAAGAAGCTCTAGGATGAGAGGTCCCTTCAATTTTCTTCAATAGACTTGATATGGATACATCAACAATTTTGCTCTACATTCCTCCTCTCGCTATTTTTTTCAAACATTCTTGAATTTTATCACAAAGAAAGACATTTATTTATTTATTAGAAATATGTGAAATTCACTCTACTGTGTTTTAGAAGAAATGCTGAAATGACACTTTTCCTATTTCTCTAAATACCATGTACAATTTTAGACATTTTTTGAAAAGTTTCAGGTTTTTTTAATAGTCATTTTCATTTATTGAGGTCTGGATCAAGTATGGTTAAAAGAACAGAGTCCTGCCTCAGTGGTAACAAACAGACTCCTGTAATCTTTTTCTGACATTTCACTATTTGTGGGCTGACATATCTTGAGGCAGCTGCTACCATTATTCATTCAATGGTTCCCAATGCTTGCTTCTGCTTTGTTGGAGGATGTCTATGCTGACACAACTTGTGCTGGATTGTACTCCACTCTCACCCAGGTGCAGTAGACCTTTCCTACTGACTTTCTGAGTTGCTTTTGGCTACAAACTCATATTACTCCATCTTTTGTGAATTCTGCTGCTCCAGAAATTGTTTTATGGCATTATTTAAAGGGGTTTGGGGGAAAGCTTAGCTGAGTTACTGCCTTTTTTCCACTATCTTGTATATATAGTAGTTTTTAAAACAGTTGAAATGGGGGGGGGGGAGGAGGGAGGGCGGAGCCAAGATGGCAGAGAAGACACATGCGACTTTCTAAGCTCCTCTTATCTTCATTATCAATATTCTATCCAGCCTCAAAAATAGGCTTGACTGCTACAACTCATAAAGATTAGAAGTATAACAACTCACCAGTGAAAGATAATTTGGAGTCTCCTCAGAAAAGGTTTGTCCTCGGGCCTGGGAGAACAGCACAGGCAGGGGGAGAACTGGAAGCAGATAGAGTGAAGCCCCAAACTGGAAGTGAGAGCACAGATCTCAGCACAAGCTCCCAGCCCCAACCCGCAGTAGGGGGCTTTTCCTTAGGGAAGTTAAGAACCTGCATGGCAGGGAGCACAGCCCAGGGCAGCCTCTAATCTGCACAGTGGGGGGCTCAGCTTGGGGCAATAGAACTTTTGCAGTGCAGTTTGCTTCTGGCAGAGACTTCCAGTCCTCCCCTGGTCAGCTGCTAATACCCACAGCTCCACAAGGGGCTCTGGCCTGGGGCAGTGACACTTTCACCACTTAGTCTCTAGCGTTAGGGCAGTCACTAAACCACATAGCTCAACTGGGCATTTCGATAGCTCAGCCAGTGCTAAATCACCTCCGGTTGGGGGAAGAGGAAACTTTCACTCAGCACTCCTATACCTCAGAGCTGGAAGCCAGTTTACATCTCTACCTGCTTTGCAGAGGAAGCTTGTAACCCCCTTGCCCTGAAGGCATACCCTAAAGGCTTTAAAAAATGAATTTAAAAAATGAAAAGAACGACAGCTTCTATACAGAAAAAGAGCAGGTCTGCAACCCCGAAGAGACTAATAGCAAACAGGTATCAGGCAATACCTCAAAGGGGAATGTTACCTGTCCCTTTTTACATAATGCTCTCATAGAAGAGACTATTTAAAAGTCTCAAAAGAGAGTTAGAAGAAAAATGGGGAAAGGAAAGAGAAGCTTTACAACTTCCTGAAATATGAATTGGAAAAGATAAAAAATTCCCAGGAAGTGCAGGGAAACAAAATTTGTAAATTGAAAAAAGTAAAAAAAAAAAAAAAAAAAAAAAAAAAAAACAATCTCTGGAAAGTAAGATTTATGAATTGAAAACGACAAAGAACTCACAAGAAAGTAGGATCTGTGAATTGGAAAAAGAAAATAATACACTAAAAAAAAATAGTGAAATGGAAAAAAATTCCATAGAGCAAAACAATTCATTTAAAAACTCAATTGGACATATACAGAAAGAAGTAAAAAAAAGCTAATGAAGAAAATAATTATTCATTATGGAAAAAACCATAAAATATCTACTTGGAAAAATGACAGACCTGGAAAATAGATCTAGGAGAGAAATTTTGAGGATTATTGGACTTTCTGAAAATTATGATAAAAAAAAAAGCCTAGATACTATTTTACAAGAAATCATCAAAGAGAACTGTCCAGAGGTAATAGAATCAGAAGGTAAAATAGGCATTGAAAGAATTCACCAAACACCTTCTGAAAAAGACCCTAAAATAAAAACTCCAAGGAATATTGTGGCCAAATTTTAGAACTATCAGATTAAGGGAAAAATTTTACTAGCAACAAGAAAAAAAACAATTTAAATGCCGAGGTGTCATAATAAGGATCATCCAAGATCTGGCTGCCTCCACATTAAAGGATCTGAGAGCCTAGAATCTGATATTAAGAAAGGCAAAAGAACTTGGAATGTAGCCAAGAATAAACTACCCAGCTAAGCTTTCTTCCAGGGAAGAAGATGGACATTTAATGAAACAAATGAATTCCATTTGTTTCTAAGGAAAAAACAAAACTAAACAAAAAATTTGATCTCCAACTATAGGACTCAAGAGATGCAGAAAAGGTAAAAGGAACTCTTGAGAATTGTATTTCTGTTATGGATATACAAAAAGACTACATGTATAATTTGATTTTATGGATATAACATAAAAAAGGAGAGTAGATATGGAAAAGGGATAATGACAGAAAAGGGGGAAAGGGGGGATAAAAAGAGTGAAACCACATCCCACGAAGAGGCAAAGGAAACTAATCATATCTGAGGGAATTTAGAAAGGGGGAGGAACATTGTGTGAATCTTACATCAGAGTTGGCTCAAAGAAAAAATAATTGACATACTTGTTTTAGATTTCTCGTCTCATTAAAAAGGGGGAGAGGAAAAGGGAAAAAGAAAAAGAGTACTAGAAAGGGGAAGAGATTCAAAGGGGGGGGAGGGATTCTAAAGAGGGTGAGCATAATGATACAAGTGGGGCACATAAGTTCAAAATGAGTGGGATGACTTCAATCTCTCTTGCCAAGCCTCCCTTTCCTTTTCCCATTTTTCTTCTAGCTCCCTTGTGAGAGCCTTTTTGATTTCTTCTATGAGATTCATCTGTGCTGAGGAACAGATGATCTCCTCCTTTGGGGATTCACCTGGGGACAGTCTGTTTTTAGTCTCCTCAGGGTTTAGAGTCTGCTCTCTATCTGTATAGAAGCTGTCAACGGTTAAGGTCCATTTAAATTTTTTGCTCATTTTGTCAGAGAAGAATCAAAGGCAAACTAGCAAAGAAAAAATGAAAAAAAAAATCTAAAAGGAATCTGCCTTTTTTTTTTTTTTTGGGGGGGGGGCTCGGTGGTGTTACCGAGCTTCCTCTACAGACTGCATTGGGGGGGAAGGGGAGGCAGCAGTGACTCACTAGCAGGACAGCGATGGCTGTGCTGCACCTGTGCTCTGAGACTCTGAGAGCATTCTGAGACACTGTGGGGGGTGTGGTGGCCAGGTCTAGAGAGACTCTAGCTATTTGGGATTGTATTCTTCACCCCTGGTGTTTTTAGCTTCTCTGCTGGGCTGCTGGCTTGCTGCCAGGACAAAGTATCCAATCCTGTAGCAAAGCTCTCCCCACAGAGATGGCTGAGATCACACCAACCTCCCCTCCTGTCTGCTCAGCTGTAAGCTGCTTGCTGGGCTATTGCTGCCACTGCCTGCCCTCAGCCTGCACCCAATCTGAAACTGTCCCCACCCTGGAGCAAAAACAGACCTTTCCTGGCGAATTTCAAGGATGTCTTCTCTTGGTAACTATTTGTGGATTTGTTTTTTTTTTTTTTTCAGTCAAGCATTAATTCAGAGGCATGTAAAGAAATGAATTCTGAGAGAAAACGTGGAGCTTACACAGTTGTGTGCCTCCTCTCCACCATCTTGGCCGGAAGTCTCATGCAATTCTTTTGGACATTATGTCAATATGTGGGTTAATGATGAAAAAAATGACATTATATTTGAGATATAAAATTTAACTATAGTCCAGAAACATCTTTTGGCATTTATTACCAGGCAATTTTTTTTCTATATAATAACACAGACAATTGGAAATTGGAAGTTTAAACTTTTTTTTTTTTTTGCTTATTTTTAGAATGACAATACTTGAATCCTATGACATTATTTGAGTACAAATTACATATAAATTTTGTGAGCAAGAACAAATTATTAAATTATGATATGCTTACAAATAAAAAAAAAAATTACATGATATTTGGTCCAGCCAGGAATAGAGGCACATGCTTGCATTCTGCTCCTAGGTAAGCTGAGGCCTGTTTTAGTTAGGGAATTCTGAGTTTAAATATGCCAAGTCTATCTAGTATCCAAACTTTATTCTCATACTAATATGGTGAGTGCCTAAGAAACAGGAGTCTCTAGGTTGCCCAAAAGTGTATGAACAGGCTTTGATCAGAAACAAAATTAATCAAAACTCCCATACCAATCAGTTCTCGAATTACTATTTTAAGGGACAGTCAGGACAAAAAAGGGAGAAAAAAAGTTTAGATGTTTTACTAGTACTTGAAAAGTTATTCAAACTTTGTTGTACTCTATTGCTTTCTTTTCTTCTTTTTTTAAATTCAAGAATCAATTCCTTAATATGGAGATAGTTTAGATAATATGTTCTTGCAAAATACCAATTGGAAGGAAAGTATGAAGTTCATTTTTACAAGAGGAAAAGGGGCTGTATTTCTCTGAGTATCATTACCTTTTATAAAAAGAAAGACTGCATTCTACATGAAACAAACATACTCGATCGAATCTATACTACCTAACTCAGTAGTTACCTAGCTATAAGAATGATATAGGAGGACTAGAAAAATAAGTATAACCAAACTCAGATCTTATATATTAGCTAAAATTGATTATCCAAATTTTAAAGTAAATTATGGTTCGAAATGATCGGATAATTTTGAATCATTACAGTCCCCTAAGCAAAGCATAAGATTGACATTCATTGAAAATTAATTTACCATTATTTTGAACAAAGCTGGTAAAATTGTCAAGAAGTGACTATCTACAGACTGCATTGTAGAAAAGAGTGACCTATGAAACCAAATGGCTGCCTGTGCTACTACTGTAACAAGGAGCTGTGCTAATGAGATACAACCAAAAGTAGAGATATAAAAGGGAAAGCATGTGCCTGATTCTTTTACAGACTTTGGGAATGGGAAACTATTTTTCACTATACTTGCATTGTGACTCTGCATAAAAGACTTGGCTCTTACTTTTGTTCATTATACCAGAGGGTAAGAGGTGATCTGCTTATAATTCTTTGTATTTTCTAATGACTTTTTAAAAAATTCTGGTGAAAAATAAAATACAATCAAAAGAATAAACTTCTGATTTTCTTTTTCTCTGATTCTGATCTCAAACATAGTTGAGAATATATATATGACAGAGTGTTTTATTTCACAAATGCATCTAAATACAATGGCTACTATGAGCTAAAGTTAAGTGGCCAATAATATACACTGGTTGGAAATTGGGTTCAGAGGCATTTGGGAACCATAGGAAATTATTTTTGGGGGGTTGCAGAGATTTTTAAAAACATTTTAATGAGGTCATAATAATCTAGTTGGAATATGGTTCTGACTTGTGTTTGTTTTAATAGAGACAAACTATAGTACAATTACTGCAAGTCTTTTCCCTTCTTCATCCAGTAAAACTAAAATTAAAGCCATTATTTGTTTTGTTCTTATCTGTCCCTGCAATCATGTGCTGCCAATTTAAAGCATATTTAATTGAAGTAATTAATGATAACTTATAAATGCAGTCAGGTAAAGGAAGAATTTTTTTTTAAGACCATCATCTCCATATTCCTGGAAGTTATAATTCTTTTAAGGTCATGAACAAATTAGTTCTTTATGCTGTAACATCACAACATTAAGTTTTATTCATTTTACAAAACTGAGATCTCATTCAGAAAAAAAAAAACTTTATATAATCATAATCTATACCTATATACTTAGAAGGGAAATTTTACTTTGCCTTTTGTAATTTTTTCTATATTAAAAAATGCAAACAGAAAAAAAATCATGCACAAAGCAGATTGTGAAATATATTTTTCATAAGTACCATTATTTTATATAAGCGCTTGCTTATCAAATTTGGGGGTTATTTTAATGGTTTAATTTATAGAAGGTTTTGATAACACTTCTTATGAAGTAGGACAATGAAAGTGGAAGAAATAATCTGACAAAAATGACATCCAGAAGCCAACGCAAACATTAAACAAGATTGATAATTTCATTTGGCAGATTCAGCCAGCCACAACAGAATAATAATGTAAAATTTGTTGAGATCAGTTTTATATTTTTTTTCTTTTTTTTTTCAACATACACCTATTCACCTAGAAGCTACATGTATACATTATGCAATTCAGAGCAAAAGGTTTGCAGTTCCCATTGCTGGCTGCTCTTTTTTCATGATAGAGGTATCCCTGTGTCATTTAAACTTCTTTCTCAACAACCACAAAGAATTTCTAGTACTCAAAAAGTGAGAATTCATTGTCTAGCTGTTATAAGTAACTTTAGAGATTTTGAAAGAGAAACTAATAAAATGAGATTTCAAACCTTCAGCTCCACCCCAATATGTCAAAATGTATTTTACATGACTGTGACAGATTTCAAGAACAAAGAGTATTATTCTGTGTTAACCATTTTACCTTTAGTTGAACCTGTTGGAATTTTGACTTTTACAGTAAAGAGCTAATTATTTTTAGTATTAAAATATGTTCACGTCAGAGAGATGTGCTATGTTCTCTATAGCAATTTTAATAAATTAAATTTATTGCAAGAGTTCTGGAAAATCAAAAATATATCTTGAATTAATGACTCATAAAGTTCTCTTTCATGTCTAGGTCTTCATGAGACAAATCATGGCCTTAAATAGTTATAGTACAGGCTATTGAGAAACCATCACTGTATGTACAGCCTGCACAGAAAAGAGAATATTTTTCTTCAAAATATTAAGGAATGGGATGTTTATGAAGGGGGGAAATGTACTTAGACTAGAGCAAATCAAATTGGACAACTTTTAAAATATGAAAAAATATTATGATTTATAATGCCCTGAAAGCAATACGACTGATACCTATAAGCTTTGAGGAGTGAGCAAAGTATTTATATTTTCTAATTATAAAGATATAGAAAAATAATCCCTACATTTGGGCTCTTAGATTTAATGCTGTTATTTTAGACAAATGTTATTTGTTTTCTATTCAGAAATGAATATATCTATAGCTCTTTTCATTAAACTATGATATTGCCATTAGAAGACTAAAAGTGTTACTAATTTCCAGTGAATAAATTTCCTCCCCAAATAAACTTTCTCCCCATTTACTGCCTCACATACATGTATTATTAGAGTACATTTCTGTTGCCAAGAAAGAAAAGTTGAAACACTGAGGTAAAAAGATGTGAGCATTAATACACTCATATATATATATATATATATATATATATATATATATATATATATATATATATATATATATAAAACCTATTCTGATAAAAATAGATTTTCAGTAGCATTGAGATTTTACAGTTAAAATGGCCATAGGTAGAGCAGTGACATTTTAATAAATAGACTATCTGGTCTTTGGCTTCATTTCCTTTAATAGTTATAACAACATATTCCTGATCACTCCTATAGAAGTCAAAAGAATAATGCTATTCTTCCTTATCCTTCTTTATCCTTCACCTATAGGTTTTGAAAAAAAACTAAGAACAGTAAATATTTAACCAAGTGTATTTCAAAGGACAAAGATAGTTCATTTTTAATATGATAGACTAGCTATTGTGTATAAAAGTAATTTATCTAAACCAGGATTTCTCAATATTTCTCTTTGCCATAGAGCCCATTGGCTTTCTAATAAACCTAATGAAAACCATCTCAAAATGGTAATTTTAAGTATATAAAATAAAATATAAAGATTATGAAAAAAAGATAATGAAAAAATCAATTATTTTGAAATAATTCATCAAATTTTAAATGAACAAGTTGACACATTCACATTAGAACACTTTTCCAAAAACAAATACAAAATCAAAGTAATATTTACTTGAAAATCCCTATCATTCCTTTTTTTCTTTCTTATTTCTCATAAATTCTTGGATTTATTTTTTGTCTTCTTCATTCTCTTACTTGTCATTTCTCCCTATGTTTTCATCACTCTCCTCTCCTCTTCCTACTTCTTCTTTTTCAGGTAATAAAGAAATTTTATTTTTAAAATTTATTAACGGGCAATGCTTTATGAATCAAGTTAGGAAAGAAAAAAATAGAGCAAAAAAAAAATCATGGAAGATTAAAAAAAAAAAAAAAAAAAAGAAGTGAACATAGCATGTGTTGATTTACATTGAGTGTCCCTTGTATTTTTTTTTCCTGGAGGAAGTTGGCATTTTCTATACAAAGAATATTGGGATTGCTTTGGGTCCCTGAACTACTGAGAAAAACCAAGTCTTTCATGGCTGATCATCACACAGTCTTGCTTGTTATAGTGCACAATGTATTCCTGGTACTGCTTGTTTCACTCAGCATCAGTTCATGTAAATCTTTCCAGGCTTTTCTAAAATCAGCTAGTTCATCAAACAATAATATTACATTACCTTAATGTACCACAATTTGTCCAGCCATTCCCCAACTGACAAAAATCCACTCCTTTTTCAATTATTTGCTATCACAAAAAGAGCTGCTACAAACATTTTTGCACATATGGGTCCTTTTCCATGCTTTATGATTTCCTTGGGATACAGATCCAGTAATAGCATTTTTTGGATCAAAAGGTAGGCAAAGTTTTATACCTCTTTGGACATAGTTCCAAATTGTTTTCCAGAATGGTTGAATCATTTCACAACTGAACCAACAATATATTAGTGTCACAGTTTTCCCCCATGCCCTCCAACATTTATCATTATCATTTCTTATCATCTTAGCCAATCTGAGATGTGTGAAGTGGTACTTCAGAGCTGTTTTAATTTACATTTTTTTAAAATCAATAGTGGTGTAGTGCATTTTTAAAATATAGTTGTAGATGGCTTTAATTGTGTCATCTGAAAATTGTCCATAGCCTTTGACCATTTGTTAACTGGGGACTGACCCCTACTTCTTCTTTATCATCTTTCCTAACTTAAAGGGATAAAATAAAAATATCATTACAGGATTAAAGAATGCGAATGAAGAGAAGAGGAATGTATTACTTTAATGTAATTCGAGTGAGGAAGGCAGAAATAAGATTGATTGAATATATTTAGTAACCAACCATTTTGTTGACACATAAAACAGTGAAGTTTTACTATAGTTTTGGATAAATGTTAACTACTGGGGTATTGGGGTACCTTGCTTGATTTGGACTTGAAACATTGTGCAACATAATGCCACAGTGTTCACAAAATCAAAATCACTGTGTTTTCTAGTGTTAGTGTCTCTTTTTACAAGGCAATTTTTTATTTATCATACAGTTTGAGTTATCCATACTATAGTTACAACTTACCACAAGCTAAATAAATTTATTAATGTAATAGAATTTCAAAACCTAACTTTCCACCAAAAAGTTTTTTTTCCTCTAAATGACCTTGAAAAAGACTTTGTGAATGATGAAAACTGGGAAATGTGATAGAGTATCTTCTGTATATATCTGTGCATAATAATGAAAGAATGAATGTGGCAAATAGATTATTCATAAAGCTGTTTATACTTTATTATGTTACAAGCTGTAATAAAATGTTAAAGCAAAATGCCCCTATTCTTATCTGAAAATATTCTTGGTTTCACTCTATTGGGAAGTTCCCATCCTTACTTTTGTATAAAACAAGATGCAAGTGTAGCTATACTTATCAATCCTTTTTCCTGTTTAATTGCATTGTGTCTTTTTGGCATTTCTTCTATCTCTCATCTTCTCCCTTACATTCATTCTCTTCTTTCCACTCTCTCATGCCCCATAGATATATGCAAATTGCATGAAACAAAGAAATCTATTTTAGTTTTTTTATATTTTATTTAAGTTTCACATTTCCTTTTCTAAGTTCTAAAAGCAAATAAGCCATCTCAAGATATGAAAGGAATGATTGTCTATATCCATCTTCATGTGTACTAAAGCTTGGCACACATTGGTCCAGAATTTGGTCGTAGTTGAGACATTATGTATCTTACTAGATTTTGGAAAGATTCTAAAATATCAAGGAACAAAATTAAAAATATAGAGCGGAAGTTTTTATCAACAGTTAATCCAATCACATTAATTAACCAAAACTTTCAGCCAAATATAAAGCTTTTTATAGTTGACTTTTTTGAGACACTTTTTTTCAGAATATATATTTGTGTTTATATAGTTTTCATATATTATTCTACAACTACAATAACAGCTACCATATATGCCACATTATTAAATAAACTTTTAAGTACCAATTATGTAAAAATTATTTTAAAGAGACTATGAATTCACAATCAAATAGGGTGTGAAGGGGTGGGGAATAGGAGGGATATGTGAGGGGAGGTGGTGAGTGAGTGTGTGACTGGATGGGTATCTTTTAAAGCTACAAGAAACCTTAGTGGTCATCTATTCTAATTTGTTATTTTTACAGATGAACAAACTATATCCCAGAAACATAAAGTAGCTTGCTAATATCACCTATGTAGTCAGTAGAGAATAGGATTTGACTTCTGGTCTACTAATTTAAAATTCAGGGCTGTTATGTTTTCTCCAAGTCAATGAGCCAAAATTAATAATAAAATACTTTAATTAACCAGAACTCAATTTACTGTGGTGGAAAAAGCATCAAAGTAGAAGTTGGAATAATAGATATAATAGTGAACATTTTTAGATGACACATTACATAATTTTTTTAATTTGCCCTTCACAACAACCCTGTGAAATAAGTACTATTTTTATTCCCATTTTATAGATGATAAAAATTGAGGATAAGAGAATTTAAGTTAATTGCTCAGGATTACAGCTAGTATATGATGAGGCTTTTGAAATCATGTCTTTCTGATACTAAGCCTAATGGTCTATCCACTCACAAACCTTTTAATTTATAAAACAATATGATTTGGGGGAACTCATTTCCCAAATTAGTTCATTTGAATTTTGTTAGATCCTTTTTCATATTTCACTTTCCTTAATTATACATAGATAAATTTGAATGATTTTGAAGGTCCCATCTAGATTTAACATTCTAAGATTCATTCAGAATATTGTGATAGCACATTAAATTTTTTATTATTCTTGTATGGCTCTGTTTTTATATAGTTATTGTTTTGTTCAAAACATGTTTGTTAGTCCTTAATGCTCTGACAATGGTCATATTAGATGCTAGGAGCAGAACTCAACCTTTAGCTCAATTCTTCCTCAATCCAATGAAATTTTTACTAAAAAAAAAAATGCTATTAATTTAATCAACTATTCCTTTCCTTTGGGGAGCAGGAATAGTAAATTCATGTTTATTTATCTTCCTAATGTTTCTATGAAAATGGCACAAAAAAAGACATCTTGATATTCTTTTCTGGTTACATTGACCTTCAAATGCCTCCTTTTTATATCCATGCAAAATAACAACAAGTGGAGTAAAAATTCATTTAGTTCTGAATGATCTTGATAGTTGACTAGCTTATATTTACATTTAGAAAATCTGAAGCTCATTAAGTTCAGAAACAGAGACTTGGAAAAGGTCATATATTAGTTAACAAAGCTAAAGAATGTCACTAAGGATTTCCTGTCACTATGCCTTCATGCTAGATGAAAATCTAGATATAAATAATAATAATAGCAATAAAGTATTTTTGGATTCCATTGAGCATAACTGTACTTTTCTTAGGGAAAAAAAAACTGTTCTTATGAAATTTCTACTCTAGATAAAACATACCAAAGATAAAGAATTTTTATAAAATATTATGCCAGAACTATCAATAGATAAAATTTGCAATACATTTGAAAAATAATATTGGGGACATTATTTTGTTAAATTGATAGTCAAATTTAGCACTGATGTACAATTGGTTTTTTGGTTTAAGAAATGTCCAGGGATCCAAGAGAGCAATTTGGAACTTGGGTTATCAAGCTATGCGTACCCTTTGATCCAGAAGTGTAGCTATTGGGCTTATATCCCACAGAGATCTTAAAGGATATGCAAAAACGTGTGTGGCAGCCCTTTTTATGGTGACAAAAAACTCAAAACTTAGTGGAGGCCCATCATTTGGAGAATGGCTGACTAAGTTCTGGTATATGAATATTATGGAATATTATTTTTCTGTAGGAAAAGATAAGCAGGATGATTTCAGAGAGACCTAGAGAGATTACATGAACTGAAGCTAAGTGGAATGAGCAAAACCAGGAGATTTTTGTACACAGCAACAACAATATTATCTGATGATCAATTCTGGTGGATATGATTCTCTTCAACAATAACATGATTCAGAACAGTTCAAATGATCTTGTGATAAAGAGAACCATATATACCCAGAGAGAGTACTGTGGAATTGACTGTTTCACAAGATAGCATTTTCACTTTTTTTGTTGTTTTTTGCTTTCATTTTCTTTTCTTTCTCATTTTTTTTTTAATTTTTCTTTCCAAATTAATTTGGTTTTTCTTGTGTAGCAAGACAATTGTATAAATCTGTATGCATATATTGGATTTAAAATATATTCCTACCATGTTTAACATGTATTGGACTACTTGCCATCTAAGGGGAGGGGGTGGGGAAAGGAGGGGAAATTGGAACAAAAGGTTTTCCAAGGGTTAATGTAGAAACATTTAAAAATAATAAAATAAATAAAACATAAACAAACAAAAAAGGAAATGTCAAGTATAAAAACTTTCTCTACCAACTCAAATTATCAACTGTTCTAGTTTATAGTATAAGACAGGTATCTATAGCAAAGAAAAATTAAATAAATATCCAGAAATATGGCAGAGGCATGATTTGAATTTGTGTTTACCTGAATCCACTATGCCATGCAGCCTCTTGGACTGTTAATAAAGACTGATTATTAAAATAAGAGTTCTTAATTGACATCAGTCTAGAGAAAATTTTTATTTATCTATCAGTATTTTGGGGGGGGGATGGTAAGAAATAGAGAAAATGCTCTAAATTGGTGTTAAGTTTCTCTGGGTAGTCACTATAACACATCCTTTTTCAGAGACTTTACCAACTGACAATTTACAATTGCAACTGGTAAGTAATAAGGATTCAGATCTCCTTGAAAGAATCTTTTGTGAGCTCAAAACCAAAATAGCACAAAAGGATATTACATGCTCTGATACTATTATGTTACAAAGTCATGTGCTGACTTTCATAAATTTATTCTCCACAATTCTGAACCACAACAAAGAAAAAAGAAAATCTTATGTTGCATTTATATATATATATATATATATTTATATATAAACTTCCAAGATATAAAGTCATATATATTTCTTATTATTATATGATGAAAAAAGGGGCTATCTAAAATAGTAATTTGAACTCCAAGTTATATCTGTATCTTTGCTAATATCTAAAACAACATAGAGCAAATTAGCAAATTTATGATTGTATTGATGCATAAATATTGGTATGCCAGGAGTAACTACCCAATTAAGGAACTATACAATTAGCTATCCTCTTGCTTTTATCCCACATACAAATGTTTGATACATATGCAAAATATATAGAGAATTAACTCAAATTTATAAGAAATTAAGCCATTCTCCAATTGATAGATGGTCAAAGGATATAAATAGTTTTCAGATGAAGAAATTGAAACTATTTCTAGTCATATGAAAAGGTGCTCAAAATCATTATTTATCAGAGAAATGCAAATTAAAAAAATTCTGAGAAACCACTACACACCTTTCAGGTTGGCTAATACGATAGGAAAAGATAATGACTAATGTTGGAGGGGATGTGGGAAAACTGGGACACTGATATATTGGTGGTGGAATTGTGAATGAATTCAACCATTCTGGAGAACAATTTGGAACTATGCTAAAAATGATAGCAAACTGTGCATACTCTTTGATGTAGCAGTGTAGCTACTGGGATTATATCCCAAAGAGATCTTAAAGAAGGGAACAGGACTTACATGGAATATTATTGTTCTTTAAAAATGAGCAACATGACAATTTTAAAGGGCCTAGAAAGGCTTACATGAATTGATGCTAAGTGAAATGAGCAGAACCAGGGGATCATTATACACGATAACAACAAGACAATGCACAGATCAATTCTGATAGATATGCCTCTCTTCAACAATGAGATGATTCACACCAGTTCCAATTGTCTAGTAATGAAGAGAGAAAATTATAAGAAATGAGTGTGGACCACAATATAGCATTTTCACAGTTTCTGTTACTGTTACCTTGAATTTTTGTTTTCCTTCTCAGGTTTTTTTTTTCTTTCTTTCTAGATCTGACTTTACTTGTGCATCAAGATAACTGTATAACTGTGTATACATATGTTGGATTTAACATGTATTGGACTATCTGCCATCTAAGGGAGAGGGTGGGAGGAAGAAGGGGAAATTTTGGAACAGATTTTGCAAGGGTCAATGTTGAAAAGTTACTCATACATATGTTTTGTAAATAAAAAGCTATAATATTAGTAAAAGAAAGATTAATATGCCTTTCAGGATGAAACATAATACTAGAGAAATTTAGACACATTTATAAAAAGTCAACACATATTTAGTAAATTTTTTAATGGAAAAAGTAATGAAATCAAATATAGATGATTAGCTTAGGGAATAGGAAGGAAATAGGTAAAAATCCTGAACATAGAAAGTTACTCTGGTAACAAGGATGATCTAACTATGAAGTTTGCAAAGTCAAAGTTCCTACATTCAAAACCTCCAAGAAAAATTAAAAATTGGTCTTAGGTCATGGAGGAGATCCAAAAGCATTTTGAAAATCAAGGAAAAGGGGTAGAAAAAATTTAGAAGTAAAATGAGCGTTTTGTGAGAAAATCATGATAAGCTTGTCAATAATGGTAAAGAAAAGTAGAAATAATTGAAGAAAGTAACATCTTAAAAAACGAAAAAGCCCAAATAGAAATTAAGCAAAGGAATAGAATTCAAAAGCATAATTGAACAAATTGTTAAACAGGCACAAACATTCAATGAAGGAAAAAAAAATCTTTAAATAACAAAACTGGCCAAATGGAAAAAGTGTTATAAAAGCTCCTTCAACAAAATTAAAAAGCTAATGACTTTTTTAGAAGTCAAGGAACAAATAAACAAACAAACAACAACAACAACAACAACAAAAAAAAAAAAAAAAAAAAAAAAAAAAAAAAAAAAAAAAAAACAGAACCAAAAGAATGGAAACAGAAAGATTATGTGAATTATCTCATTGGAAAAACAACTGACTTGGAAAATAGATCCAGGAGAGATAATTTAAAAATTATTGACTGACTTGAAAGTTACGATACAAAAATAACCTGTACATCAATTTTTTTATAGATTAACAAGGACTAAAGATTTCTAAAGATTAACAAGGAAAACTGCCCCAAAATTCATGAACATGAAAGTAAAACTGAAAATACAAGAAACCATTGGCACTGATGATGTCCTGAAAGAGGATGCAAAATGAAAATTAACAGAAATATTATAGGCAAATATAGAGGTACTAGGTCAAGACAAAAATATTGTAAGCAGCCAAAATGAAATAATTCAAATATTGTGGAAGTATTTAGAATAACACAAGATTCTCCAGCTTCTACATAAAAGGATCAGATGACTTAGAATATGATATTCTGGAGAAAAAAAAATGGAGCTATGATTATAATTGAGTCACCTACCCAGGAAAGCATAAACGGTTTTTTTGTTTGTTTGTTTGTTTTTTGGTTTGTTTGTTTGTTTTATCACCATTAGCATTCAATATTGTATTAGACAATCTGCTAGCCTTGGCAATAAGAGTCGAGAAAGATATTAAAGGAATTAGAGTAGGCAATGAGGAAACCAAACTATCACTCTTTGCAAATGATATGATGGTATACTTAGAGAACCCCAGAGATTCTACTAAAAAGCTATTAGAAATAGTTCACAACTTTAGCAAAGTTGCAGGATACAAAATAAATCCACATAAATCCTCAGCATTTTTATACATCACCAATAAAATCCAACAGCAAGAGATACAAAGAGAAATTCCATTCAAAAAATCTGTCGACAGCATAAAATATTTAGGAATCTATCTACCAAAGGAAATTCAGGTATTATATGAGCAAAATTACAAAAAACTTTCTACACAAATAAAGTCAGACTTAAATAATTGGAAAAATATTAAGTGCTCTTGGATAGGCTGAGTGAATATAATAAAGATGACAATACTCCCTAAACCTAATCTGTTTATTTAGTGCTATACCAATCAGATTTCCAAGAAAATATTTTAATGATCTAGAGAAAATAACAACAAAATTCATATGGAAGAACAAAAGATCTAGAATCTTTATTTATTTTATTATTTTTTAATAGTTTTATATTTACAAGTTATATGTATGGGTAATTTTACAGCATTGACAATTGCCAAACCTTTTGTTCCAATTTTTCCCCTGCTTCCCCCAACCCTTTCCCCTAAATGGCAGGATGACCAGTAGATGTTAAATATATTAAAGTATAAATTAGATACACAATAAATATACATGATCAAACCATTATTTTGCTGTATAAAAAGAAATTTCGCACTCTGAAATATTATACAATTAGCCTGTGAAGAAAATCCAAAATGCTGGCAGGCAAAAATATAAAGATTGGGAATTCAATATAATGGTTCTTAGTAGTCATCCCCCAGAGTTCTTTTGCTGGGCATAGCTGGTTCAGTTCATTATTGCTCCATTGGAACTGGTTTGGTTCATCTCATTGCTGAAGATGTCCAGGTCCATCAGAATTGGTCATCATATAGTATAGTTGTTGAAGTATATAATGATCTCCTGGCCATGCTCGTTTCACTCAGCATTAGTTCATGTAAGTCTCTCCAGGCCTTTCTAAAATCATCCTGTTGGTCATTTCTTACCGAAAAATAATATTGCATAATATTCTGTACTGCAATTTATTCAGCCATTCTCCAATTGATGGTCATCTACTCAATTTCCAGTTTTGGCCACTACAAAGAGGGCTGCCACAAACATTCGTGCACATACAGATCCCTTGCCCTTCTTTATGTTCTCTTTGGGATATAAGCCCAGGAGTAATACTGCTGGATAAAAGGGTATGCACAGTTTGATAACTTTTTGAGCATAGTTCCAAATTGCTCTCCATAATGGTTGGATGTATTCAGAATTCCACTAACAATGTATTAGTGTCCCTGTTTTCCCACATCCCCTCCAACATTTCGCATTATCTTTCCCTGTTATTCTAGCCAGTCTGACAGGTGTATAGTGGTATCTCAGAGTTGTCTTAATTTGCATTTCTCTGATTGATAATGACTTGGAGCATCTTTTCATATGGCTAGAAATAGTTTCAATTGAGAATTGTCTGTTCATATCCTTTGACCATTGATCAATTGGAGAATGGCTTGATTTCTTATAAATTAGAGTCAATTCTCTATATATTTTGGAAATGAGGCCTTTATCAGAACCTTTAACTGTAAAAATATTTCCCCAGCTTATTGCTTCCCTTGTAATCTTCTCTGCATTGGTTTTGTTTGTACAAGACCTTTTCAGTTTGATATAATCAAAATTTTCTATTTTTTGATCAGTAATGATCTCTAGTTCTTCTTTGGTCATAAATTCCTTCCTCTTCCACAGGTCTGAGAGGTAAATTATCCTGTGTTCCTCTAATTTATTTATAATCTCATTCTTTATGTTTAGGTCATAAACCCATTTTGACCTTATCTTGATGTACGGTGTTAAGTGTGGGTCAATGCTCAGTTTCTGCCATACTTGTTTCCAATTTTCCCAGAAATTTTTCTCAAACAGAAAGTTCTCATTCCAAAAGTTGGGGTCTTTGGGTTTGTCAAACACTAAGTTACTATAGTTATTGACTGTTTTTTTTTCCTTTGAACCTAACCTATTCCACTGAGAAATTAATCTATTCCTTAGCCAATACCAAATGGTTTTAGTAACTGCTGCTCTATAATATAATTTTAGATCTGGTACAGCTAAGCCACCTTCATTTGATTTTTTTTCATTAATTCCCTTGAAATTCTTGACCTTTTGTTTTTCCATATGAATTTTGTTGTTATTTTTTCTAGGTCATTAAAATTGTTTTTTTGGGAGTCTGATATAGTGCTAAACAAATAGATTAGTTTAGGTAGTATTGTCATCTTTATTATATTTGCTCTCCCTATCCAAGAGCATTTAATATTTTTCCAATTGGTTATATCAGACTTAATTTGTGTGAAAAGCGTTTTGTAGTTTTGCTCATAAAGTTTCTGATTTTCCCTTGGCAGATAGATTCCTAAGTATTTTATGCTATCATTAGTTACTTTAAATGGAATTTCTCTTTGTAACTCTGTTGGATTTTGTTAGTGATATATAAGAATGCTGATGATTTATGTGGGTTTATTTTGTATCCTGCAACTTTGCTAAAATTGCGAATTATTTTTAATAACTTTTTAGTAGAATCTCTGGAGTTCTCTAAGTGTATCATCATATCATCAGCAAAGAGTGATAGTTTGGTTTCCTCATTGCCTACTCTAATTCCTTTAATCTCTTTTTCAACTCTTATTGCCAACGTTAGCTTTTCTAATACAATATTGAATATTAATGGTGATAGTGGGCAACTTTGTTTCACTCCTGATCTTATTGGGAATGTTTGCAGTTTTTTCCCATTACATATGATGCTTACTGATGGTTTTAAATAGATGCTGCTGATTATTTTAAGGAAAAGTCCATTTATTCCTATACTCTCAAGTGTTTTTAAAAGGAATGGATGTTGGATTTTATCAAATGCCTTTTCTGCATCTATTGAGATTATCATATGGTTTTTGTTAATTTGCTTATTAATATGGCCAATTATATTGATAGTTTTCCAAATAGTGAACCAGCCCTGCATTCCTGGTATAAAACCTACTTGATCATAGTGTATTATCCTGGGGATGCTTTTCTGTAGTCTTCTTGCTAATATCTTATTTAAGATTCTAGCATCAATATTCATTAGGGAGATTCATCTATAATATTCTTTCTCTGTTTTCAACCTACCTGGTTTAGGTATTAGTACCATATCTGTGTTATAAAAGGATTTTGGTAGGATTCCTTCATTCCCTATTTTATCAAATAATTTATATAGTATTGGGGCCAATTGTTCTTTAAATGTTTGATAGAATTCACATGTAAATCGATCTGGTCCTGTGGATTTTTTCTTAAGGAGTTGATTAATAGCTTGTTCTATTTCTTTTTCTGAAATGGGACTATTCAACCAATTTACTTCCTCCTCTGTTAATCTGGGAAGTCTATATTTTTGGAGGTAGTCATCCATTTCATTAGGTTACCAAATTTATTGGCATAAAGTTGGGCAAAGTAATTCCTAATTATTGCTCTAATTTCTTTTTCACTGATGGAAAGTTCTTCCTTTTCATTTTTAAGACTACTAATTTGATTTTCCTTCCTCCTTTTTCTAAACAAATTTATCAAAGTCTTATCTATTTTATTAGTTTTTTCATAGAACCAACTCTTAATTTTATTAATTAGTTCAATATTTTTTTTTACTTTCAACATTATTAATTTCTCCTTTTAACTTTAGAATTTCAAATTTAGTATTTGATTGGGGGGTTTTAATTTGGTCTTTTACTAGTTTTTTTTTTTTTTTTAGTTGCAAGCCCAATTCGTTGATCTTCTTTTTCTCTATTTTATTCAAGTAAGCCTCTAAGGATATAAAATTTCCTCTTATCACTTTGGCTGCATACCACAAATTTTGATATGATGTCTCATTGTTGGCATTTTCTTGAGTGAAATTATTAATTGTGTCTATAATTTGCTGTTTCACCCAATTGTTCTTTAAGATAAGATTGGTTAGTTTTCAATTACTTTTTTGTCTATTTACCCCTAACGTTTTGTTGAATGTAGTTTTTACTGCATTGTGATCTGAAAAGAAAGCATTTACTATTTCTGCCTTCTTGTATTTAATTTTGAGGTCTTTATGTCCTAATATATGGTCAATTTTTGAATAGATTCCATGAACTGCTGAGAAGAAAGTATACTCCTTTCTGTCACCATTCAGTTTTCTCCAAAGATCTATCATGCCTAATTTTTCTAACATTCTATTTACCTCTTTAATTTGTTTCTTATTTGTTTTGTTCTTTGATTTGTCTAATTCTGAGAGTGCAAGGTTGAGATCTCCCACTATTACAGTTTTGCTATTTTTTTCTTTTTGCAACTCTCTTAACTTCTCCTTTAGGAAGTTAGATGCCATACCACTTGGTCCATATATGTTTAGTATTTATATTGCTTCATTGTCTATGCTACCCTTTAGCAAGATATAGTTTCCTTCCTTATCTCTTTTGATTAGATCAATTTTTGCATTTGCTTCATCTGAGATAAGGATGGCTACCCCTGTTTTCTTTATTTCACCTGAACCATAATAGACTCTGCTCCAGCCTTTTATGTTTACTCTGTATCTCCCTGCTTTAAATGTGTTTCCTGTAAACAACATATTGTAGGGTCCTGACTTTTGATCCAGTCTGCTATCCACCTCCTCTTTATGGCAGAGTTCATCCCATTCACATTTATAGTTAAAATTACTAATTCTGTATTTCCTGCCATCCTAATATCCCCAGATAATGCTTTTCCTTTTCTTGCCCCCCCAACCCATTTTCCCAGTTTTGAATTTATGTGCCCCACTTGTATCATGACACTCACCCTCTTTAGGATCCCTCCCTCTCTCCCCCCTCTTTGAATCTCTTCCCCTTCCTTGAACCCTTCCCTTATTACTCTTTTTCTTTTCCCTTTAAGCCCTTTGTAATGAGATGAGAGAGGATTTTCTGTAAAACAAGTATGGAATTTATTTTCTCTTTGAGCCAACTCTGATGAAAGTAAGATTCACACAATGTTCCTTCCCCTCTCTGAGTTCCCTCAGATATGATAAGTTTCCTTTGCCTCTTCATGGGATGTAGTTTCCCTCTTTTTATCATTCCTTTCCCCCTTTTCTGATATTATCTTTTTTCCATTTCTACTTCCCCTTTTTTTATGTTATATCACTAAAATCAAATTGTACATGTAGTCTTTTTGTATTTCCACAACAGAAATACTATTCTCAAGAGTTCCTTTTACCTTTTCTTCTTCACTTGAGTCCTATGGTTGGAGATCAATTTTTTTGTTTAGTTTGGGTTTTTTCCTTAGAAAGAAATGGAATTCATTTGTTTCATTAAATGTTCATCTTCTTCCCTGAAAGGAAATACTCAGCTTAGGTGGGTAGTTTATTCTTGGCTGCATTCCAACTTCTTTTGCCTTTGGAATATCAGATTCCAGGCCCTTTGATCCTTTAATGTGGAGGCAGCCTGATCTTGCGTGATCTTTATTGTGTCACCTCGGTATTTAAATTGTTTTTTTTCTGGCTGCTTGTAAAATTTTTTCCTTAATCTGATAGTTCTGAAATTTGGCCACAATATTTCATGGAGTTTTTATTTTAGGGTCTTTTTCAGAAAGTGTTCGATGAATTCTTTCAATTATTTCTGATTCTAATACCTCTGGAAAGTTCCTTTGATGATTTCTTGTAAAATAGTATCTAGGCTCTTTTTTTCATCATACTTTTTGGAAAGTCCAATAATCCTCAGATTATCTCTCCTAGATCTATTTTCCAGGTCTGTCATTTTTCCAAGTAGATATTTCATGTTTTTTTTTTTAATTTATCATCTTTTTGGTTTTGCTTGACTGATTCTTGCTGTCTCAATGAATTACTAGTTTCTATTTGTTCAGTTCAGATTTTTAATGAATTATTTTCTTCATTAGCTTTTTTTACTTCTTTCTGTATATGTCCAATTGAGTTTTTAAATGAATTGTTTTGCTCTATGGCATTTTTTTTTCCATTTCACTATTTTTTTTTAGTGAATTATTTACTTTTTCCTATTCACAGATTCTCCTTTCTTGCAATTTTTTTGTCTTTTCCAATTCACAAATCTTATTTTCCAGAGACTTTTTTTACTTTTTCCAATTCACAAAGTTTGTTTCCCTGCACTTCCTGGGAATTTTTTACCTTTTCCAATTCATATTTCAGCAAGTTGTTACTTTCTTCCATCGCTTCTCTTTCCTTCCCCCATTTTTCTTCTAACTCTCTTTTGAGACTTTTAATGGTCTCTTCAATGAGAGCATTACATATGTGAGGGTACAGGTAACATTCCCCTTTGGGGTATTGTCTGGTGGCTGTTTGCTATTAGTCTCTTCGGGATTGCAGACCTGCTCTTTTTCTGTATAGAAGCTATCTATCCTCCTTTTCATTTTTTTTTTGGTTCATTTTTTAAAGCCTTTAGGGTATGCCTTCAGGGCAAGGGGGTTACCAGCTTCCTCTGCAGAGCAGGGGGAGATGTAAACTGGCTTCCAGCTCCAAGGTATGGGAGTATTCTGAGTGAAAGTTTCCCCTTCCCCCAACTGGAGGTGATTTAGCACAGGCCGAGATACAGAAGTGCTCAGTGGAGAACCCCGATGTGTGGTTTAGCAATTGCCCTAAGGCTAGAGACTAAGTGGTGAAAGTGTCACTGCCCCAGGCCAGAGCCCCTTGTGGGGCTGTGGGTATTAGCAACTGACCAGGAAATAGCTGGGTTTGAACCAAAAGTCGCTGCCTGGAAGTCTTTGCCCGGAAGCAAATTGCCCAGCAATGGTTCTGTTGCCCCAAGCCGAGCCACCCACTATGCAGATTAGAGGCAAAGCCCCCCTGCCATGCAAGTTCACAACTACCCCAAGTAAAAGCCCCGTATTATGGGTTGGAGCTTGTGCTGTGATCTGTGCTCTGACTTCCAGTTTGGGGTTCCACTCTCTCTCCCTACCCATGCTGATCTTCTCCTGCCCCAAGGACAAACCTTTTCTGCCAAGATTCCAGATAATCTTTGGCTGGTGACTTGATGTATTTCTAATCTTTATGAGGTGTAGCAGTCAAGCCTATTTTTGAGGCTGGATATAATTTTGATAGTGAAGATAAGAGAGGAGATTAGAAAGTTGCTTGTATCTTCTCCACCATCTTGGCTACGCCCCCCAAAAGATTGAGAATCTCAAGGGAATTAATAAAAAAAAAAATCAAATTAAGGTGGCCTAGCTGGACCTGATTTAAAACTGTATCATAAAGCAGCAGTCACCAAAACCATTTGGTATTGGCTAAGAAATAGATTAGTTGATCAGTAGAATAGGTTAGGTTCACAAGACATAATAGTCAACTACAGGAATCTAATGTTTGACAAACACAACTTCCTAACTTTTGGGAAAAGAATTCATTATTTGACAAAAACTGCTGGGATTACTGGAAATTAATATGGCAGAAATTAGGCATGGACCCACACTTAACACTGTGTCTCAAGATAAGATCAAAATGGGTCCATGATTTAGGCATAAAGAACAAGATTATAATTAAATTAGAGCATAGGATAGTTTATCTCTCAGACTTGTGGAGGAGAAATAAATTTGTGACCAAAGATGAACTAGAGACCATTACTGATCACAAAATAGAAAATTTTGATTATATCAAATTTAAAAAAGCCTTTGTACAAACAAAACTAATGCAAATAAAATTAGAAGGGAAGCAACAAACTGGGAAAACCTTCACAGTTAAATGTTCTGATAAAGGCCTCATTTCCAATATATATGTAGAATTGACTCTAATTTATAAGAAATCAAGCTATTCTCCAATCAATACATGGTCAAAGGATATGAACAGACAATTTTTAGATGATGAAATTGAAACTATCTTCACTCATATGAAAGAATGCTCCAAATCACTATTGATCAGAGAAATGTAAATTAAGACAATTCTGAGATACCACTACACACCTGTCAGATTGGCTAAGATGACAGGAAAAAATAATGATGAATGTTGGAAGGGATGAGGGAAAACTGGGACACTGATGCATTGTTGGTGGAGTTGTGAATGAATCCAACCCATTTTGGAGAGCAATCTGGAATTATGTCCAAAAATTATCAAACTGTGCATATCCTTTGATCCAACAGTGCTACTACTGGGCTTATACTCCAAAGAGATAGTAAAAAAGGGAAACAGACCTGGATGTACCAAAATGTTTGTGGCAGCCCTGTTTGTAGTGGCTAAAAACTGGAAAATGAATGGATGCCCATCCATTGGAGAATGGTTGGGTAAATTGTGGTATATGAATGTTATGGAATATTATTGTTCTGTAAGAAATGACCAGCAGGATGAATACAGAGAAACTTAGAGAGACTTACATGAACTGATGCTAAGTGAAATGAGCAGAACCAGGAGATCATTATATACCTCAACAATGATACTGTTTGAGGATGTATTCTGATGGAAGTGGGTTTCTTTGACAAAGAGAAGATCTAACTCAGTTTCAATTGATCAATGATGGATAGAAGCAGGTACACCCAAAGAAAGAACACTGGGAAATGAATGTAAACTGTTTGCATTTTTGTTTTTCTTCCCGGGTTATTTATACCTTCTGAATCCAATTTCCAGTGTGCAACAAGAGAACTGTTCCGTTCTGCACACATATATTGTATCTATATTGTGACATGTTTAACATGTATAGAACTGCTTGCCATCTGGGGGAGGAGGTGGAGGGAGGGAGGGGAAAAATCGGAACATAAGTGAGTGCAAGGGATAATGTTGTAAAAAATCACCTTGGCATGGGTTCTATAAATAAAAAGTTTTAAAAAAAAAAAAGGAGGGACTACTTTTCTGGATACAGGATTATGGTGCAAGCAATTAAAGGATGGAGGGTGGTGGGGGAAGGGAGGAAACAAAGAGGGTAGGTGGACTCTGCTCTTTCTTTTCCAAAGAATTTAAACTCATTGTGGAGCTATATACAGCTATGCATTTTTATTTTGTTTGTGGTTTTTTTTTGTTTTGTTTTGAACTATTAATCATAATAAAGTTGAAAGTATATTAAGAGATTAAAAATAATAAAATAAAAGAGTTTATTTTATTATTTTTTATTATATAGCTTTTTATTTACAAGATATATGCAATGGGTAATTTTTGAGTATTGACTGTTGCAAAACCTTTTGTTCCAATTTTTCCCCTTCTCTCCCCTCCCCCCACCATAGATGGCAGGTTGACCAATACATGTTAAATATGTTAAAGTGTAAGTTAAATACAATATATGTATACATATCCATGCAGTTATTTTGCTGTATAAAAAGAATCAGACTTTGAAATAGTGTAAAATTAGCCTGTGAAGGAAATCAAAAATGCAGACGGACAAAAATGGAGGGATTGGGAATTCTATGTGTGGTTCATAGTCATCTTCCACTTCTTTCTCTAGGTGTAGCTGGTTCAATTCATTACTGCTCTATTGGAACTGATTTGGCTCATCTCATTGTTGAAGAGGGCCACGTCCATCAAAATTGGTCATCATATAGTATTGTTGTTGAAGTATATAATGACCTCCTAGTCCTCCTCATTTCACTTAGCATCAGTTCATGTAAGTCTCTCCAGGCCTTTCTGAAATCAGCCTGCTGGTCATTTCTTACAGAATAATAATGTCCCATAATATTCATATACCACAATTTATTCAGCCATTCTCCTATTGATGGATATCCACTTAGTTGCCAGTTTCTGGCTACTACAAAGAGGGCTGCCACAAACATCCTTGTACATACAGGTCCTTTCCCTTCTTTAAAAATTGCTTTGGGATATAAGCCCAGTAGTAACACTGCTGGATCAAACAGTATGTGCAGTTTGATATCTTTCTGAACATATTTCCAACTTGCTCTCCACAATGTCTGAATGTATTCACAACTCCACCAACAATGTGTCAGTGTCCCAGTTTTCCACATCCCCTCCAACATTCCTCATTATCTTTCCCTGTCATTCTAGCCAATCTGACAGGTGTATAGTGGTATCTCAAATTTGTCTTAATTTGCATTTCTCTGATCAATAGTGATTTTGAGCACCTTTTCATATGACTAGAAATCATTTTAATTTCTTCATCTGAGAATTGTCTGTTCATATCCTTTGACCATTTATCAATTGGAGAATAGCTTGATTTCTTTTTTTTAAATAACTTTTTATTGATAGAACTCATTCCAGGGTAATTTTTTACAACATTATTCCTTGCATTCACTTCTGTTCTGATTTTTCCCCTCCCTCCCTCCACCCCCTCCCCCAGATGGCAAGCTATCCTTTACATGTTGAATAGGTTACAGTATATCCTGGATACAATATACGTGTGCAGAACCGAACAGTTTTCTTGTTGCAGAGGGAGAATTGCATTCAGAAGGTATAAATAATCCGGGAAGAAAAACAAAAATGCAAGCAGTTTATATTCATCTCCCAGTGTTCTTTCTTTGAGTGTAGCTGCTTCTGCCCATCTTTGATCAATTGAAACTGAATTAGCTCTCTTTATCGAAGAGATCCACTTCCATCAGAATACATCCTCAAACAATATCATTGTTGAGGTATATAATGATCTCCTGGTTCTGCTCATTTCACTTAGCATCAGTTCATGTAAGTCTCTCCAGTCCTCTCTGTATTCATCCTGCTGGTCATTCCTTACAGAACAGTAATATTCCATAACATTCATATACCACAATTTACCCAACCATTTTCCAATTGATGGGCATCCATTCATTTTCCAGCTTCTAGCCACTACAAACAGGGCTGCCACAAACATTTTGGCACATACAGGTCCCTTTCCTTTCTTTAGTATCTCTTTGGGGTATAAGCCCAGTAAAAACACTGCTGGATCAAAGGGTATGCACAGTTTGATAACTTTTTGAGCATAGTTCCAAATTGCTCTCCAGAATGGCTGGATGTGTTCACAATTCCACTAACAATGTATCAGTGTCCCTGTTTTCCCACATCCCCTCCAACATTCCACATTATCTTTCCCTGTCACTCTAGCCAATCTGACAGGTGTGTAGTGGTATCTCAGAGTTGTTTTAATTTGCATTTCTCTGATTAATAATGATTTGGAGCATATTTTCATATGTCTATAAATAGTTTCAATTTCTTCATCTGAGAATTGTCTGTTCATATCCTTTGACCATTTATCAATTGGAGAATGGTTTGATTTCTTATAAATTAGAGTCAGTTCTCCATATATTTTGGAAATGAGGCCTATATCAGAACCTTTGAGTGTGAAGATGTTTTCCCACTTTATTGCTTCCCATCTAATTTTGTCTGCTTTAGTTTTGTTTGTACAATTTTTTTTCAATGTGATATAATCAAAATTTTCTATTTCATGATTAATAATGATCTCTAGTTCTTCTTTGGTCATAAATTCCTTATTCTTCTACAGTTCTGAGAGGTAAACTATGCTATGTTCTTCTAATTTATTTATAATCTCATTCTTTATGCCTAGGTCATGAACCCATTTTTGATTTTACCTTGGTGTACACTGTTAAGTGTGAGTCAATGCCTAGTTTCTGATATACTAATTTCCAATTTACCCAGCAATATTTGTCAAACAGTGAGTTCTTATCCCAAAGGCTTTGGTGTTTGTGTTTGTCAAACACTACATTATTAAAGTTATTGACCATTTTGTCCTTTGCACCTGAGCTATTCCACTCATCATCTTGTCTATTTCTTAGCCAATACCAAATGGTTTTGGTAACTATTGATTTATCATATAATTTTAGATCTGCTACAGTGAGGCCACCTTCATTTGATTGTTTTTTCATTAATTCCCTTGAAATTCTTGACCTTTTGTTTTTTCATATCAACATTCTTATTATTTTTTCTTGATCATTAAAATAGGTTTGGGGGAGTCTGATTTGTATAGCACTAAATAAATAGGTTAATTTAGTTGTATTTTCATCTTTATTACATTTGCTTGCTCTATCCAAGAACATTTGATATTTTTCCAATTGATTCGATCTGACTTTATTTTTGTGAAAAGTGTTTTGTAGTTTTGCTCATATAGTTTCTGATTTTCCCTTGGTAGATAGATTTTTAAATATTTTATACTATTGGTAATTACTTTAAATGGAATTTCTCTTTGTAACTCTAAGTGTTGAATTTTGTAAGTGATATATAAGAATGCTGATGACTTATATGGGTTTATTTTATTTAGCAACTTTGCTAAAGGTGTGGATTATTTCTATTAGCTTTTTAGTAGAATCTCTGGGGTTCTCTAAGTATACCATCATATCATCAACAAAGAGATATAATTAATTTTCCTCATTACTTACTCTGATTCCTTTAATTTCTTTCTCAACTCTTACTGGCAAAGCTAGCATTTCAAATATAATATTAAATAGTAAGGGTGATAGTGGGTAACCTTGTTTCACTCCTGATCTTAATGGGAATGGTTTCTGTTTGTCCTCATTATATATGGTGCTTACTGATGATTTTGAATAGATGCTACTCATTATTTTAAGGAAAAGGCCATTTATTCCTATACTCTCAAGTGTTTTTAATGGCTGTTGAATTTTATCAAATGATTTTTCTGAAACTATTGAGATAATGATATGGTTTTTGTTAATTTGGTTATTAATATGGCCAATTATATTGATAGTTTTCCTAATATTGAACCAGCCCTACATTCCTAGTATAAATCCTACTTGATCATGGTGTATGATCCTTGGAATGATTTTCTGTAGTCTTCTTGCTAATATCTTATTTCAGATGTTAGCATCAATATTTATTAGGGAGATTGGTCTATAATTTTCTTTTTCTGTTTTCAACCTACCTGTTTTAGATATCAGTACCATGTCTGTGTCATAAAAGGAATTTGGTAGAACTCTTTCTTTCCCTATTTTTTCAAGTATTTTATATAGCAAGAGTTCTTTTTAACCTTTCTTCTTCTCTTGAGTCCTATGGTTGGAGATCAATATTTTTGTTTAGGTCTGTTTTTTTTTTTTTCCTTAGAAACAAATGGAATTCATCTGTTTCATTAAATGGCCATCTTCTACATGGGAAAAAAAAATGCTCAGCTTAGCTGGGTAGTTTATTCTTGGCTACATTCAAAGTTCTTTTGCCTTTTAGAATATCAGATTCCAGGCTATCAATTGTCCTTTTGAATTTTTTACTTATGTTTTTAAAGCCTGTAGGGTCTGCCTTCAGGGCAAGGAGGTTACCAGCTTCCTCTGCAGAGCAGGGATAGATGAATGGACAGTAGTTTTCCTGCCAATGATTTGCAAAGAGCTGCCAAGCTGTGGAAGTGCCCAGTAAAGAATCCCACTGTGCGGATTAGCAACTGCCCCGGGGCTAAAGGCTGAGCAGTGAAAGTATCACTACCCCAACAAAGCACGCTGTGGGCCTTTGTGCATTAGCAGTTGTCCAGCATATAGCTTGGCATGGATTGGAAGTATCTCTCCCCAGGGAAGCACAATCCTAGGGAAGTTCTATTGCCCCAGGCTGTGCCTCCTGCCATGCAGATTTGTTACTGCCCCAGGTCTGTGTTGCAGAATGCAGCTGCACTGCTATGCTATGGTCTGTGTTGAGTCACTTCCAGTTTTGGGTGGGTATAGACAGATCCTGTTAGGTTCTGGTGTTTTTTAGAGTACCCTCTACCTTTGATTTTAATTTCTCTGCTGGTCTACTCCTTTGCAATCAAAGCAGAGGAGTCTGCTTATGGCAGAATTGTCTCTAAATTTTCTAACCATGGAGGCCACCCCGACCTGGTCTGCTCAATTTGTTGGCTTCTAGTTCTATCCCTGATTTTGCTGGTTTGTTCCTGCCACTCAGGACAAACCTTTTCTGGTGATCATCCAGATTATCTTTGGCTGGTAAGTTGCTGCATTTACAATATTCATTAATTTTACCAGTCAAGTGCTATTTTTGATGCTGAACTTAATACTTGGTAGTGAAGATGTAAGAGAGGTTCAGAAAGGTGCATGTGTCTTCTTTGCCATCTTGGCTCCACCCTCTCAGTATAATCCTTTGGGAAGGAGGCATGAAAATTCAATGAAATAAATGGGAACGAGGATAAAAAAGAAAGGATGATAAAAACAAAGGCAAATTAAGGGAACTGATGATCAGAATCAACATACTGGTGAGGAGGGACAGAATAGAAAGAGAAAATTATGTATAAACATTAAAGAAAATAAGATGGAAGGAAATACACTAGTGTTAATGTTAACAACATGTGAATGGATGAAGTTTTTTCAAAAATGAAAGTTGATTTCAGAGTGCATTAGAAGCCAGAATACCATAATATGATGTTTACAAGAAACATATTTGAAACAAAGAGATATGCTCAGAATAAAGAGCAGAATATAATGAGCTTTAGCTGATGTAATATTATATATGTGTGTGTGTGTGTGTGTGTGTGTGTGTGTGTATGTATGTATTTTACTTCAGCTAAACTCTCTCTCTCTCTCTCTCTCTCTCTCTCTGTATATATATGTATGTATGTATATATACATATATATATATATATGTATATATGCATACATACATATATATGTATATGAGTTTGCAATTTTGATCTTAGAAAAGCAAAAACAAAAATTGATCTAATTAAGAAAGAGAAGGAAGGAAACTACATCTTCCAAAATGTACTAAGGATAATGAAGTAATATAAATACTAAACACATATGAACCAAGTAATATTGCATCCAAATTCTCAGAGGAAAAGTTAAATGTTAACAACCAGAAAAAAAAAGAACAGTCAGCAAAACTATATTAGCAGGAGATATCATCATTGCTCTCTAAAAACTATATAAATCTAACCATGAAATATATAAGAATGAAATTAAGGAGATGAGTAGATATTTTTTGTTAGCTATGATAGACTTTCAGAGAAAATTTAAAGTAAATATAAAGGGATATTCCTTTATCTCAGCAATACTTGGCACCTATGCAAAAATGACCTTATATTAGGAAACAAAAATTCCCAAATCAAATGCAGAAATATTAATTGCATTATTTTAATTTTTTTTCAAGGTAATTACGGTTAAGTGACTTGCCCAAAGTTACAAAATGAGGAACTCTCTGAGGCCAGTTTTGAACTTAGGTCTTCCTGACTCCAGGCTCAGTGTTCTATTCACAGTGCCATCTAGCTGCCACTTTTCTTTTTCATATTTTGATGCAATAAAAATTGCATATAATAAAAGATCATGAATAGATAGAGTAAAAACTAATTGAAAGTTTAAAAATCTAATCCTAAAGAATGAGTAGGTCAAGTAACAAATTATAGAAATTGTTAAAAAATTTCATCCAAGAGAATAACAATAATGAGGCAACATACCAATTTTTTTGGAATTTAGACAGAATCGTCCCTACAAGAAATATTATATGTATAAATACTTACATGAATAAAAATAGAGAAAGGGAAGACCAATAAATTGAGCATGCAATTAAAATGTTAGAAGAATAATAAATTAAAAATCTCCATTTAGATACCTAATTAGAATTTCTGAAACTTAAAGGAGAAATTAATAAAATTGAACATAAGAAAACCTTTTAACTAATCCATAAAATTAAGTTGTTTTAAAAAAAACAATAAAATGGATAAACCTTTAGTTAACTTGATTTAGAAACAAGAAGAAAAAAAAAAACAGATTACCAGTTAAAAAAATAAAAAAAAGAATAAAGAGGAAATTACAACAATAACTGTGAGCTATTTTGTCTAATTGTATGCTGATACATTTGACAATCAAAGTAAAATGGAAGATTATTTACAAAATCTTTAAATTTCTTAGATTAAGAGAAGAGAAAATAAAATACTTAAATAAGCCATCAATGAAATCTCTAAGAAAAAACTCCAGAACTAGAAGGATTTATAAGTGAATCCTACCAAAGGTTTAAAGAATAGTTCATTCCAACACTATACAAACTATTTGGGTGAGGAATTGTAGAAGGATTACCACCATATTCTTTTTGTGACACAAATGTGCTGCTGATACCTAAAGCTAGAAGAACCAAGACAGAGAACAAAAATTAAAGACCATTCTCTCCAATGAATATTGATGCAAAGATTTAAATAAATATTATCAAAGAGATTACAGTAATTTGTCACTAGTTTAATATACCATAATCAACTAGATTTATACCGGAAAAGCAGGACTGGGTCAGTATTAGTAAAATCAAAATACTAGTATTAATAACAAAACCAACAGAAATTGTGTGAATATCTAAATAGATTTCAAAGGAGCTTTTGACAAAATTCAATATCCTTTCCTATTAAAAACACAGGAAGCATAGAAATAAATGTAGTTTTCCTTTAAATTATGGACAGTATCTTTCTAAAACCATTAGAAATCATTTTATGTAATTGTGATAGAATAAAAGTCTAACCAGTAAGTTCAGGGATCAAACAAAAATGGTCACCATCACAGTGTTGTTCAATGTAGTCCTAGAAAATTTAGGTTTAGCAATAAATAATGAAAAGAAGTTGGAGGAATTAAATAAATAATGAGAAAATTAAATTACCATTCTTTGCAGATGATAATTTGGTATAACAATTTTAGCAGAGTTGCAGGATATAAAGTAAATCTACATAAATCATCATTTCTGAATATTATCAATAAAGTGCAACAGCAATCATATTCAAATATTTTTAAATGTTAAATAAATTAAATGTTAGATTAATGTTTAAAATAACTTTAAAGACTATTAAATATTTGGGAGTCTAACTGCCAAGAGAAACCCAGGAACTATGTGAAAACAATTACAAAACACTTTTAAAACAAATAAAGTCACATGCAGACAAATAGAAAAATATCAGTTTTTCATGGATAGGTTACACTAATATAATAAAAATGACAATTTTACCTAAATCAACATGCTACTTCAGTGCTATCCCAATCAAATTAAACAAAAAAAAATTATAGAGATAGAAAAATAATAATAAAATTCATCTGGAGGAACAATGGAAGTAGTCATTTAAAATTATCATTTTACCTATCTATCCATATCTGATCTTAAAACTAAATTATAAAACAGCAATCATCAAAACAATTTGAAAAAAAAAGTTTAATTGGTCCTGGTTAAGAAATAGAGTGGTGAATCAATGGTTGAATCAATGGAATAGTTCAAAAACATTAAACACAATTATCAATGTATATGTTCATCTACTGTTTGATAAACCCAAAGACTTCAGCTTCTGGAATAAGAACTTACTATTTGACAAAACTGCTGAGGAGAATGGAAAATTGTTTGGTAGAAACTAAATATTGAACAACATCTTATCTTTACACCAAGATAAAGTCAAAATAGGTATATAATTCATATATTAAGGGTGTTATCAGAAGGAAATTAGGAGAACAAGGAATAGTTCCTATTATATAAAGAAGAGCAGAATTTATGACCAAAAAAAAAAAAAAGACTAGGAGAACATTAGGAAATGCAAAATGCAGGATTTTGATTACTAATTTTTAAAAAAAATGTATAAACAAAGTCAATGTAATTAAGATAAGATGAGCAGAAAACTGGGAAATCTTTTTTTAATAGCTTTTGTTTCTGAAAAGACTTCATTTTTAAAATATATGGAGAACTAAGTTAAATTTACAAGAATGTCAGTCATCCCCAAATGGTCAAAGGATATGAACAAGCAGTTTTCCGATGAAGAAATTAGTCATCTGAAAAAAAAATGTGAAGAGAAATAATCAAATTAAAACACTTTTGAAGTACCACTTAAAATCTGTAAGACAAGCTAATATGACAGAAAGGGAAAATGATAACAGTTGGACAGGAGATGGGGAAATGGAACACTAATACACTTTTAGTTGTGTTATGAACTAACACAACCATTCTGGAGAACAATTTGGAACTTTGCCCAAAGGGCTTGATCAATATCACCACTAATCTGTATCCCAGAGATAATAATCAACTATGATGAACTTAGCTCCTCTCAGCAAAAATAATGATCTAAAACAATTCCAAAAGACTTGTCATGCAAAATACCACTTGTATACAGAGAAAGAAAGGTGGAGTCTGAATTCAGAGCAAAGCATTCTATTTGCACTTAGTGGTGATGGTGGTTATGTACTTTTTCTTTCTTATGCTTTTCATTTTTTGTTCTGATTCTTCTTTTACAACATAGCTAATGTAGAAATATGTTTAAAGTGATTGTACATGTTGCTTGCTCTCTTGTGAAGATGAGGAGGGAGAGAGAAGAAAAGTTGGGAGAAAAAAAGGAAATCAAAATCTTATAAAATATATGTTTACAGCTATTTTTTTACAAGTATTTGAAAAAAATAACATGATTATGTGGGGTAAAATAGCTTTTACAATGGAGGGAGAGAGGGGAAAGTTCAGGAAGAGGATGTGAACTTTATTCCCATCAGAAATGTCTCAAAGATGGAATAACACACATACTTAATTAGGTATAGAAATCTGTTACCCTACAAAAAAAGGAGGAAAAGGAAAAGGATAAGAGAAGGGGGCAGTGATAGAAGAGAGGTCAGATTGGGGGAAAGATCTGTCAAAAACTAAATACTTTTTTGACGCAGGATGAGGTGAAAGGAGAGAGAACAAAATAAATGGCAGGCAGCATAGAATATACAGAAATACAGCAAGTAATATTGAAAAAAAATAAAGCATGTTTCTCTGAAGGCCTCATTTCTCAAAAGAAAACTGATATAAATTTACAAAAAAAAAGAGTCATTTTCCAATTGATATTCAAAGATATGAACAGTTTTTCAGATGAAGTAATCAAAAGTAGCTATAGTTATTTTTTAAAGCCCTATTAATTAAAAATGTGAAGTAAAACAATTCTGAGCTGTTACTTCATAGGTGTGTGTATATCTATATATCTATAGATATATCTATATTTATATGTAGATATATCTATCTATCTATGTGTATATATATATAAGATTGGAAAATAGGACAGAAAAAATGATAGAATGTTGAAAAATGAGACATTACTACACTCTTGTTGCAATTGTGAACTGATTCAACAGTTTTGTACAGCAATTTGTCAAAGGCTTTTAAAAATATGTATATCCTTTAACCCAATAATAACATTAGCAGGTCTGTATCTCCAATAGACGCTAAAAAAAAAAAAGAAAAGAAAAGTAATGAACCTATATTACAAAAATACTTATAGCAGTGCTTATCAGATGGCAAAGAATAGAAATTTGAGAATGACTTTCAAATGGAGAATGTCAAATTGTAGTATATGATTATGATGGAATACTATTGTACTATATGAAATAATGAGCAGGATGCTAAGCGAAAACAATGGAAATACTTCTCTGAACTGATGAAAAGTGAAATGTACTATGTTCAAAGAAAAAGCAATTTTGTAAGATCATAACCTGTAAATGATGTAGCTATCCTCAGCAGTACAATAATCCAAGACAACTCTGAAGGATTTATGATGAAAAATGCTATCAAATCTTGGCGGGGGGGAAGGGGGAGGGACTGTTGGCATTTGAATGCAGATGGAAAAATCATTTTTTTTTGAGATTTAGTTTGTTTTCTTTCACAACATGACTCATATGAAATTATTTGACATGACTACACATGTATATACTATACCTAATTCTATTCCAAATGAGGGAGTTTGAGGAGAGTAGGAGGGAAAGAATTTTGAACTTAAAATTTCAAAACAAATGTGAAAATTGTTTTTACTGTAAATGGGAAATATAAAATGCTAAATAAAGTGTGTGTGTGTGTGTGTATGTGTGTGTGTGTGTATTACCAAACTTTTACATCACTTTACTTGGAGAAATATGACATAGAACAAAATTATTTACATTAACATGTGTGTAGGATGGTAACCAGAGATTTGAATTCATTCTATTCAATCCCCATAATAACTACACAACTATTTTCACTTTATCTGAAATATTAAATGCTCTATAAAGAGGCATAAGTTGATGATTCTTTTAAACTGTATTGATATTAAGAAGCTTAAGGTAAAAATCTAAGTTTGTGACACTATAAAGTACTTGAAGAAGTCTAATTCATTTTTAAGATGCCTCAGAAAATCTCTCCACGTCAAATTAGAAATAGCCTATGCTTGTAAATTAGTTTTCAGATTTTGCAATAGAAAGGATAAAATCCAGAGATCTTTCATTGGAATCTCAATTCATATAGACATGAAGAATGTTATCTTTGTAACCTTGGATAAGGTATTAATACTTCTTGGGACTAATTTTTCCTCCTCTGTGAAATGGAGTTAAACTATAATCCCTTTATAGTTGATTGGAGTTTAAAGTCTGTACATAAAAATATAAGATTCAAATGAAATCTTGAATTATCTAGAAAGTATTCTCCTTCATCACCATTAAACTGTTCTTTTTGAAATAGATTCTGCCCACCCTGAACCCTCAAAAAACATTTTTCTCTGTTTCTATGTAGCTGAAAAGATTTAGAGGAAAAAAAATTAAATTTTTAAGAGTGACATGTAGCACAGACTCAAATCTTCCTTTGTCTCACACAGGCACAGTCCCCTTGGATGGTCAATGGGAGTTTGGGGTCTCCAATTTAAATTTCATTGCTGTGTGAATGGAAGATTCCAAAAAATACAGTTATTGCTCTCATTGTTTGCATGTTTTCAGGTCACTTAATATATTAATAAAGTCAGGAGAGGGAGTTTCATTTTGATGATCAATTTTTTAAAAAATTACTTTCTCAAGGCCATATTATAAAGTACTATTTGCTAATTCACAGTTAATGTGCCATTTAGGAACATTTCAGCATTTCCCCCATCAGTCCTTAAGTCCTCTGTCATGGCGAAGGAACAATGAAGAGCCAGGGTAGGGGCTAGGGTGTGGAAAGGAAAGTTCCTTCTTTGTCCAAATTCTATTCTCCAGGTTCCTGGAAATGTCACTTAACTTTTATTGTTTAATGTGGCACCTCCCTGGGAACTTGGGGAGCCTGGCAGCCTTGGCAGGAATTTTTGACAGCTTGTCAAGCCTGAGGCAAGTGCATGTAGTCTTTCCTCCCTGTAATTAATAATTAATTATTATTCATTAATGTTTAATGAATGGTTGTTTAGAATAATCCAGTCTTTTAAAAAGCAACAAAACAAAAGACTCATTATTATTTTTAAAGGAACTGGGTATTTGTAGACAATTACAAGTCATACTAATCATAGCTAATGACCCTAAACAATGGAAGTAAAGTACCCACACAGGCAGGAATGAATGAAAGAGCACTTGGGTTGTTCCAAAAAGCCTTGCCTTTACAAAGACATAAAAAGTCTCCAGAAGCTCAAATCAGAATACTTACCATGGCTTCCAAACTACAAAATTCAAACCACAATAGCAGTTTGTTTCTTAGTTTAGATCAAATGGCAGATTCTCTCTCAGAAAGTAGTTGCTCTCTGGAATGCTGGCATGTGGTTGTTATTATCTGTCTAATCAGAGAGATAATCTTACCAGAAACTAGGGAAGAAAGATTTAGGTAAAGGGAAAGAAAAGTCTGGTAGAATCATTTTTTTTTCCTTTTATAGAATAAATTGGAATCATTAAGGGTTATCATTATTCAACTTTGCTCTCCAGTTATTCACAGTGTCACCAGTTGCAATGATAATGTGTTGAATGCTCACTTGATGAAGAACAGTTGAAACCTCCCCCGCTTTTTTTTTTAAAAATGGCAAAAGAGAAAAAAATGCCCTATAAAACCATGATAAATAATGATGACACCTGCTCTTCCCCTCTCCCCCTCCCATCCCCTTCCTTTACTGGGAGGAGGCATTGAAGAAAGGTGGGAAGGTATATTTTTCTCCTATAGCAGAAATTGCTGTAGTAGTGTTAGTCCAAAATATTCAATCTACCTACTATCTTCTTCAAAATGGAACAGAAAAGGGAAACAGTCTTATTGAGCTATGTATTGATAAGGGACTTATAAAAATAAATATACAGAGATAATCATACATAGATTTTAAAACTACTATTATGCCCAGCAGCATAATGTGAACTTAATCTTTTTCATTATCTGAATTATTTCCCAGTATAGAAGAATACTAATTAATTGAGACATCTTTTCCCCCTTCATTTTCCTTTAACGCATCACTCCAAAAGCATCCTTTCCCTCCTGTTTCCCCTTCTTTCTCATAATTTCATTACTCAAATCAAATCAATTGACTTGCTATCCTATCTTGTTATCTATAACACACACACACACACACACACACACACACACACACACTGTTGAATTAATTTCATCTTCAAAATTTTATATTATATATACATATATTTTACTAATTTCACCAAATAAAACATCCACCAAATCATAGAGACCCAGAAAGAAATTTAATGAATATCAAGTTCAAACTCTTTGTTTTATAAACAGTGATGGGCAAGTAAATGGTTCACATCTAGCTTCTGGACACCCTTTTAACGTTAATAGCATTACTATTTTCTCTATAATTTGGAGGTGGAATATATAGACAATCAACAAAACACTAAATGATCTATTTTCTGATATCTAAAAGGTAAATAGTTACATTATATTGAACAATTTGCTATCCTTTTTCTTTTAAAAAGCTCAAAGTTGGGGCTGAGCCAAGAGGGCAGAGAGTAGCAATGTCTCTATCTGATCTTCTCTGAACTCTTAAACCCATAATAGATTAAACCTCTTAACTGGTTTTGGAGTGACAGAATCCACAAATATTTGAAGTACAACACTATGGAAGAACTTCAAAACATGCATGTTTCAATCAGGCAAGGAGAGACACTGTTGAGCCTGGGGCAAGGAGATGGGATTGGAACCTAAAGCATGACAGCATCCCCACACTGGGGAATTTGTTGTGGGGGTACTTAGGCTACTCTGTCCTTTACAAATGGGTGGTTTAGCAGATTTGCTGTAAAACACCCAAAGGACATATAAAAGACAAATTGTAAACCATTGAACCCCAGAAGAATGTGGAGCCTGGCCGAATTTCCCAGCACTGGAAGTCAGTTAGTAGAACTATCCCAGGGCAGTGCTGCTGCCTCTTTGTCTTAAGAGCACACCTCAACCCTTAAAAAATATGAGCAAAAAAGCAAAAAGAACTCTGACCATAGATAGCTTTTATGGAGAGAGAAAATAATAGACCTCAAACCTTGAGGTTCCTAAAGGCAAATTTACTCCAGATGAAGCACCAAATGATGATATGAGCTGGTCTCTATTTCACAAGGCTTTTGGAAGATGTTAAAAAGGATATTTAAAAGAGATAAAAGATACCCCAAAGAGATAATAAAGAAGGGAAAGAAACCTGTATGTGCCAAAATGTTTGTGGCAGCCCTGTTTGTAGTGGCTAGAAACTGGAAAATGAATGGAGGCCTATCCATTGGAGAATGGTTGGGTAAATTGTGGTATATGAATGTTATGGAATAATATTGTTCTGTAAGAAATGGCCAGCAGAATGAATACAGAGAGGCTTGGAGAAACTTACATGAACTGATGCTAAGTAAAATGAGCAGAACCAGGAGATCATTATATACTTCAACAATGATACAATATGAGGATGTATTCTGAAGGAAGTGGATTTCTTTGACAAAGAGTTTCAATTCAATTCAATGACAAACTGAGTTTCAATTGATCAATGATGGACAGAAGCAGCTACACCTAAAGAAAGAATACTGGGAAATAAATGTAATCTGTTTGCATTTTTGTTTTTCTTCCCAGGTTATTTTTACCTTCTGAATCCAATTCTTCCTGTGCAACAAGAGAACTGTTTGGTTCTGCACACATGTATTGTATCTAGGATATACAGTGACATATTTAACATGTATAGGACTCCTTGCCATCTGGAGGAGGGGGTAGAGGGAAGGAGGGGAAAAGTTGGAACAGAAGTGAGTGCAAGGGATAATGTTGTACAAAATTACCCAGGCATGGGTTCTGTCAATAAAAAGTTATAATTATGGGGGGGGGGGGGGAGGGGAAGTAAGCACGTGAGACAGGAATGAAAAAAAAAATAGAAGAGATAAAAGAAAAATGGGGAAAGGAAATGCGATCTTTGCAAGAGGGTATAGAAAAGGAAAAACAGAAATTATCTGAAGAAAACTCCTTAGAAATAGCTTGATTAAATGGGAAAAGCATATATCACTCAACAAAATAAATTTGATGGAATGGAAAAAAAAATAAGATATCTCCTTAAAAAATAGATATGAAAAAGAAACCCATTAATTGAAAAACAGAATTTGGGAAATGGACAAAACAACTCATTGAAATTTTAAATTTACCAAATAGAAAAAAAAAGCTAAAAAAAGGTAACTGAAGAAAACAATACACTAAAATTAGAATTGAACAAATGTAACTAATGACTCAACAAGACTTCAAGAATCAATCAAAAAAGAAAAAGAAAAAAATTGAAAAAATGTGAAAAATCTCATAGGAAAAACAACTGACCTTGAAAATAGATCTATGAGAGATTATCTAAGAATTATTTGATTTCCTGAAAACCATAATGAAAAAAGATCCTAGACAACATATTTCAATAAATCATCAAAGAAAACTGCCCTGCTGTGCTAGAACCAGCAGGTAAAGTAGCCATTGAAAGAATTCACCAATCACCTCCTGAAAGATATTCCAAAATGAAAACTCCATTATAGAAAAATCTCAGAATTATCAAGTAAATTACATTGCAAGCAACCAAAAAGAAACAATTCACATATTGAAGAATCAAAATGAGCATTATCCAGAAACTAGCAGCTTCCACATTAAAAGATCAAAGGGTCTGTAATCTAATATTCTAAAAGGAAATAAATTATTTAAGTGGTTTCATTTAAAAAAAACAAAAAGAAATAGAATGAGCTATTAATCAACTCCATGAGAAAAAATCTTCAGGACCAGATAGATTTACATGTGAATTCTACCAAACATTTAAAGAACAATTAACTCCAATACTATATAGACAATTTGAAAAAATAGGGAAAGATGAACTCCTACCAAACCATTTTTATGACACAGATATGGTATGGATATATAAACCAAGTAGGGCACAAATAGAGAAAGAAGTTATAGACCAATTTCCCTAATGAATATTGAAGCAAAAATCTTAAATAAAATGTTAGTAAAGAGAATTACAGAATGTCATCCTCAGGATAATACACAATGACCAAGTAGGATTTATACCTGGAATGCAGGGCTCATTTAATCTTAGGGAAACTATTAGCATAATTGACTATATCAATAACCAAACTAACAACAATCATATGAATATCTAAATAAATGCAGAAAAACATTTGATAAAATCCAACTTCCATTCCTACTAAAAACACTAGAGAGTACAAGAATAAATGGACTTTTCCTGAAAATGATCATTGGCATCTATTTAAAACCATCAGCAAGCATCATATATAATGAGAACAAAGAACCATCCCCAATAAGATAAGGGGTGAAACAAGTTTGCCCTCTATCACCATTACTACTCAATATTGTTTTTAGTAATATTAGCTTTGGCAATAAGAGAAGAAAGAGAGATTAAAGGAATTAGAGTAGGTAATGAAGAAACCAAATTATCACCCTTTGCAGATGATATGATACTATACTTAGAGAACTCTAGAGAATCAACTAAAAACCAACTAGAAACAATACACAATTTTAGCAAAGTCACATGATACAAAACATTAATCATTAACATCCTTATATGTTACCAAAAAAGCCTGCCAGCAAGAGGTACAAAGAGAAATTCCATTTAAAATAAATGTCAATAGTATAAAATATTTGAGAATCTATCTGCCAAGATAAAGTCAGGAACACAACTACAAAACACTTTCTACACAAATAGAGTCAGATCTAATCAACTGGAAAAATATCAAGTGTTCATGGGTAGACCAAGCAAATATAATAAAAATGACAATATGACATAAATTAATCTACTTATTTAGTGTCATACTGATCAAACTCCCAAGATATTATTTTACAGATTTAGAAAACATAATAACAAAGTTCATCTGGAAGAACAAAAGGTCATGAATTTCTAGGGAATTGTTGAAAAAATTTGCCAATGAAGCAGACTTGGTTGTGCCAGACGTAAAAAAAGCAATCATCAAAACCATTTAGTGCTGTCTAAGAAATAGAGTAGTCGATTAATAGTGAAGGTTAGATACACAGTACACAATCACAATAAACTGGGAAAACATTTTTACGTAAAAGGGTTCTGATAAAGGCCTCATTTGAAAAATATATAGACAATTGACTCAAATTTATAAGAATTCAAGCCATTATCCAATTTCTAAAGGGTCAAAGGATATTACTAGATAATTTTCAGATGAAGAAATTAAAACCATTTCTACTCATATGAAAAGGTGCTCCAAATCACTATTGTTCAGAGAAATGCAATTCGAGACAACTCTGTGATATCACTACACATCTCTCAGATTGACTAAGATGACAGAAAAATATAATGACAAAAGTTGGAGAGGATGTGGGAATACTGGGACACTAATATATTGTTCATGGATTTGTGAACTGATCCACCATTCTGGAGAGCAATTTGGAACTATACTCGAAGAGTTATCACACTGTGCATACCCTTTGATCTAGCAATGTTTCTACTGGGCCTGTATTCAAAAGAGATCTTAAAAGAGGGAAAGGGACTCACATGTGTGAAAATGTTTGTGGCAGCCTTTTCATAGTGGCAAAAAACTGGAAATAGAGTGAATGTCCATCAGTTTGAGAATGGCTGAATAAGTTATAGTATATGAATGTTATGGAAAATTATTGTTCTATAAGAAATAATCAACAAGATGATTTCAGAAAAGCCTAGAGAGACTTACATGAACTGATGCTAAGTGAAACAAACAGAACCAGATCATTGTACAAGGCAACAGCAATATTTTATGAGCATTAATTCTCATGGACATGATTCTTTCCAATAATGAGATGATTGAGGACATTTCCAAAGGTCTGGTGATGAAGAGAACCAGCTACACCTGGAGAAAGGACTGTGGGAACTGAGTATAGATCAGAACCTAACATTCTCACTCTTTTTGTTGTTGTTCTCTTGCATTTTGTTTTCTTACTCAATTTGTTTCTTTTTTGACCTAATGTTTTTTATGCAGAAACATAATTGTATTATCATGTATGCATATATTGGTTTTAACATATATTTCTACCATATTTAACATATATTAGATTTTTTGCCATGTAGGGGAGAGGGTGGAGGGAAAAGGGGAAAATTTGGAACACAAGTCTATGCAACAGTCACTGTTGAAAAATTATCTGTCAATATGTTTTAAAAAATAAAATTTTTAATAAAAGTAAACAAATACATTAAAAATCTTATTGGGAAAAATGGAAGAAAAACAGAAAAGCGTAATAGGAATACAAAATAAAAGCAATCAAGAGAACACTGTCATGTGCCAAATAGAACATCATGGAGGAGAACATCATGGAGGATTCAAAATACATAATAATAAATTGCAACATTAAGAAATTATATATATTAGTCAAATTTATATACACGGATGTCCATTTTTTTCTTTACTTTGTGAAGTCTGGATTAGCTCCCTGGAGGCCTTAGAATCAGCCAGAGTCAGGGTAAGCAAAAGTCCTTGGTCTTTAAGGGGAGAAGTGAAGGGGATGGACAAGACTGCCATAAACGCTCCACAACCTCCCTTCTCTTAATCCACCTCCAAAGTGACTCTGGCTTGTCTCACTCCATCCCCTAATCCCTCCTTACAATTCTCTTAACCCCAAGCATTGAGCTAGCATTAACTGTGAGAAGAGAAATTCCAAACATGCTAATAGAGTTATTGTCCAATAGGTAATTAGCCTTAAGTGCTTGGTTGTCTGGTTCAAGTGCACTTATTCAGAGTTTCAGCCCTTTACATTATTTCCTTATGAACTGTTCTTTTGTAATTTACTAAGCACCTTTTTTACTTTATTGTTTATCCCCCTTTATCTCCCACCACCCTCAAGAAAGCTGTAGTTAAGAAATTATATATTTATTTATGCAAATATAGATATATACATACAAACATACACACATACACACACACACACGCACACACACACACACACACAAGGGCACATGTATCTTTCCTGACCCTGCTGACTCTTTGGTTTAATTTGTCTTCTTAACTTACCTTGTTATTACTTAATCTCTCCCTGTTGGAATCCTTACTAACTGCTAACTAATTAGAGTTGATCTAATCTTACAAGAAGATGTTTTGGGCAGAACCTGAAACAAGGTACTAAGTAAAACTAATTAATACAAGGCTTGTGTTCACACCTTTACTCATTGGAGTTCAATGAGTTCCCACCTCCCTTGAAGCTCTTTGGGCCAGAGAGCACTAGCATAAATAGAGCTTCAATGGGCCAGTCAAAGAAGTTCTTCAGAGTGAAGAAGCTACAAGTCGGGATTTCACTGGAATGACATGAAGAGTGGAGCTGGCTGGAGGCTGAAGAAGCAGAGGCAGAGGCTGAAGGACCAGACCTTTGAATTTAAAGACATTCGGAGAGAGAGCTCTTGGAACCAAGCAGAGAGATAGGCCTCTAAGCTAACCAGGCTATATTGGAGATAATAAAAGATCTGAACTTTTATCACCTGGCTGCGTTTTGAGAAGAAAAAGCTCACCACATTTTGGCGCCCGAACAGGGACCGATTCAGATCCATCTGAACTAGATCACAACATTTTGGCGCTCAGCGCCCAATGTGGGGCTAACAGACCCTCCTCAGTGGATTTCAGTGGAAAAGCTACGATCCTGATTCAAGTGGAAAAGCCTCTGATCCTGATCCAGTGAAAAAGTCTTCTTGACCCAGAAATTAGAGTGAGTACAACAAAGAAATTTTGTTAAAAGAGTTAAAGTAGAATTTCAGCTAAGATGGGACAGATATTTAGAAAACAGCCTGTTTCTGTTCAAGGAAAATGTTTAGAGAACATTGTCAAAATTATGGAAAGACAAGGTTTAATTATAATTTTAGAGCAGATCACTGAACTTTTAGAAACTGTTAAGTACATATGTCCTTGGTTTTCTACAGAAAAGGAATTAGATTTAGACGAATGGAAATTAATCGGAGAAAAACTGGGTGAATGCTACAGATCTAATTCAAACTCAATGCAGTGGACATTAGAAAGAGAGGATCTTTTTTATAATAGAAATGGACCTGACTCAATTTCCAAAGACATAATTAATACATATAATGTAATACAATTGGCTATAAGACGTTATTTAAGTGATAGAATGATGAAAAGGAAAGTACAGGAGGAAGAAGTGCCAGCTTTACTAGGTGAAAAGGAGGACGAATCAGATGAGAATGGAGTTAATTACAATTCTGAGTATGATACTTCACAGCAGGAGGAATTAGGTGATTCCACATCTCATGACCCTCCCCCCGCAATTAACCCTTCATGGGTGGAACAAGGGGGAGGGAGAGAGACAGAAACACAGTCAGCTTCTCCTGTAAAGCAGAATTTGACAAGATTAGAAAAAGCATTAATTAAAGCAAAAAATGAAGGAGAAGATATATCTGATTTTATAAATGCATATCCTGTGATTGAAGAGCTCAGCTCCTCAGGTCAAAAAGAGAGAAAATACACTCCTTTTAATTTGGGAAAAATTAAAGATTTGAAAAAGGGTTGCACTCTTCATGGAGCTACATCATCTTATGTGAAGATGTTACTGGATAATTTGTCTTATGAAATCTTAACCCCGAATGACTGGAAATCCATCACTAAAACATGTCTTGAACCGGGACAAAATTTATTGTGGCTTTCGGAGTTTCATGAATTATGTAGGATTCAAACCCAACACAATAGACAAACAGGAGCTATTGTACAAGTTGCTTTTGACCAACTAGCTGGTCAAGGTCAGTATGCAGAGAGTTCAGAACAGATTTATTATCTTATAACAGTGTATGAGCAAATTTCTAAGGCTGCAATAAAAGCTTGGAATTCTCTCCCTGGACAGAAAGATGGAAATAATGCTTTCACAAAAATAGAGCAAGGTCCCAATGAACCTTTTGCAGATTTTGTGGGATGTTTACAAACAGCTGTAATAAGAACCATTGGAGATAATGCAGCAACAGAAATAATGACCAGACATCTGGCTAAGGAAAATGCCAATGAGATTTGCAAGAGAATTATATAGGGGCTAGACAAAAATACTCCTTTAGAAGAGATCATAAGACGCTGTGCCACAGTGGGCGCAAATGCTTATTATGCCCAAACTATGATGAACATGGAAAGACAAGGTCCTTCTTGGCAAAGGAATTATAGAGAAACTCGTCGATGTTTTCAATGCGGAAAAGTTGGACATTTGAGAGCTCATTGTAGATATGGAGATAGAGTGAGAAGACGGGGTGAGAGAAAACCCAAAACTCCATGTCCAAAATGTAACCGAGGCTTTCACTGGGCCTCTAAATGTATATTGACCCAGAGGAATGAGAGGCAGGACCCAGCTCCAAAGTATCACTCAAAGGACAGGTGGGGCATGATAGCAGCTGAGGTTACACCCAGAGAGACTTTAGAAATTCAGGACTCTGATGTCATCAATCAACAGAGAAGCAATCAGGATTACAGTTGGGAACAATACAGGTCTTTTAAGACAACAAGACAATATCCAATGCAAACAACTCCAATGTAATTACCAGATGATGAGGAGAAATCCCAAATTTGGTAAATAGAAGGGAATTAGGTTAACTGCTTGGGGAAGAGGATCTGCTTATATTTCCACAGATGAAGAAAGAATCAGATGGCTGACAATGAGACTGTCAAAAGGACTCTTAAAATCTTCAGAAATCATTGGATTTCCTAACACAAGATGAAACTATTTCAGTTCCTGAAAAACCAGCAAGAATCATTGGGTTCCCTGAGATGAAAAATTGTTGATGAGACTTTTTGCAGTACTTCAGAGCTTACAGGAATTATTAGATTCCTGGCACATGAACTAATGGACAATGGATTGCTTATGGACTATTTCTAGGACTTATGGACATGTGTAAATTTTCAGGTTGATTCATGTTGTTACATTACTACTAGCCTGTGTTATATTGCTATGTGCTTATGTAAATTATGTATAATGCCTCCCATATTGATGGATTTATGTATACCATGTATATCATATTGATGGATTTATGTGTACCCCTTCAGAAACCCACTAATCTGATTAGATTTCCTATTTCCTTTGGTGTTTTCATCTAACAAAAAAAGGGGGAGATGTTGGAATCCTTACTAACTGCTAACTAATTAGAGTTGATCTAATCTTACAAGAAGATGTTTTGGGCAGAACCTGAAACAAGGTACTAAGTAGAACTAATTAATACAAGGCTTGTGTTCACACCTTTACTCATTGGAGTTCAATGAGTTCACACCTCCCTTGAAGCTCTTTGGGCTAGAGAGCACTAGCATAAATAGAGCTTCAATGGGCCAGTCAAAGAAGTTCTTCAGAGTGAAGAAGCTACAAGTCAGGATTTCACTGGAATGACATGAAGAGTGGAGCTGGCTGGAGGCTGAAGAAAGCAGAGGCAGAGGCTGAAGGACCAGACCTTTGGATTTAAAGACATTCAGAGAGAGCTCTTGGAACCAAGCAGAGAGATAGGCCTCTAAGCTAACCGGGCTATATTGGAGATAATAAAAGATCTGAACTTTTATCACCTGGCTGCGTTTTGAGAAGAAAAAGCTCACCACATCTCCCCACCCAAGAATCCCTCCCTTGTCTTCTTCTCTCACTGTGTTTCCCCATCCTCCCATCCCTCTTCCCTTATTTCTTCCTGGATGTTGGAGGATGTTATATCTATTGTGGTATATATGTTGTGTTGCCTATTAAATCCATTCCTGATGTGAGTAGGATTTTAGAATTATGAGCCCTCTGCCCCCCTCTAATGCCTCTTTGTCTATTATTCCTCTGCACTTCACTTGTATAATGTAATTACTATTTTCACCTTAATTCTGCCAATCTTTCTTTTGAGCTTCCCTGTTGTTGATGTGATACTTAAACATGTAGTATATATTTCCCATGTTTAAAAAACATAAACAATTTGCCTATGTTTAAACAATTTATCCATGTTGAGTTCCTTGAAATTGATCTTTAACACTGGGCATTAGGGTGTTAAATTTTCTATTAAGTTTGGATTTGATTGATAGAAATCTTGAAAATCTTCAAGTTTGTTGAATGTCCATTTCTTCTCATTCAATATTATAGATAATTTTGCTGTTTATAATATTTTTGGCCACAGGGCTAGTTCTTTGATTTTCAGTAGATCTGAATCCAGGACCTGCAATCTTTTATTGTAACTGCTGCTAAATTCTGTACAAATCTAATTGTAGCTCCAGCCCTTTTTTGTTTTTTGGTTTTTTTTTTTTTTTTTGCATTTTCTGCAAAATTTTCTCTTTGATCTAGAGGTTTTGAAATTTGGCAATAATATTCCATTATATTTTCCAGAAAGGATCTTGTTGAGATAATAATCAGTGGATTTTTTCTATTTCTACTTCCCCCTCATGTTCTATCATGCTAGGACAATTTTCTTGGATTCTTTCCTGCATTGTTGTGTCAAGGTTCTCTTTTCGGTCACATCTTTCAGGCAGTCCAATTATTCTTATATGTTTTCTTCTTGATGTGTTCTCCAGATCTGTCATTTTTCTTATAAGAAATTTTACATTCTGTTTTATTTTCTCATTCTTTATAATCAGTTTTGTTATTTTTTGGTCTCTTGTAGCTTCACTGGCTTCCCCTTGTCTGATCCTAATTTTCAAAAGACTATTTTCATCTTGAGACTCTGTACCTCCTTTTCTACTTGGTTAAATTTTATTTCTCATAATCTTGGAGTTTTACTTGCATGGCTTTTAATTTATTTTTTTTATTTTTCCTCAATGTCTCTCATTTGATTTTTAAATTTTTTTGAGTTCTTCTACAAATTATCTTTGACATGCAGCCACTTATATTATTCTTTGGGGTAAAAACTTTGTTTTTATTAGCATGTTCTCCTCTGAAAATAAGCCCCAGTCTTCCCTGTTCCTATAATAGGTTTCTATGATGGGGTTCTTTTTTCTTGGTCAATTAATTTTTTAAATTAGGGGCATTAGTGTAAGCACATATAATATGGTGCCTCAAGCTTCCCTTCAGTTCTCTACTCTCACGAGGAACCGCAAATCAAGGCTCTACCATCCTGCAAGTGACCACAGCTAGCAGTGCCACTGCTCTTTTACTTCTGTCCTCACTGGATGCTGGTTCCTTCTCACCCAGGACACATCTCAGCAGCATAGCTGGGCTCATCTTCTAAGAAGTAACCTTCTTCAAAAATTTGATAGTTGCCCCAAATCCTCTGCTCCTGCCCATAAACTCCAAAGAAGAAGACAAAGTTTCTCATCTCTTAGACTCAAATCAACCTTCACCAGATTGTAGTTCAATCAGCTATGATCAGGAAAGGCAGCCAGAGTCCTGACATCTAACTTCATCATTGCCTAGGAAACATATCAGGTCTGCTGGCATGAAAAATTAATCACAAGTTGAAATAAAAATCTCTTAATTTCTTCACATTCATACTTTGTGTTCTATTACACATTTTTAAGAAAGAGTAAGATAAGACAAAAATACAAGTTTTCTCTTATTTTAACACCAGTGCAGCATTTTCAGGATCCTAATTCTGCTGCTTAACCACTACTGCTTACATAGCTAATTGATCCCAAGATAAACCTAGAGACCAGGGGATCATTGCACCATTGAAAAGTCCTTATGCACTGAGAACAGGTTCCTTAAAAATGAGTAATTTAGCTCATTTCAGTTCTTTTGATGCTTCATTGAATATGCTCTCATCTAATCCCTGCTAATTGCAATGTATTCCTTTGGATTTTAATGTCATTAATTCAAGTATTCAATCCAATGGTTATGCCAACCTATTTTGTATGACTCATACATAAAGGGGGAAAATACAGGTTCTGAAGCTATACAGGTCAATGAAAATTGATTTAGAATCTTATGTATATATTTTGCAGTTGAAAGTTATATAACAATGGGCAAGAGATTTAACTTCTCTAAGCTTCAATGACCTTACCACAAAATAAAGGAGCAGAATTAAGTGAACTCTAACATCTCAGTGATCCTGTATATTTCTAATATAGTTAGTTTAATTCCTGATTATGGTAGAGAATTATGGAATGGCCATTGTATAAAACACCTATATTTATGTTCTTCATTCCCCATCTCTGTCTTCCGGAATATAAATCTCTCTTTGAGAATAAGGACTATTCTTGTCTTCACATTAACTGTGCCTAACAAAGTGTCTGGAATGTATTAGATGCTTAACACAGGTCATATGACTGATAAATAATAACTGTTTCATGAACCACACAGTCTTTCCAGAAGCCTGAGGAATTAATTAAACAACAGATTCTGATACCTTCTAGCTCTATGTTCTTTAAATACCTGATTAGAAATAGTAGATAGATTGTACTAGATAAGATTGCTATGATAAATTAACTAGTTCCTTCCTTCTTTAATATTTTAGGTGTGCATTGTTATTATTATTATTAAAAAATAAAACTAATTGAAATCAAACTTAAGTCATCCAAAATTACATTAATTAATGTTTTTACATTTATTTTGAATCATGTAATTTCTGCTTAGGATACTAACACTAAGAGGATAGAAGCTTTTCTCTTATCAGTGTTGTAGTTTGTTCACTAGGAAAACAAAGGCATCCTCAGTATTTTAAAAAATATTTTAAGTATAAATTAACTTTGTTTTGTGATGTGTTTTTAGTCATATCTAACTTTTCATTATCCCACTTGATTTTTTTTCAACAAATACACTATAGTGATTTGTCATTATTATTTACAGCATATTTTACAGATGAGAAAACTAAATCAAGCAGAGTTAAGTGATTTCCCCAGGGTCATAAGAGTATTTTATGTCTGAGCCACATTTGAACTCAAGTTGCCCAGATTCAAGCCCTGGAATTCTATCCACTGTGTCACTTAACTGCTTATATAAATACACATATAAATAATAATTACAACCTGCAATTTGCATAGGTATTTAATCAGCCCTGAAAAAGGCGACTTAATGTATATGGACATTCCCTCCTCCAAGATAGATCATAGACCTTCTAGGCATTAATAATGTTTTATGAGATATTTTACTCTGGATAGTGCATCTTATCTCTGAATATGCCTCGTGTCTGCTCTTAAGGGTTATCAATACTACTCCTATCTTAAAACAATATAATAATTAAAACAATATAATATAAGAATTAATAGTACAGTGGTTTTACAAAATGATTACTTCTAGAAGGTAACAATAAAGGGCAGTAAACAGTACTCAATCCCTAAGCATTTAAATTGAGTTTAATCAAAAATTTGTATATAACCCAATTAATTTCTACACAATATGCAGAATGTTCAAATGAGGAGGGAGGTATTTCTATCATATTGATTGTGCAATTAGGAAATGATAAAAGGATGTTTTCTGAAGCTGATTCAGAAGTCTGACATATGGATTTATACTATTGCTTCTAAGCATTTTCATTCTTCAAGAATATAAAGAATTCTTGAAAAATTTCATCAATCTTACCATAGATCATTTATTCAAACCTCTTGGATGGACCATAATTTCTACTTGCTAGTTGTGTGTAATCTTTAAGATTGAATAACTATATTATAGGATACTAGTGGGTTCCCAATTTGAAAGTAAAATGAGAGTATGGATAGAAAATCCTACTTGCACAATTTTTAAAGCAAATTCAGTCAGTCAGTAAATATTTACCATCTACTCTATGTCAACATTCTTTAAAGAGTTGGAAACACAAAGAAAGGCAAAAATCAATTCTTACTCTCAAGGAACTCGCAATTTAATGAAGGGGACTTGTATACAACTTTGTTACAAAAATATGTCCATGATAAATTGAATACAATCTACAAAAGGTAGATAGTTGCATTAAGAATGACTAGAATCAACTTCTGGCCAAGATGGCGGTGAGGACACACACATGTACTTAAGCTTTGCAGTTTCTCTCAGAATTTATTTCATGACAAGCCTCAGAATTAGTGCTTGACTTAAAAAAAAAAAACCCACAAATAATTACCAAGAGAAGATATCCTTGAAATTCACCAGAAAAGGTCTGTTTTTGCTCAAGGGCAGGGATGGTTTTAGATAAACAGGCTGAGGGCAGGCAGCAGCAGCAAGAGCATAGGAGCAAGAGCAGCTCACGGCTATGCAGACCAGAGAGGGGTGAGGTGTGATCTCAGCCGTCTCTGAGGGGAGAGCTTAACTATGGTATTGGATACTTTGCCCTGGCAGCAAGCCATTAGACAAGCAGAAAAGCTAAAAACACAGGGGGTGAAGACTATAACCCCCAAAAGCTAGGGTCGCTCGGGACCTGACCACACCCACCCACAGTGTCTCAGCACATTCTCAGAGTCTCAGAGGACAGACACAGTGCAGCCATTGCTGTCCAGCTACTGCCTTGCTGCTGCTCCCCTGCAATCTGTAGAGGAAGCTCGGTAACCCCATCCAGCCCCTCCCTTCCCCCCCAAAAAAAGAAGATTGTATTTTGTTATGTTTTGTTTTGTTTTGTTTTTTGCTAGTTTGTCTTCTTTGATTCTTCTCTGACAAAATGAGCAAAAAATTTAAACAGATCTTAACCATTGATAGCTTCTATATGAAAAGAGAGCAGACTTTAAATCCTGAGGAGACTAAAAACAGACTGTCTCCAGATGAATCCCAAAGGGGGATATGATCTGCTCCTCAACCTAAAAAACTCTCATAAAAGAAATTTAAAAGGCTCTCTCAAGAGAACTAGAAGAAAAATGGGAAAAGGAAAGGGAAGCTTGGCAAGAAAGTCTGGAGAAGTCATCCCACTCATTTAAAGATGGAATGGATAAAAAAATCAAATCCTTGAAAAACAGAATTAGTGAACTGGAAAAAGAAAATAGCTCTCTAAAAAATAAAATTGGTGAAATGGGAAAAAAATTCCATAGAACAAAACAACTCACTTAAAAACCCAATTGGACAATTAAAAAAGTATATAAAAAGTGAGTGAAGAAAATACTTCATTGAAAATCAGAATCGAACAAATGGAATTGAATGACTCAAGGAGACACCAAGAATCAGTTACGCAAAACCAAAAAAAAAAAAAGAAAAAAAAAAAGAAACAATGGAAACAATGCCGAATACCTTCTTGGGAAAATAACAGACCTGGAAAATAGATCTAGGAGAGACAATCTGAGAATTATTAGACTCCCTGAAAAATATGATTAAAAAAAGAGCCTGGACACTATTTTCCAGGAACTGCCCAGAAGTTATAGAAACAGAGGGTAAAATAGAAATTGAAAGAATTCATCAATCACCTACTGAAAGGGACCCTAAAATCAAAATACCAAGAAATATAGTAACCAAAGTCCAGCACTATCAGACGAAGGAAAAAACACTACAAGCTGCTAGAAAAAATCAATTCAAATATAGAGGAGCCACAATAAGGATTGCTCAAGACCTAGCAGCGTCTATATTACAGGATCGAAAGGCCTGGAATATGATATTCCGAAAGGCTTAGGAACTTGGTATGCAGCCAAAAATAACTTACCCAGCCAGAATGAGCATCTTTTTCCCAGGGAAGAAAGTGGACATTCAGCAAAATAAGCAAATTTCACCAATTTTTGATGGAAAAAAAAAACAGAACTTAACAGAATGACTAGAATCTGATTCTTTAAGAAGGGCAAATTTTCATTGTGAATTGAAGGAAGTTAGGAAACCAATAATACAAAGATGAGGCAATTCCAGGCAATGGAGCCAGTGAAAATGTCTGAAGTGAGGAGATTGTGGTTCTTATGAGAGGAAGAACAAAGAGGCTAGAGACATTGAACAGTAGAGTATGTGGTAGGAAGAAAGATGTATGCCCAAAAGAGGATTTTCCATTTGATTCTGGAGATAATAAAGTCAATTGTGCTAACTAGGGGGTAAATATGTTCAGAATTCTGGATAAATCCAACTTTTGATTTGTTTAAAATATAACTAAGTTAAAAACTAAAAAAAAAAAAATCTATGAAAATAAAAAAGAGACTCAAATGGACAAGAGAACCAATTTGATTTTACTTTTAAGAGTTCCAATCCATTAATGTCAAGAAAGTTATTAATATTTTATTTCTTAATAAACAAGTAACAAAATGAACAACTTGTTCATAACATTAAAGACAGGGACATTTAAAAACAAAATAAAATATTTACTTTAACTAATTTGTTATGATTTTAGTTTCTTTGGTGAATTTAGAGCTACATTTTGAAGTGTAAAGACTGCTGAATCTGAGAGTCATATGATCTAAGTTCAAAGCTTAGCTTTACTGATTACTTTGTGACCTTGGCTAGGTCTCTGTGCATTGTGGTCTTATGTCTTCATCTGTAAAATGAAAGTGGATACATTGAATTGTCTGGGAAAAAAAGTCCTTTTAAGCTATAAATCTATGAACAAACAATTCTGAGATAAGCCAAAAATAGAGCAGTCAAATTCCTAGAGATTTTAAGCCAGTTACAGGAAGAGATAGATAGTAAAACTACACTAGTTAAAGACCTCAACCTTCCCCTCTCAGAATCCAACAAATCTAGTAAAAAAATAAACAAGAAAGAAACTAAGGAGGTAAATAAAATCTTAGAAAATATAAATATGATAGACCTCTGAAGAAAATTGAATAGGGATAGAAAGTAATACACATTTTTCTCAGCAGTACATAGCACCTAGACAAAAACTGACCATGTGTTTGGGTATAAAAACCTCATAATCAGAAGCAGAATAAAAAATGTTTCCTTTTCAAAGCACAATAAAATATAAATATTATTCAATAAAGAGGCAGGGAAAGACAATAAAAACCAACTGAAAATTAAATAGTCTGATTCTAAAATACGAGGGGTGGACCAAACAACAAATCACAGAAAAAATGCATAATTTTATCCAAGAGAATTACAATAATTAGACAATATAACAAAACCTATGGGATGCAGCCAAAGCAGTTCTTAGGGGAAATTTTACATCTTTAAATAGCTACATGAATAAAATAGAGAAAGAGGCAATCAATGAATTGGGCATACAACTAAAAAAGTGAGAAAAAGAATAAATTAAAAATCCCCTATTGAATAATCAAATTAGAAATTCTGAAAGACAAAGGAGAGATTAATAAAATTTCAACTAAGGAAATCATTAAACTAATCAATAAAACTAAGAGTTGGTTTTATTAAAAAAAAAAACAGATAAAACTTTGGTTAATTTGTTGGAAAAAGGGAAGAACCAAAAACAAATAGCAAAATAGAAAATGAAACTAGTGAACATACCACCAATGACAAAGAAAGTAAAAAATAATTAGGGGCTATTTTGTCCAACTATTTGGCATCAGATCTTACAGTATAATTGAAATGGATGAATATTTGCAAAAAAATATATAAATTGCCCAGATTAACAGAAGTGGAAATATATTATTTAAATTGCCCTCTTTTAGAAAAAGAAAAAAAAAAAAAAAAAAGAAATTGAAAAAGCCAGTAATGAAGTCCCTTAGAAAAAATCTCCAAGGACAGATGGACTCACAAATGAATTCTACCAAACACTGAAAGAACAATCATTTCCAATACTGTGTAAACTATTTAGAAAAATAGGTGAAGGAATCCTGCCAAATTCCATCATTGACACCAAAACATTATTAATCCCTAAATGAGGAAGCGCCAAAATAGAAAGAAAATTACAGAGCAATCTCTCTAATGAATATTGATGCCAAAATTTTAAATAAAATATTAGCAAAGAGATTACAACTTCTTAGGAGGATAATACACTATGACAAAATGGATTTATATCATTAAATAGTGATTCAATATCAGGAAATCTATTATCATAATATGCCATATCAATAACCAAACAGACATAAATCATAATAATCTGAATAGATTCAGAAAAAAAACTTCCAACAAAATACAGTAACAATTCCTATTAAAAACACTAGAGAGTATAGTAATAAATGGATCTTTTCTTGAGATAATAAGCTTTATCTATCTAAAAATAACAACCAGGATTGTCTGTAATAGAGAGAAGGCAGATACATTCCCAATAAAATCAGGGGTGAAACAAGGATGCCCAATATTGCCACTATTACTCAAATTTGTACTAGAAACACTGACGTTAGCAACAACAACAACAACAACAACAACAACAAAACTAAATTAAAGTAATTACAGTAGGCAATGAGGTATATGATAATATATTTAGAGAATCCTCAAAAATCATCCAGGAATCAAATCACAATTTTAGCAAAATTGCAGGATACACAATAACTCTACACAAATCGTCAGCATCTCTATATATTACTTACAAAATACAGGCGCAAGAGACAGAAAGAGAAATTCCATTTAAAATAACTATAGACAAAATAAAATATTTTATGTCTACCTGCCAAGGCAAACCCAAGAATTATATGAACAAAATTGTAAAACATTTCTTATACACATAAGGTCATATTTAATTAATTGAAAATATATCAATTGATCATGAGTATTCCAGGTTAATTTAATAAAAAATGATATTTCTGTCTAAATGGATCTATTTGTTCAGATAGATGAGATAAAATAATCTTTCCTAATTAAAAAAAAATTGAGATTGGTGGATGCTGCAGACATGAAATAGTGATTGTACTTTGTTACAAGAAACTTCTCAGGAAGAAGAAGTCAGTAAATGTTTATAATAAAAAAGTTAAACAGATAATCTTTTTTTAAAGTACACATACATATATATATATTACAAATCACAAGTTCAGTTCCAGTCTTCTGTGATAAAATTCTTTGAGCAATGGGATCTACTTAAAATAATTGTTTTGAAAAACTTTGCACATCTTTCTAAGTATGGCTGGCCTTTAGAGATTAAATTTTAGATTTCTAACATTTCTTTCAGAAAATTCTCTATCAGTATCTCCATTTCCTCATGATCTGACCATTCATATCAGTATTCATTTCCTTGTAAGTAAAAAAATTGATAAGCCTTTTTCTTTATTAAATACAGACAATAGGAGGTTTCCAAAATCTTTCACTAGAAGGCATGGGATTGTTCTGCTGACTACAGCCACAATAATTAGGCCAACTGTTAGCAATCACTAACTAAGGAATCACATAACTCAGAAGGCAAATGTTTTCTCTGTTTATCTTTTACCCAAAGGGTTTTTTGGAACAGCCCTCTCACTGATTAAATGTATGTCCTGAAATGTTACGAGATGGGGAAACACGTGTAAAATATTTCTCTTCAACTTTAAATATAATATATTTAGAAAACTGACTTTTAGAAAATCAATTCACACACATTCACCTTTTTTATCCATAATCACAGAATTTTAGAGCTGAGATATTCCTCTGAGGTCACCTCCTCTGACTAATACTTAAAATGAATCTATTAAAAAATAACGTTTTTGAGATTTCTACTTCTGGGAGCCAACATGGATAAATAAGAATTGAATCTCTGTAATCTTCCCATGTTTATCTCCTGTCAACTATGAAACAGGGCCCCAAGACAGGTTGTAGAGTGGTAGAACTAGCAAAGAGCCAGGGTGAAAATATATTTTAGCATAGGAAATTTGGAGGATTCACAAGAGCATGTTTCTTTCTTTTAAGCAAGGGGAGAAGGGGCTGCAGTCAAATACAGAAAGTTCCCCAGTGAACCAACAGCAAAACCCACCTCAGAAAATCAGTTGAGGATTCTGAATCCTAGGGAATACCAACACCAAGACCTCCCACATGCCTTTGCAAAACTAGAAGAGCTTTCAAACTCCAGCTCCTGGAAATCATCATGTGCTATAGTGCATTCACAAGCAATTAAACCTATTCCAGGGGCTGAGCCTCATCACACATCAGCAAAGTCCTGAACAAGTAGGCATGCTCTAGTAACCAGAACTAGAGATGCCTCAGCACAGACCTAGACTATTGGGCATCTATCAGAGGGAGAGCTCCATGTGCCTCAGATTTCCTTCAGGGAAACATGTAAATACTCCTTCTAGCCTCTGCATCTGCCAGACACTACCACTAAAGACCCAAGCTCAACAGCATCTCAATTGACAGACCCCTACAACCTTCATTGGCTCCAGCCACCCATCACTCTACCCCTTCAGTCAGCACCAGACAATAGGGTTCAACATGGGCCTCAAGGCAACATCAATGCAGCATGAGGTAAGTCAAAGCATGCTTTTCTACTTGCTTTAATTTTTCCTTTTGTTTTTTTTTTCCTTTAATCTCTTCTTTCACAACCTGTGAATAATATGGAAATATGTTTTAGAAAATAGCAGATGTATAAATTATATCAAACTGCTTATTGTCTTTGAGAGAGGAAAGGGGAGAGATCAGGAGAGACAGAGAAATTTGGAACTCAAAATCTTGCAAAAGGGAATTTTATCATTTTTTCTTACCATGTAACTGGGGGGAAATAAAATGCTATTAAATTTTTTGACAGTGATCATCCATTCTCCAATTGAAGACCTTCTGGAAAACTATAGTGTAAGAGATAAAGGCAGGCATGCCATACTAATCTCTTCTAAGATTACAGGGCTAGTTTCTGAGACAGCTTTTTAAATATAAAATTAATTTCTAGACAGCAGATGATGGAGTACCTAGGAAGAATTTAACTTATCTCAAAATAAGCAATTGGTAATACCATTTGTTGGATAGTTAGCCTTTCTTTACTTATCTCTGCTTTAAAGAAAAGTTCAACATGAGTACTTTTTCTCTTATAAATAGTTTTCCTCTCAGAGTCTATCCAGACATAGAATTTATGGAATAAGGAAATTTAGATTGCAAGGGGATGACTAAAGCAAATCAGTGGTATATAGTATAAACTATCAGCAAGAAAAGCAAAGTTAGCATCAATTGACCTTTATCCAAATAAAGTGCTCTTTTTTTTTTTTAAACCTCTCAGGCAGTGTTTGTGTCACTTAACATTTTGGAATATCAGTTACCTTACCTATAAAATAAGAAGAATATATGAATTTTTGACATCCCTTTGAGCTTTAAATCTCTGATACATTATATAGTATTGATATGGTCAAAGCTCTCCAGTTTTTACCACAGAAATCAAGATGCTATGGATATATTTCTGATTTTTTAAAAAGGAATCTCCTAGTGTCTCCTTAATTATTTTATCAGGAAGATTTGCTTTGAATTTGAGAATGGTAGAGGGCTTCACCTTGGCTAATACCTTCTCCCCACTTCACTATTTGGAACTAATAAAAAATAAAACAGAGAAGTTGGCATGCCATGAAAGCTCACAAAGAAGAGCCTGAGAGACAGTGGCTTGCATTTTTTAACAAAACAGAGACTACAATCATTTGTTTGCAATTGCCAAACTTGAGATCCAAGATTGACTTAAAAGATCTGAACACTGATTTTTATCTGGAAAGTTCATAATTTCTGAGTTTTTCTCTCTTTCTCCACCATCTCGATTGGAAATTAATAATTCTTTTTAAAAAATATTTTATTTTATTTTATTTTCTAATAACTTTATATTGACAGAATCCATGCCAGGGTAATTTTTTTTTACAACATTATCCCTTGCGCTCATTTCTGTTCCGATTTTTCCCCTCCCTCCCTCCACCCCCTCCCCTAGATGGCAAGCAGTCCTATATATGTTAGATATGTTACATTATATCCTAGATACAATTATGTTTGCAGAACTGAACAGTTCTCTTGATGCACAGGGAGAATTGGATTCAGAAGGTAAAAATAACCCGGGAAGAAAAACAAAAATGCAGATAGTTCACATTCGTTTCCCAGTGTTCTTTCTTTGGGTGCAGCTGCTTCTGTCCATCATTTATCAATTGAAACTCAGTTGGGTCTCTTTGTCTAAGAAATCCACTTCCATCAGAATACATCCTCATATAATATCATTGTCGAAGTGTATAATGATCTCCTGATTCTGCTCATTTCACTTAACATCAGTTCATGTAAGTCTTGCCAGTGTTCTCTGTATTCATCCTGCTGGTCATTTCTTACAGAACAATAATATTCCATAACATTCATATACCACAATTTACCCAGCCATTCTCCAATTGATGGGCATCCATTACATTTCCAGTTTCTAGCCACTATAAACAGGGTTGCTACAAACATTTTGGCATATACAGATCCCTTTCCCTTCTTTAGTATTTCTTTGGGATGTAAGCCCAATAGAAACACTGCTGGATCAAAGGGTATGCACAATTTGATAACTTTTTGGGCATAATTCCAGATTGCTCTCCAGAATGGTTGGATTCGTTCACAACTCCACCAACAATGCATCAGTGTCCCAGTTTTCCTGCATCCCCGCCAACATTCATCATTGTTTTTTCCTGTCATCTTAGCCACTCTGACAGGTGTGTAGTGATATCTCAGAGTTTTCTTAATTTGCATTTCTCTGATCAATAATGATTTGGAACACTCTTTCATATGAGTGGTAATAGTTTCAATTTCATCCTCTGAAAATTGTCTGTTCATATCCTTTGACCATTTATCAATTGGAGAATGGCTTGATTTCTTATAAATTTGAGTCAGTTCTCTATATATTTTGGAAATGAGGCCTTTATCAGAACCTTTAACTATGAAGATGTTTTCCCAGTTTGTTGCTTCCCTTCTAATCTTGTTTACATTAGTTTTGTTTATACAAAGGCTTTTTAATTTGATGTAATCAAAATTTTCTATTTTGTGATCAGTAATGGTCTCTAGTTCATCTTTGGTCACAAATTTCTTTCTCCTCCACAAGTCTGAGAGATAAACTATTCTATGTTCCTCTAATTTATTTATAATCTCGTTCTTTATGCCTAGGTCATGGACCCATTTTGATCTTATCTTGGTATATGGTGTTAAATGTGGGTCCATGTCTAATTTTTGCCATACTAATTTCCAGCTTTCCCAGCAGTTTTTATCAAATAATGAAATCTTATCCCAAAAGTTAGGATCTTTGGGTTTGTCAAACACTAGATTGCTATAGTTGACTATTCCGTCTTGTGAACCTAACCTTTTCCACTGATCAACTAATCTATTTCTTAGCCAATACCAAATGGTTTTGGTGACTGCTGCTTTATAATATAATTTTAGATCAAGTACAGGTAGGCCACCTTCATTTGATTTTTTTTTCATTAATTCCCTTGAGATTCTCAACTTTTTATTGTTCCATATGAATTTTGTTGTTATTTTTTCTAGATCATTAAAATATTTTCTTGGAAGTCTGATTGGTATAGTACTAAATAAATAGATTAGTTTAGGGAGTATTGTCATCTTTATTATATTTGCTTGGCCTATCCAAGAGCACTTAATATTTTTCCAATTATTTAAGTCTGACTTTATTTGTGTGGAGACTTTTTTGTAATTTTGCTCATATAATTCCTGACTTTTCTTTGGTACATAGATTCCCAAATATTTTATGCTGTCAACAGTTTTTTTGAATGGAATTTCTCTTTGTATCTCTTGCTGTTGGGTTTTGTTGATGATGTATAAAAATGCTGAGGATTTCTGGGGATTTATTTTGTAGCCAGCTACTTTGCTAAAATTATGAATTATTTCTAATAGTTTTTTAGTAGAATCTCTGGGGTTCTCTAGGTATACCATCATATCATCTGCAAAGAGTGATAGTTTGGTTTCCTCATTGCCTACTATAATTCCTTTAATATCTTTCTCGACTCTTATTGCAGAGGCTAGTGTTTCTAATACGATATTGAATAATAGTGATAAAGGGCAACCTTGCTTCACTTCAGATCTTACTGGGAAAGGTTCCAGTTTTTCCCCATTGCAAATGATGCTTACTGATGGTTTTAAGTATATGCTCCTGACTATTTTAAGGAAAAGTCCATTTATTCCTATGCTCTCAAGTGTTTTTATTAGGAATAGATGTCGGATTTTATCAAATGCTTTTTCTGCATCTATTGAGATGATCATATGGTTTTTGTTTCATTGGTTATTGATATAGTCAATTATGCTAATAGTTTTCCTAATATTGAACCAGCCCTGCATTCCTGGTATAAATCTTACTTGGTCATAGTGTATTATCCTGGGGATGATTTTCTGTAATCTTTTTTGCTAATATTTTATTTAAGATTTTAGCATCAATATTCATTAGGGAGATTGGTCTATAATTTTCTTTCTCTGTTTTCAGCCTACCTGGTTTAGGTATCAGTACCATGTCTGTGTCATAAAAGGAGTTTGGTAGGACTCCTTCAATCCCTATTTTTTCAAATAGTTTATTTAGCATTGGAGTTGATTGTTCTTGAAATGTTTGGTAGAATTTACATATAAATCCATCTGGTCCTGGGGATTTTTTCTTAGGGAGTTGGTTGATAGTTTTTTCTATTTCTTTTTCTGAGATGGGATTGTTTAGGATATTTACTTCTTCCTCTGTTAGTTTGGGCAAGCTATATTTTTGGAGGTATTCTTCTATTTCATTTAAGTTGTTAAATTTATTGGCATAAAGTTGGGCAAAGTAACTCCTAATTATTGCTCTAATTTCCGCTTCGTTAGTGGTGAGCTCTCCCTTTTCATTTTTAAGACTAACAATTTGATTTTCCTCTTTCCTTTTTCTTAATCAGATTTACTAAGGGTTTGTCTGTTTTGTTCGTTTTTTTATTGAACCAACTCTTAGTTTTATTAATTAATTCAATAGTTTTTTTACTTTTAATTTTATTGATCTCTCCTTTTATTTTTAGAATTTCAAGTTTAGTGTTTGACTGGGGGTTTTTAATTTGTTCCTTTTCTAGCATTTTTAGTTGCAAACCCAATTCATTGACCTTCTCTTTCTCTATTTTATACAAATAGGCCTCTAGAGATATGAAATTTCCCCTTATTACTGCTTTGGCTGCATCCCATACATTTTGGTATGATGCCTCATTATTATCGTTTTCTTGGGTGAAGTTATTAATTATGTCTATGATTTGCTCTTTCACCCAATCATTCTTTAGTATGAGATTATTTAGTTTCCAATTATTTTTTGGTCTACTTTCCCCTGGCTTTTTGTTGAATGTAACTTTCATTGCATCATGGTCTGAAAAGGATGCATTTACTATTTCTGCCTTACTGCATTTGAGTTTGAGATTTTTATGTCCTAATATATGGTCAATTTTTGTATAGATTCTATGAACTGCTGAAAAGAAAGTATACTCCTTTCTGTCTCCATTACATTTTCTCCAGAGATCTATCATATCTAACTTTTCTAGTATTCTATTTACCTCTTTAACTTCTTTCTTATTTATTTTGTGGTTTGATTTATCTAATTCTGAGAGTGCAAGGTTGAGATCTCCCACTATTATAGTTTTGCTGTCTATTTCTTCTTGCAGCTCTCTTAATTTCTCTTTTAAGAATGTAGATGCTACACCACTTGGTGCATATATATTTAATATAGATAGTGCTTCATTATCCATGCTACCCTTTAGCAAGATATTTGCTCTTATCTCTTTTAATTAGATCATTTTTTGCTTTAGCTTGATCTGAGCTCAGGATGGCTACCCCTGCTTTTTTGACTTCACCTGAAGCATAGTAGATTTTGCTCCAACCTTTTACCTTTAACCTGCATGTATCTCCCTGCTTCAGGTGTGTTTCCTGTAAACAACATATTGTAGGATTCTGGCTTTTCATCCATTCTGCCAACCTCTTCCTCTTTATGGGGGAGTTTACCCCATTCACATTTATGGTTAAAATGGCCAATTCTATATTACTTGCCATCTTGTTAACCCCGGTTTATGCTTTTCTCCCTTCTTTCCCCTTCCCCCCTTCCCAGTATTAAGCTTGTGAGCACTACTTGCTTCTCACAGCCCTCCCTTTTTAGTATCCCTCCCCCCGCCTTAGAGTTCCTCCCCCTATCTTACCCCTTTCCCTCCCAGTTTCCGTATTCCCTTCCACTTAGCTTATTCCTTCCCTTTTCACTTTTCCCTTCTCACTTTTCAATGAGGTGGGAGAAGTTTCACCATACATTGAATATGTCTAAAATTTTTCTTTTAAAGCCAATTCTGAAGGCAGTAAGATACCCACTATATTCATCCCCCTCCATTCTTTCTCTCAGATATAAGTTTTCCTTTGCCTCTTCATGAGATGTAGTACCCCCCACTTTACCCTTTTTCTGGTACAATGACCTTTCCATATCTAGTTTCTAGAACAAGGTATACATGTATTCTTTATACATCTTTATAGCAGAAATATAGTTTCCAAGATATATCTTTACCTTTTTAGATTTCTCTTGAGTTCTATATTTGTAGATCAAACTTTTTGTTAAGTTCTGGCTTTTTCATCAGAAATAGATGAAATTTGCTTACTTCGTTGAATGTCCATCTTCTTCCCTGGAAAACAATGCTCATTCTAGCTGGGTAAGTTATTTTTGGTTGCATACCAAGTTCCTTAGCCTTTTGGAATATCATATTCTAGGCCCTTCGATCCTTTAATGTGGATGCTGCTAGATCCTGGGTGATCCTTTTGTGGCTCCTCAATACTTGAATTGGGTTTTTCTAGCTGCTTGCAGTATTTTTTCCTTTGTCTGAGGGTTTTGGCATTTGGCCACTATATTCCTTGGTGTTTTGATTTTAGGATCCCTTTCAGTAGGTGATCGATGAATTCTTTCAATGTCTATTTTATCCTCTGTTTCTATGACTTCTGGGCAGTTCTCTTTGATAATTTCCTGGATGATATGATGGTATACCTAGAGAACCCCAGAGATTCTACTAAAAAGCTATTGGAAATAATTCATAATTTTAGCAAAGTAGCTGGCTACAAAATAAATCCCCATAAATCCTCAGCATTTTTATACACCACCAACAAAACCCAACAGCAAGAGATACAAAGAGAAATTCCATTCAGAATAACTGTTGATACCATAAAATATTTGGGAATCTATCTACCAAAGGAAAGTCAGGAATTATATGAGCAAAATTATAAAAAAGTCTCCACACAAATAAAGTCACACTTAAATAATTGGAAAAATATTAAGTGCTCTTGGATCGGCCGAGCGAACATAATAAAGATGACAATACTCCCTAAACTAATCTATTTATTTAGGGCTATACCAATCAGACTTCCAAGAAAATATTTTATTGATCTAGAAAAAATAACAACAAAATTCATTGGAACAATAAAAAGTCGAGAATCTCAAGGGAATTAATGAAAAAAAAATCAAATGAAGGTGGCCTAGCTGTACCTGATCTAAAATTATATTATAAAGCAGCAGTCACCAAACCATTTGGTATTGGCTAAGAAATAGATTAGTGGATCAGTGGAAAAGGCTAGGTTCACAAGACGGAATAGTCAACTATAGCAATCTAGTGTTTGACAAACCCAAAGCCCCTAACTTCTGGGAAAAGAATTCATTATTTGATAAAAACTGCTGGGATAATTGGAAATTAGTATGGCAGAAATTAGACATGGACCCACACTTAACATCATATACCAAGATAAGATCAAAATGGGTCTATGACCTAGGCATAAAGAACGAGATTATAAATAAATTAGAGGAACATAGAATAGTTTATCTCTCAGACTTGTGGAGGAGAAAGAAATTTGTGACCAAAGATGAACTAGAGACCATTACTGATCACAAAATAGAAAATTTTGATTACATCAAATTAAAAACCCTTTGTACAAATAAAACTAATGCAAACAAGATTAGAAGGGAAGCAACAAACTGGGAAAACATCTTCACAGTTAAAGGTTCTGATTAAGGCCTCATTTCCAAAATATATAGAGAACTGACTCAAATTTATAAGAAATCAAGCCATTCTCCAATTGATAAATGGTCAAAGGATATGAACAGACAATTTTCAGAGGATGAAATTGAAACTATTACCACTCATATGAAAGAGTGTTCCAAATCATTATTGATCAGAGAAATGCAAATTAAGACAACTCTGAGATATCACTACACACCTGTCAGATTGGCTAAGATGACAGGAAAAAATAATGATGAATGTTGGAGGGGATGCGGAAAACTGGGACACTGATGCATTGTTGGTGGAGTTGTGAACGAATCCAACCATTCTGGAGAGCAATCTGGAATTATGCCAAAAAATTATCAAATTGTGCATACCCTTTGATCCAGCAGTGTTTCTATTGGGCTTATATCCCAAAGAAATACTAAAGAAGGGAAAGGGACCTGTATGTGCCAAAATGTTTGTAGCAGCCCTGTTTGTAGTGGCTAGAAACTGGAAAATGAATGGATGCCCATCAATTGGAGAATGGCTGGGTAAATTGTGGTATATGAATGTTATGGTATATTATTGTTCTGTAAGAAATGAACAGCAGGATGAATACAGAGAGGACTGGCGAGACTTACATGAACTGATGCTAAGTGAAATGAGCAGAACCAGGAGATCATTATACACTTCGACAACGATATTGTATGAGGACATATTTTGATGGAAGTGGATTTCTTTGACAAAGAGACCTGAGTTTCAATTGATAAATGATGGACAAAAGCAGCTACACCCAAAGAAAGAACACTGGGAAACGAATGTGAACTATCTGCATTTTTGTTTTTCTTCCCGGGTTATTTATACCTTCTGAATCCAATTCTCCCTATGCAACTAGAGAACTGTTCAGTTCTGCAAACATGTATTGTATCTAGGATATACTGCAACATATCCAACATATAAAGGACTGCTTGCCATCTAGGGGAGGGGGTGGTGGGAGGGAGGGAAAAAAAATCGGAAGAGAAACGAGTGTCAATATAAAGTAATTATTAAATAAAAATTAAAAAAAAATAAAAATAAAAAAAAAAAAGATAATTTCCTGGAAAATAGTGTCCAGGCTCTTTTTTTCATCATGCTTTTCAGTGAGTCCAATAATTCTCAGATTGTCTCTCCTGGATCTGTTTTTCAGGTCTGTTGTCTTTTCCAGAAAGTATTTCACATTCTTTTCCATTGTTTGATTTTTTTGGATTTGCTTGACTGATTCTTCTTGTCTCCTCGAGTCATTCAATTCCAATTGTTCAATTCTGATTTTCAGTGAAGTATTTTCTTCACTCACTTTTTAAAAATCTTTTTCTAATTGTCCAATTGAGTTCTTTTGTTCTGTGGAATTTTTTTCCATTTCACCAATTTTGTTTTTTAGAGAGCTGTTTTCTGTTTCCAGTTCACTAATCCTATTTTTCAAGGATTTTATTTCTTTATCCAATCTCTCTTTAAATGAGTGGGATGACTTCTCCAGACTCTCTTGCCAAGCCTCCCTCTCCTTTTCCCATTTTTCTTCTAGCTCTGTTGTGAGAGCCTTTTTAATTTCCTCCATGAGATTCATCTGTGCTGAGGAACAGATGATCTCCTCCTTTGGGGATTTACCTGGAGACAATCTGTTTTTAGTCTCCTCAGGGTTTAGAGTCTGCTCTCTATCTGTATAGAAGCTGTCAGGGGTTAAAGTCCTCTTCAATTTTTTGCTCATTTTGTCAATGAATAAAAGTCAAACTAGCAAAGAAAAAAAAGAAAAAAACCCTAAATGCAGACTGCTTTCTTTGGGGGAGGCGCTGGGTTGTGTTACCGAGCTTCCTCCACAGACTATGACGGCAGCAGCGAGGCACTAGCAGGACTGTGCTGTGCCTGCGCTCTGAGACTCCAAGAGCATGCTGAGACACTGTTGGGGAGTGGTGGCCAGGTCCGGAGAGACTCCAGCTTATTGGGGTTGTATTCTTCACCCCCCATTATTTTTAGCTTCTCTGCTGGGCTGCTGACTTGCTGCCAGGGCAAAGTATCCAATCCTGTAGCAAAGCTCTCCCCGCAGAGATGGCTGCGATCATACCCCACCCCCTCTCCAGTCTGCTCCCATGCTCTCACTGCCACTGCCCTCAGCTTGCGCCCGATCTAAAACCATCCCCATCCTCGAGCAAAAACAGACCTTTCCTGGCGAATCTCAAGGATGGCTTCTCTTGGAAACTATTTGTGGGTTTTCTTCAGTCAAGCATTAATTCAGAGACTTGTAATGAAATGGATAGTGAGAGAAAACACGGAGCTTACACAGCTGTGTGTCTCCTCTCCGCCATCTTGGCCAGAAGTTGGAAATTAATATTTCTTGAGCAAAAGATACTTGTCTCTATTTTTAAGTTTTGACTATTATCTGTTTAAACATTTATTTGTGTATTATTCTAGAAATAGTGCTAAAATGTTAAATATATGAATTGTCAGTTTGTTATAATTCAATTACCTCTGGGGAGGAGCAATAAGAGAAAAATGAGAGAAGAAAGATATGGATTAACATGGTAGTATTTTGGAAGAGTAAAATCATCAGATGGGGATTCAGAGCTATAAAAGAAAGTTATTGATTATTTCCCTATTGCTATTTGTCTTTTATTTTTGAAGATCATCAATGTCATTATGGGGTGATTTCTTTCTTCTTGTGTGAATTGAATTTCAAAATAATTACCCTCAATTTCAGAGTCACTGAAGTCTGGTAAAGAGACAAAAATCAGGACAGGCACCCATGGGCTATAATGCAGTGGACATATTTGTCATCTTCAATGTTTGATGAAACTCTAAGCACTTAACAACTCCTGCTTCATGTACCTTCATGGCCATTGAAACAAATAGTTCTCATCAGTCCATTCTGATGGGAGAAGTCTTTACATACTTAGAGTGTTCACCATAACTTTCTGACAGGTTTTTGATCTGCCTCTTACCTTCAAACTAATTTAGCTTGTCTGCCAAGATGATTTTACTGTAAGGGTGGGGCCACTATATATGCTTATGGCCTTGGAGTCACAGGTAAGAGTTGGGTGTCAAGTAGACACCAAAGTTGGATCAGCAGCACTGAAAAAGGCTCAACAAATCCTCATATCAGAGGTGCTAGCCCTCCTTAAGGAAGCATGCACTCTGATTTTTCTTATAACTTCCATGGGCAAAGGAAATTCTTTCACATACTTTCAAATATGGCCAGCTAAATGGCTGGGAATTAAGGTATGCATCATTCATCTATTCCTATTTTTATTTTCAAAGAAAACAAACCCTTTCTTTTGGGAATAACTGGGATAAAAGTCCCATATAAAGGGTGTGACTTGATAGCTCACTAAATTGATAGAGTAACCACCACTGATACATATAAAATAGAAGTAGATAACCTGTAAGGTGGGAAAATGATATAACGGTAGCAAAATAAAAGTAACAAAAATTCACACTTCATTTTTAAAAATGTATTACAAATATTGTCATTTGATGCTGTGATATGTGGGTGTAATAAATATTATTCCAATATCTATATAAAGAAACTGAAACCCAGAGAAGTTTTAAATTGTAACTGGGCATATAGCACATGTGAGAGAAGGAATTTAAACTCAGGTATTTGTTGAAACAAAGTCAAGTGCTCTTTCCCCTATACTGTATTTCGTGGCATAAGATTGTTTAATATTCAAGCTGGGAAAGTTTGTTAATGTGGTGGTGATGATTAGGAGTGGGGTTGTTTGTTAGTTGAATTTTTTAAATTTTGTTTTAGAGTTAGAGAGATCTAAACAAATTTGTAAAAAGCAAAGACAGAACTAATTAAGAGGGTTAGATGCAACAGAAATAGGAATGATTGCTAAAAGTAAGTCAGATGATAAACAATGAGATCAAGATTATAAAGTGAGAGATTATTTGTCTTGATGAAGAATATGTATGCCTCTTTTTGCCCATACCTGTGGAAACTGGTAGCAAAAGAAGTAATAATAAAAATTTTGGAGGAGGAAGGAAATTAAATAGTTTGTGGTGTATGACCTAAATTTTCTCAGGGATATAGAAAGTTGGTACATCTATCACAAATACGGGGGGAGGAATGGAACTTAGGAAGAATGAAACATGTTTGGAAGTCACTGTCAGGCATAAAATTTGTAACAAATGAAAAGTAGAGTAAAAGGATTATCTTGAAAGAATAAGGACATCACTGAAATACTTCCTTAATGCAGATTCTGTGCCAAATTCTAAAAGGGGGATTCTCTTTATATTAGAATTATAGATGTATTACTCTTGTGAAGAGTGTTTCAAAATTCTATTTCTTCCTAATAAATTGAAAAATGGAATTTGTCAGTCTAATATTCTTTATGAGGAACAAATATGTTTTAGGTATGAGCAGCCTATTGCAATGTTCAATTCCTTATTATGGAATTAACAGGTAATAATTATGTAAACCATTTTCTTACTATCTTCAATCTTTTTGGAAACATTTATTTTTTCAAGAAAAAAAGAACTTTTGGCAATTTATTCTTCTTCAGTGTGAGTGCTATTACACCAGAACTTTTGCTCCCAGCACCATTGTTTTGCTTCTTAATCATAGTTTTCTGGTGTTCTTATGTAAATGGATATTTCTCCATACCAATAATTTTGATATGATTTCATTGAATACAATATGTGTAGACATTTACTTTAGCCTTGCATCTGACCTTGAAAATATGGAATTAATTTTCTTACCTTTATATATAGTGCTTTATTGAATGTTGCATTTCATGAAATGAATAGATGCTTCAGTGCTCTAATATTGTTTTTTATTCTTTAAGTTTTAACAATATATATTATCCTGAGGAAAAATGCAAAAGTATTAGAGTATAGATAACTTGGTTTGGTACTGCTGACCACAAGAGAAATTGCATCTGATATATACTCTGAAAGATATGGATAGGTAAAAAAAGAAGCAAAGTATAGGAGGGGCACATGAAAACACACACGTATATGTATTTTAAATAATGCAAAATGTTTACATATTTATACATTTATACTGTGATATAAATAGTAAAAATTATTTAAGAAGCTTGTTTCCAAATGGCTGAATAAATTGTGATATATGAATATTATGGAATATTCTTGTTCTGTAAGAAATGACCAGCAGGATGATTTCAGAAAGGGCTGGAGAGACTTAAATGAACTGATGCTGAGTGAAATGAGCAGGAACAGAAGATCATTATATACTGCAACAACAATATTATATGATGATCAATTCTGATGGTCATGACCCTCGTCAACAATGAATACCAAATCAGTTCCAATAGAGCACTAATAAACTGAACCAGCTACACCCAGTGAAAGAACTCTGGGAGATGACTATGAAAAACTACATACAATTCCCAATCACTCTATTTTTGTCCATCTGCATTTTTGATTTCCTTCACAGGCCAATTGTAAACTATTTCAAAGTCTGATTCTTTTAGTACAGCAAAATAACTGTTTGGACATGTATACATATATTGTATTTAACTTATATTTTAGAGACTTCCAGAGGCGCAGCCAAGATGGTGGAGAAAGGACATAGAACTGTCTAAGCTCCGCTCATTCCCCTCATAACCAACTATTTAATCCGGCCTCAAAAATAGCTTTTCACTGCTTAAATTCATGAAGATTAGAAGCACTACAACTTACCAGCCCAAGTCAATCTGGAAGCTCGCCAGGAAAGGTTTGTCCTGAGGGGCCAGGAACAGACTAGCACAGGCAGCAAGAGACTAGCATCCTGAGCAGACCAGAGGTGGGGGTGATCTCTGTGGCTAGAGAAATTATAGAAATGGCTCCACTATAGGCAAACTGCTCTGCACTTGACTACAAAGCAGTAAACTGACAGAGAAATTAAAACCTAAAACAGAGGGTACTCTAAAAAAATGCCAGAACCTAACAAGATCTATGTGTAACCACTCAATCCCGGAAGTGACTCAGGCAGACTGTAACGCAGCCCTGTAGCCACATCCTGCAGTTCAAGGCTTTGTGGGGGCAGTTACAAATCTGCATGGCAAGGGAGCACAGCTTGGGCACCCTCTAATCGGCACATTGGGGGGCTTAGCCTAGGGCAATATAACTTCCCCAATAGACTGTGCTTCCCACACAGATACTACCAGTCCCTGCAAATCCATTCACTGCTCAACTGCTAATATCCACAGCCCCAGAGCAGGCTTTGGCTTGGGGTAGTGAAACTCTCACTGCTCAGTGTCTAGTCGCAGGGCAGTCA